>NC_056739.1:384750037-385072537 GCF_019279795.1 Protopterus annectens
CTCATAAAATCCTCCAAAGCTAGTTACGAAAACAAAATTGCCACTGACTCTAAAGACAACCACAAAGCATTCTATAGCTATGTCAAGAATCTAAATGGGAACACTCAGATCTGCTCTGAGTTGCAGCACAATGGCGCTAAATATACAGAACCAACTGATATTGCCAACATCCTAGCAGATAGGTTCAGTGCTAACTTTATCCCCCTCTCACCCCCTAGAGGGCCCGTCTCTATACCAGAAGAATGCAAAGTTCCTATAATCACGTCTGCACAGGTAAAAAACACACTCTCCGAAGCCAAGAACACAGCATCCATGGGACCTGACAATATCCCAGGCTGCGTTCTACATGAACTACAGAATGAACTGGCACCCTACCCAAGTACCATGTTCAACCATAGCCTCACCTCAGGCATTGTACCCACTGAATGGCGCACCACAACGGTTATCCCACTCCACAAAGGGGGAGCCATAATGGACCTCGGGAACTACCGCCCCATTAGCCTGACGAGCCTGGTCTGCAAGGCCATGGAACGTATCATCGTGGAACTCATAAACAATGACATTGGTAATCTCCAAACTCTGGACCCTACCCAGTTTGGATTTGTAAAAGGCAGATCATGTCTCCTAAACCTGATTGACTTCTTTGAAGCAGTCACCAAAGCCACAGATGAGGGTAAAATGGTTCACACAGCTTATCTAGATCTCGCCAAGGCTTTTGACACCATCCCCCACTCTGGAATTATAGATAAGCTCACTAAACTAGGTATAAATCCCTATGTCACAAGATGGGTTGACAACTGGCTCATGGACAGAACCCACACTGTGAACGTAGCGGATTCCAAATCCGACGTCAGACCAGTGACAGGTGGAGTACCACAGGGTTCAGTCCTGAGTCCTCTCCTGTGTGGTATCTAC
The DNA here is from genome assembly GCF_019279795.1 of Protopterus annectens. Lineage (NCBI taxonomy): Eukaryota > Metazoa > Chordata > Ceratodontiformes > Protopteridae > Protopterus > Protopterus annectens. The sequence goes on from NC_056739.1 coordinate 384,750,953, forward strand.
TTCTCTGAAGTGCAGGCCAACACAGAAGGTCTTTGGCTAACAAAGTTTGCAGATGACTGCAAACTAGGAGCCATAATCGAAACTCCTAACGATGTGGACAAACTCCAAAAGGGCCTCACTGAGACAGATACCTGGTGTCAAAGCCATGGCCTAAAGCTCAGTGCCAAAAAGTGTATTGTCATCCCCTTTGGTAGAAACTCTGTACCCATGAACTACCACAGAGCTGGTTGTCTACTTAATGCCGAAAATGTGATGAGACCTTGGGACATAGGTGGACAGTAGTCTCTCCTTTGAAAATCACATCGCCATAGTGGTCAGGAAATCCTTCTACGTGGCTCATCTCATCACAAAAGGATTCTCATCCAGAAAAAGAGGTCATTGTTCCCCTCTACTCATCACTCATTAGACCCATTGTAGAGTACAACGCCCCTTTTGGTATGTACCTCACAAGACATCTACAACAACTGGAGAGACCACAGAAATAACTCACAAACAGGATTACTGGCCTCAAACAGATGCCCTATGCAGACCATCTCAAAAAACTACAGCTTTACTCCATCGCATATTGCCTACTCAGGGACGATCTCTGCCTAACATATACAAAGCTATGTCAAACCCAGAGCTGTTGGACATGCTCCACTTAAAGAAATCCCAATCCCTCCGAGCTACATGCTCTAGGGACCTAAACCTTGTTACCACAATAAACAGAACATGCTGGAGGGATAGATTCCTGTCCCTGAGACTTCCCATTCTCTGGAACAGACTACCTATCTATGTCAAACAGAGGTCCCCATTAGCACTCTTCAAGAAAAATCTTGATGATTGGATGGGAAATGGGAAATTCACCCCGGGGTCACTTCTGTGGCTCTGCTCGACAGGGGCACAGAAAAATAATTTTCTTGGGTGGCGAAAGTCAGGAAACTTTTTTTGGCTAGGCTTGTATGGGCCCTAGGGCCAATAGCCTAGTACCTACCTATGAACCTATAAGTATTTTAAGCAACAAAAGGGAATTGTAGTGGTACACTGTTGCACCAACATTCACTAATTTGGTCTTGGGTTGGCAGGAAACAGAGATGTTACCATGCATTTCCTCATTTTCTAGAATCATTTTTTTATAAAAGGTTTGAAGACTATTTATTTTTTATAATTGAAGATTCTGTTTTCCTACAATTATTTACATTTTAGAAGTCACTGTCCCCTTTTCATGAAACATAACATCCCTAGGGATCAGTGTGTAAGGGCCTCTAGGCTAACTTCAAAGTATTCAGATTTTTTGGATTAAATTAGGTTTATCATTGGACTTTTTCAACAAAGTCACGTCAGTTGCCCTGCTAGACACGGGTCCAGGGAAGTAAATAGTGTGGGAATAAATAACCAGGGAATTGTTATGGCTAAGCTTCTATAGACCCTAGGGCCGATAGCCTAGTACCAGCCTGTGAACCTATGAACCTATAAGAGGGTATGATGAGAATTATTTAATAAAATCATCTAAAGAGATTTTGGGTAAGCGGGATGAACATTTTCCCCCCGTTTTATTAAAACCCCTAGTTAAAGGTACTGTCAGTATGGACCTGAATACCATTGACAAGCATTACCCTGTTTGTGCATTGGATATGTGCACTGATAATTATTGTATCTACTAACTCATTAAGAGTAATTGGAACATTCTAAAAGGAAACAAAGAATTATTTGAAGTGATATGGGCCCTGAACCAAAGTTTGTCTGCAAGACAAATGTTAGTATAAAAACTTGTTGGAACATGATAGCAGTTTTACGGTTACATATAATACTGACAAAGCTAAGGGGACATCCAAATGTAAATTTTTATTGTATTTGTTGAAGGACCCTGCATTTGTTTTTGGCGTATAGATAGAAGTTTTGGTAGTCATGAATGTTATAATTGTAATTCTTGAGGTGTTGTATACATTGGAATTTGTCCACAGTGTTCAGCATTTTATGTTGGCATGATGAACATCTGTAGTCAAATAAAGTTAAGGAGGTGAAAAATGCCTTGTAGAAACACTTAGAAATTTGTATAGCATTTAAAAAGTTTCTATTTTATGTTTTCGATAATATACATTTGGCTATAAGAGGGGGGATTTCAAAAGTAAGCTTGAAAAAAGGAGACCGCGTGCCAGTGGAGACTGAAGGCTGATTGTCATCCATGACTGAACTAAGTCATTAACATTTAAGTGTTTTTAAAAAAAAAAAAATAGGAGGTAAATGATCATTAATGAGTTGATTAAATTGTTGGGAAAAGGTTTTTATTGGTTAAAGGTTTGTATATAGTGATGTAATATAATTGTGGCAGTATTTCTGATGAATTCTGATACTTGGTGGATGAAAGAGGTGATTAAAGTCGTTTTTATGCTAAAAATATATTGGGTTATCTGTTCCTTTGGTCGATTCCTTGCTTGTTGGTTCGCCTCATCAGTGGATTTTGATTTTATTTATAAAAATAATTGAAATAGTTTTATTTAAGTGGAATGTCATTTTTTTCATGAATTTAACATAACATTTGATATTTTCCCCCCATTTTTATAATCTTGTAGTTGGAATTTGAAAAATCCCAAGTAAAGAAGCTTGAAAAGGAGCAAAAGAAGTTTTCCAGCCAGTTGATGGAGGAACAGTCTCGACACAAACAGCTATCCTCTATGTTGGTGAAAGAGTGTAAAAAGGCCACAAATAAAGCAACAGAGGAAGGCCAGAAAGTTACCGAGTTAAACTTAAAGCTAGAGCAGGAACGAAGCAAATGCATTAAGCTAGAGGAAGAACTAGCAGCAGAGAAAAAGAGAGGTCTTCACATGGAAGCCCAGGTGGAAAAACAACTTTCTGAGTTTGACATTGAAAGGGAGCAACTGAGGGCCAAGCTGAACCGTGAAGAAAATCGAACCAAGGCATTAAAGGAAGAACTTGAGATTCTGAAAAACAAAATGAAAGAAATTCAGAATCTTGAAATTCCCAAGAAGTCAGAAGCAGAAAAACAAAACAACTCCAGTAAGTCAGATTCTGAAAAACAAAAATGCATTTTAATATCGGTAGGTGTTGGACCTGAAACTCCAGAAGTGGTTTCCACATTCTGCCAGACTGAGTCAGTCCAGATAGAAAGTGAATTCAGTGATAACAATACAACGGTTTTCTCCAGCACATCCATAGCAGCAACAGTTCAGCATGCAAAATTAAATGGACACAGTCCTACAGACTTCCAGAGAAATGGAGACTGCCTGATTAATACAGGAGACAGAATACAAGAGAAACTGGACATAGAGAATGTAGTAGAAAATAGTATATCTACTCACAGGACTTCACCAGTTCACACAAACATGCATATTACAGGGGGTAGATCTGTTTCACCAAGTAGCACAGCTGGCTCATCTCTATCTTCGTCACCTTGTTCTTCACCAGTTTTGGCTAAACGACAAATTAGTTCCTCACCCCATAGTTCTGGATATCAGTCTCCTTACCAAGCAGGTGTTAATCAGCGCTTCCATGCAGCTCGTCATAAGTTTCAGAGCCAAGCAGAACAAGAGCAACATGTGAGTGGGTTACAAAGCCCTCCACCAAGAGATTTATCACCTACTTTTTCTGACAGTACAGCTGCAAAGCAGATGGCTCGGAATACTGTAACGCAGGTTCTTTCTAGATTTACAAGTCAGCAGGCATCAGTAAAATCAACTCCTAACAACTCACCATTTGGCACGGATTACAGAAGTCTGGCCAGTACTGCCTGTCAGAAAAATGATCTTAACCATTCACCTACTGCTAGTAAAGTCTCCAGCCCACAAAGTCCATTGTCACCTGGGATCAAATCTCCAACCATTCCAAGAGCAGAAAGAGGAAATCCTCCACCACTTCCTCCTAAAAAGCCAGGACTTGCTCAACCTCCATCTTCACCAAACATATATCATAAAGGACTTAATCAAACAACTCCAGTAGAAGTTACAGCGGACATTACAAACAGTAATCCTATAAACAGTACAGTTACTAACAGCAGTGATGTTGATATATTACTTCAAGCTAACAGTTAACCACTGCTTTTATGTTTGATGTACAAATACATTCCTTGCAGTACATGTTTTTTGTGTCATAAAAATAAGGGGAAAAAAATGTCAAATTAAGAAGTCATTTTATTTATTTTTGTAGCAATAAGACACTCTACGTTGTTTTTAATGTTAGGGTATTTTTATATTTTTCATCAGTTTGATTGGAAATGTGTGCTGTATATAAATGCACAATGTAATATTTGTGACCTTTAGGCCACATTGACCCATAACATTGTCTATTTAGTATGAGGAAGACATTTTTTCACATACTTATTTACTTGCTGAACTAAAGACATTATGCACGTATGGACATTCCGTTATAAACTATGCACAGATGAACAAGAACTCTACATTCACAAGATAAAGCAAAGTGCCTGAATATTTCTTCACTAGGGAACCTTTTAAGAAACTGTTAGCACATACTTTATGAACAACCATCACAGTATAGTTTTTACTGTGCAGCGAATTACAGAAGCAGATTTCTGACATGAGTGATTTAAACAGTTTTTCAGTATTTGCAGCTCATAACCAGCGCACAAATACGTATAAGACCCACAGAGATTAAGGGACAATTGATAGCACGACAAAGAGGCCTCAAGATGCTATAATGAGTCATTAAGCTTTAATAATAAAAGGGAAGAGATGTAACCTATCGAAACCCAGAACAGACTTAATTTGTCTTATTTGCACTGGTTAAAATCATCTGTTATGTAGTACAGATCCCATATTAAAATATCTGCAGCAAATTTTGTATATACTATGTCACAGTTATGGGAAAAAATATTCCCAATCTTTATGGGTAATCATGAAAAGAATGTAATGTATTGAAAAAATATGTAATTTCTGTTATACTGTGCATTTTTTTTTCAAAATTTTATGACTGCACTTGCTATGTTGTAGTACTCACAGACATTTAAATAATTAAGGGACCAAACTGTACAGAGTTTTTATAAATATATTTCTCATACTTTATAGATGTATACAGAGTAGAAAATGCACTGAATTGTGATTCTGTGATACAGGGCTGACATCAGTAGATATGTATTTCTCCTGTTTAGTGGCTTAGATCTACTTGATTAAAAGCACAAGAACAAAAGATAGGTTCACTTTAACTTAGTTTATAGAATTAAGATATAGACTTCAATATTTTAATCATTACACTTTATGTGTAAAGAAATAAATATTTTTAACACGTAATTATTAATATTCTTGCTGCATTGATGGAGGAAATTGCAAACAGCTATTGTTTGGCCATCACCTAGATAAGAAGTGGGAAACATACAGCTGAAAAAAGTACCTTCCTCATTTCATCATAGCTTTCTGCTACAACAACAGGTATTACAACAAAATTCCAAACACATTTAGAATTTTTCTACTACAGTAATGTGTTTTGTTTGTATATGAATAACTGCCAGTTGGTACAGATGAAGTGATGTGCCTTGGCTTTGCGGCTAACTTGTGTTTGCCTGGGGAAAAAGGTGGGAGGATATTTCTCAGTTACTATATATTCACATATTCAGGAGCTGTCATTCGTAATAAATAATGGATAATTTAATTCTGAAGACTTGAATTAAATAGCTTCGTAATTTAATTTGTATTTTCCCATTTTGCTCATAAGAGCTTTATAAGAAAAATTAGTGCTGAAATATATTTCTGCTACCCTTATTCTCTTGTTCCCTTTATCATATTACTAGTGTGATAATTTCACTTACACTGACATCACAGCTGGTTGATCTCAGTTGCAGAAAGGGAAGTGACTTCACAGTTACTGACAGTACAGTGCTGGTGATGGAGGCATTACTTCAACGGTCTTTGTTGGGGTGATGCAGTCTGTTAAGTCATTAAGTAAACCTTTTTTAAAAGGCACTGCTTTTTAGATTCACAGAAGTAGTTTTAAACAGCACACTACATTTCTCTAGGGAATAAGCAGCTACTACTACTTATACACTACAAAATATAAATTGGTGTCAATTTTGGATCTGTATTCCAAGAGACAAATTTAATGTTTTATGAACTATTTTTTTTCTTAATTCATCCCAACAGGACACTTTCTTAGGAAAAGGATCTGAATGGTAATCTGTAGGCAATACTACAGTATGATTCTGATTGTTTCATTTCCGAATGTTACTATGTATTTTGTTTATTAATGAATGTTCTACATAATTTGACTAAGAAAAAAATATGTACATTAACCAAAATGTATGGTATAATTGTTTGAAAGACAAACAGATGATTGTCTTTGTACTACACTTGTGGAAATCAACAGTCTCAAAAACTATTGTAGGAAACGTGTAGAATATAATTCAAAATTAATTATTTAAATTTTAACTAACATTTTAAGGACAAGTGCTGCTCACACAGATTTTTTACTGCTGAAAGTCCCATAGGTAAGAATGCAACTTCAAGTGCCTTTGAAATTGCATATTCTAAGTACAGAATAAAGCAGTAGTAGATTTATTCATGTATAAATGTAAAGGCTATTCAATAAAATCTTTTCAGTAAATATTGTTGCATTTCTGTTGATTACAAAACAACTAAATGTATAAAGTAATCCGTTTCAGGGGGAAAAAGTACTGAGGAATGATTACAAGTACATAACATTCTATACATGACTAGGTTAAGCAGTATCTGCACATCAGGAAATTGTCAGATTATAGTGAAAATATAAGAACATACATTTTAAGTTGCATTTTTTATCCAAAACTACTATATAAAAGATTCTGGCAGTTTGCAAAGATCCATGGCATAGAAAGACATCTGTAAACAGTGCATATTCCTTGCATTCCATCTCAGTATCTAAGAGCAGTGACCTCCTTAATGGGTCATGTAGTCAGTGGTGGCAAATGCTGTGATGTCATATGCCACCTACATAAGTATGCCTACCCACTGGGCCAACAGGTTCTTTCCAACCATTCTTGCAGTTTGGATTTCAGATGTTGACATAAGTATGCCTACCCACAGAGCCAACAGGTTCTTTCCAACCATTTTTACAGTTTGGATTTCAGATGTTGACATTGTTCATCACAGAAACGCTTAAATGTATACTTGATGGTAAAGTTAGAAGAGCCCCGTGTCACTCCAATCATATAACCTGTAATTTTAGATGCTATTCTAGCAATCTGTAACATACAGACTGTGAACCTGTGCCCACTCAAAAAGGCAGATAGCCTTTACAAGCCCTCCGCACTGAATTGATAGTGTCCTTCACTAAGGCATTCTTCTTGACCTAACTCCTGTACAATGTCTTCAATCCCACTGAATTCCCAAGAGCTACATTTTGCTATACTGACATCATGAAAACTCTAAGGCTTCTTACAAGTGTGGCAACAGCGTCTACTTCTCTACTGCTTTGGAATTTAGGGCTAGCAGCAATTCACACTACATATCTAAATCCCAGTTTTCTCTACTTTATCAAGACCTACAGAAGCTTGCAGACCTCTTCAAGTGTGAGGTGAAAGATGATCTTATCTAGACTGTAGCTTCCACGATGGCCTTCCATTGGTTCCACCATAACTTTGATTGTACTGATACTGTGGCCATGAATGCAGACTCAAGAAATGAGCCCGCAATAAATACAGTTGGTAAAATTATCCATCCTCAAGAAGTCAGTTAGGAACATCATTTCATGCACATTTTCAAATGGAAAGCACTTTGTTCCTGGCCTCTCACAACTTGCTGGACTACCCTTTAAAATGGACTTTGGTTATCACCGCAATAGGGGTTTCTGTGGCTCTCAACTCTTCCTTTTCTTTATTTTCTGGACCCAGACAGCCCCAACAGAGAAGCTTAAATGTCATTCAAAGAAAGTAATCCAGTATCACACAGGAATGCCTTCCTTATTTCTGATTATAATCTTGGGTTGCCCCAACTTAGAGAGCTATCAAAACAGCCCTCATACAGGCATGAACACTCTGCACTATGTCCTAGAACTCATAAGTCCATCTCCAGTTAAAGATACTTAACACCACGCAGCCTCTGCAGAACTTGCATTAGGCCAAGATTTTTCCACCAAATGTGTCCATATAATGTCTGTCTCCTTTGGGGCAAGGTGGGGTCTTGTACTGTGCCTTTTCCTAGTTGCAAAGATAAAGGAAAGATTCTTATCCCTTCTGCACTCTGTGCCTGTAACTATCCTATTCATTGTTTAGCTTTAGATTATGGTAAATCAAAATATCATGGCACTGTTACCACATGAAGCCTTGGTAATGTCTCAGGATATAATGGATGATATTTGATGCATCCATGCCAGGGATCTGCTCAGGAAGCGCATCTGATTTACTTTAGATTGGCATAATTTCAGGCATCAAGTACTGCAGAGTTTTAGGCATTTTATCATCCACAGTATTTGCCAAGGTGCTGAGTGTGTTATCCAAAACCTAGAATGAGGATGGTCTCCATGAATTTTCCTGTCTGTATAACTGGCTGTTGGGAGCCTCATCAATTTAAATGCCTTGCAGCATTCCTGCAGTGGAGTCTCACATGTACATCCCACTGAGATAACTGTAAACTGGGAAATTCTTTATGATCCCATCTCAGAGGACTGCCTTCACAAGATATGGGCCAGGTGATCCGCACTGCCTCCATTTGGCTGTGTAAATCATATAGGTTCCTTTCTTTGGCCTTCTGTGTAAGGATGCAGTGGACTCGAGGCCTGGGCCCTACGGCATCATCTCAGCTTTATAACAGCTTATAACAGCCACTATCTTCTTGGTTCTTTTATACACCTGAGAATGTGGGTGCTGCAGTTGACCATTGGGTATCATCATTAGCAGAGCTCATATATATTAATGGACCTGTTGCTTCAAGACCCTTATTGCTGTGCTCTAGAGGAGCGGACATTCTCTACCATGATGCTTTAATGGTGGTCATGGAGATCTCATCTTGGCTCCCACAGGGCTCAAGGACTTTGGCCCCCCTGCACAGGGCATTTCTCATTTAACATTTGGAGCTTAAAGTAGTCATTCTTAGCTTGATAAGCCTTAGAGGAACATTTGCTACCAGACCAGTCCTCAGGCATATAACCTGCCAATTTTCTGGTGTCAGAAAAAGCAAGGGTGCAGAAGATGGCTTCCAGGGGTGTACAGAGGTGATTTTGTCTGGCAGTGGCCATAACCAAAAGCATTACTAAAGTAGTTCATACTCCAAGAAAAATGAATGAGCTGGTGCACTGCTTCAAACTGTGCAGCCCTCCTCTGGAGCTGCAAATTCAAACTCTGTGAATGATCTGGTTCTTCCAATATTGAGACATTTGAGAGTTCATCCTGATAACCATTTAGGATAATGTAGCCCATCCCTGTTTTGCTCACTGCAGAACAAAGGGAGCATAGTGGTAGAAGTATTCTCTATCATGTGGCATAGGTAGTTCTTTACACCTTCCTGCTATAATTGCACTTGTCTTAAAGGTCAGTAAAGAAACAACTTGAGATTTGTTGCACTTAAAATGGCTGTGAAGTAAGCTGTTCCAAAGTCTTAGATCTTTGGTAGTGCAAGAACAACTTGACCAGGCACTCTTCCAAGACTGAGGTGAAGTCTCTGCCATCTCAGGACCCATCTCCTGACTTGGATTGCTTGGTCCTATAGGATTTCAGATGAGTGCTTCACAACTGAGTAAGGCTGGTAAGAATGTTTTCATTCATCAGGCCTGTACATTCAAGTGGAAATGGTTGTCCACTTTGATGGAGAAGTAGCTTATACTGACCCAGGCATGCAAACCGCACTTGATGCTTACCTATCCTAGGAACCTGCAGATGTTCTTCGTGTTTCACTGTTGCAGTCATCACATTTGGGTTATCCCTGCTGGGTCTGTTTTATATATTCAAACTCTTAATTGTTCAAATCACTAAAGATCTAACTTTAGTGTTTGAACAATTAAATATTCGATTATATTAAAAATAAATATTTGCAAAAAAAAAAAAAAGATAAAAGTAAAGGGTGTAAACAGGGGGGCCCCCCACACCCCCGCTACTTAAATATATCAACTCCAAGATCGCACTTCAGTGTGCTACAGTGTGGAAATGGAAAATTTCCCATTTCCTACACTGTGGCATGATCTTGGAGTTGGTATATTTAAGTAGCGGGGGGTGTGGGGGGTGCTGTGGGGCTTGACCCCTGCTTACAACCTTTAGGTTTTTTTTATCTTGATTAGTTTTTTTTTTAATTTTTTAAAATATTCAAACATTTAAAAGTTCGATCACTAAAGTTTGATTTTTTGTGATTCGAACATTTAAGCATTCGAATATATAAAATAAACCCTCCCTGCCAGGGTAGCCCTCAGTCGGCCTGAATACCAGAGGCTTAGTATTTCTACGTTGGTTGCTGTCGCTTTAGGACTGATGTCAGGTCATCAGTAGTATAAAGTTAGGCAGCCGACGCCATTACGTCAGTCTTTCTTGCCGAGGAGCCCGAAGCAGAAACAGTTCTCACAAGTGCCAGTCAGCCGCTACCCGAGTTTCGTTTTCCAAATTGAAGTTGAAGTCTTCTAAAGCTAAGTACCCTGTTGGGCCATTTTCCATGCTGACATGGTCTCCCTCAGGACTAACCCATCCTTCATACCAAAAGTGGTGGTCAGTGTGGCTCTCAACCAATCCATTCATTTGCCCACCTTTTTCCCTAACCCACAAAACAAGTGGGAAATAATACTGCACTCTCTAGATGTGCACAGACAGCTCAGATTCTATCTAGACAGGACTAAATCATTCAGAAAGACTGATCAGTTGTTAGCTTTGCTGCAGGAGCAGAGGGCAAAGCCATATCCAAACAAACCATTTCCGAATGGATAGCACACTGCATCCATTTCTGCTGCAAGCAACACTGGAAACCTCCCCCTAAGGGGGTCAGAACTCACTCTACCAGAGCAACCTCCACCTCTACAGCTTTCCTCAGAGGAGTCCCCACCACGGACATCCTGGAGGCTGCAACATGGACATCTGTTCATACCTTCACCAAGCATTACCACATGCCTATATTCTCCAAATCCAGGGCAGGCTTTGCCACTGCAGTCTTGCAGGGCATCCTAGCCAGCCCCCAGTCTTCTTTACTGCCCTCCACCTTTTTCTTCAGCTTTGGGAATCAACCCAAATGTGATGACTGCAACAGTGAAACAAGAAGAACATAGTACAGTTGTGTACACTTACCATAAATGTAGATGTTCGAGTGTATTCACTGTTGCGGTTCTGGTTTCCCTCCCTCCATCTCTCTCTCTCTCTCTCTCTCTCTTATTACAAGGAACTTTTTGGTATTTACTTTCTACTGGTGGGGTTCTTCCACCATATCCTGGCTCCCACTTGGGAGCTCCTGACAGGGCAAGAAAAACTGATGTAATGGCATTGGCTGCCTTACTTTATGCTACTGATGACCTGATGTCAGTCCTGAAGCAAAAGCAACCAACGCAGAAATACTAAGCCTCTGGTATTTGGACCGACCGAGGGCTACCCTGGCAGGGATAACCCAAATGTGATGACGGCAACAGTGAATGCACTCAAACATCTACATTTATGGTACGTGTACACAACTGTACTTTTGTGCTTAAGAAATATCTTTGGACACTGTGCATGTCATGTGTTTCTGCACATCATGGCTTTGTGGAGGTCAGGATTGCGGTTGAGTAGATCGTTCAAGCAGTGTTGTCTTTTACTCCTTTGAAGAATCCTTTCTTTTCATCTGGCTTGAAATTCATTATTGATAAACCTGCCCATTTGCCATAAGTAGTGCTGAAGTTACTTTTTTGGGGAAATAAAAGTTTTTCTGGTGGCTATTTGTGCTCACAGGATCTCAGAGCTAGAGGTTGTCATAAGTAAGAACACTTGTCTGGCTACAAAAATCAAGTGACCCAAAAAACCAACCCACACTCACCTTGAAAATGGTTTAATAACTGACCCTAAAAGTTTATTTACCTTCCTATTTTTTCCAAGGTAAAAACCAAGATAGAGAGATTTTTCATCTTGATTGTATACCACCCCCCCCAAAATTTACCACAGGAAGGTGCATGAATTCAGAAAGCCTCAACATTTATTTTTTGTCTTACTCTTCACTCAAAAAAAAATGAATGGCTTGCAGCTAACCATTTTCAAGTAGCTTGCCAGCTTGCCTCATCATTTGCTGTCAGATGACAAATTATCCTTTGGAAAGTTTTATACTCTTTGAATGTCCTGCTTCTCTTGCCAGCCAACTAGATTAGGGTTTGGGATCAGTCATACTGCAAGACAAATCAGGAAGGGTCACCACTGTTAAATGTAACCAGTACATTACCATACCAGTTGACCTACAAAGGATTCCCCTTTATGGGTCATAAACCATATTCAGCTTATAATGTAGGAGTTTCCTGTTAGTCAAACAAGTATACACTTGTATATTATTTCCAGTTGAGATGGCACATCATTAATTCTTGCCTTGTACAAAGTTTATATACTGCTGTTTGGGGTGTATTGATAATCTCATAGGACTGGGCATGCTTGTTAAATACATTCCACAGCAGCAAAACTGATATTTTCTAAGGGATAAAAAGATTGCAGTTGGTAAAAATGAGTCTGGCAGCAGGATCCTTCAAGGAGAACCTCCTCATAGATTAACTGATATGGTAATAATAAATCTGATGTTCTTCGTGTTTCACTGTTGCAGTCATTACACTTGGGTTATCTGCCTGCAGGGCCCGAATACCAGAGACTTAGTATTTCTGCATCGGTTGCTGTCAATCCAGGTCTGACGTCAGGTCATCAGGTTTATAAAAACAGGTAGCCGACACCATTATATCAGTCTTTCTTGTCGAGGAGCCTGAAGCAGAAGCAATTTGCACGAGTGCCGGTCGGCCACTACCTAAATTTGAATTACCAAATTGAATTATCATGAAGTCTTCTAAAGCTAAGTACCCCATTGGGGATCCTTTTTTCTTGCTCTAACCAATGTCAGAAAAAATTAACAATTGTCTTGCCTGTGGAAAGCAAATACCACACTGAGATTTTCATTCATACTGCGTCACCTGTTTAGGCCCAGACCACAATGTTCCTCGCTGTTGGTTTTGTGCCTTGTTCAACACCCGAACTATTCATCGTCGGGCCCTTATTCTCTGTAAATACTTTTGGTCTGTATCTCCGTATTCAGAAATAGCTTTGGTAAGCCATCCGACTACTGATCTACTGAAAAACCGTAAGGATAAAGACAAGAGACAGACTACACAGGTCCGAAACTGCCGCCGACGCTTCTGTTAAGCTAGTCACCAGTTCGCCGGTACTCAGTGAGGCGCTTTCGCATCCCTTGATACCCACTTCATTGTATTTGGAGGCCTCTACCGAGACTCGTTCAGAGTCTGGTATGCTGCTAGATTCTTCTTCGACAGAATCTGCGGATATCTCTACCTTGGATGGGTCCAGAGCTGCTGAGCAGGCACCGGCGTCTGAGGAAGTTCTTCTCACTACCGATATTCAACACAAACCTATGACTTCTTTCACGTCTTCAGTTCTGTCTAAAACTACCAAGTTTCTAAGGCCAAGAGTACGCACTACACCTAAAAAACAGACCACCCAAACTCATGCACCTGCTTCCTTGCCACAACATCAAATGCTTAAAATGGCAGAAGACCTTATTATGTTGATTAGGGGAAGTCAGCCTTCCCCTGCTAAGAGAAAAAGAGACCTGTCCCCAGCAGCTTTAACAGACCAAGAGTCCGATGACTCTGAGGTATCTGATTATGAAGACATGCCTTTATCTGCTTATGAGGATTCAGATGCAGAGGAATCTATTCCCTCTGCTTCTCCTGCAGAGGATTTTTCTTTTGGTGAAACCTTACATACTTTAAGAGAGCATTTCCACTGGGAATGCCAAGACTTCCTCAGTCCAAAAAGAGACTCAAAGAATTTCTAGACTTGCTACAACATTGGCCTTTAGTAATACCCCAGTCCTGGATGTTGTGGATGATGTCTTTATGGAATCCAGTTTCACACCTACTTTACCCTCTGCTCCTAGGAAACCAGACAGTACTACAGAGTTCCTGACACTCACAAATTCCTTTTCAAAAATCCTACTGTTGACCCAGAGGTCATCTCCAAGGGGCCTAAAGGTATCAAAGGAACTACAGCTAAGAATCCCACTCCTTCGGACAGAGATTTAGACAGATGGGGTAAGAAAGTATACACCTCTGCATCTCTCGCCATTATGGCTTTGAATTGCCAGTTTCACATGCTGAAGTACCAACAACATATTATGGAACTTATTAAGCAAAAAAAATAGCTACCTTTACGGACTGTGTAGAAAATAAAGAATTACAAGAGCTTATGCATTCTGCAAGCCAAGTCAGCAAGCATACATTGCAGTATGGCTTTGCCCTAGAAGCATCTTGCAGGGCAGCAGTCACTGGTTCTGTACTGAGAAGGCATGCTTGGCTTAAGGAGCAGACCCTGCCAGACCATGTCAAATCCAAATTGCTAGACACTTCTTTGAATAAGGATGATCTGTTTAGCACCAAAGCAGAAGAGGTTCTTAAAAAGATGGAAGAAAAAACTATGTCTATGCAGACAGTCAAAGATTTCTTGTAAGTACAGCCTCCTGTATTCAGTAGGCATTGCCCTTCGAAACATTGGTCCTTTCCAGCCCCCTCAAGGCCATCTGAAGCTAGACCCAGGGGAAACAGACCCCTCCCCCAGACTACAGTCTCAGAGTATGCAGAGATCTAAGCAATGGAGTGCCTCCACTTCAAAAACAGGGAGTGCTAAGCCACCCCCTTACGGGAAGAATTCCCAATGACTTCTCTACTCCACTCCTCACCTCTGCCCAACTGCTTGTGCCCCTAGGAGGAAAACTTGCCCATCATGCAGAAATGTGGACTTCCATCACCAAAGACCGATGGGTCCTAAACATTCTATCCCAGGGGTAAAAATTTTACTTCCACTCACTGCCAACCCCAAAATGGTTCCCAGACCTTGCTCCAAACCAGTGGGCAGAGACACAAAACCAAGTTCAATTCCTCCTCTCTATAACGGCAATTTAACCTGTTCCTGTGGAACAGATAGTTCAAGGGTTCTATTCCAGACTTTTGCTGGTACCCAGAAAAGAGGGCACTTGGCGCCCAATCCTAGATCTTTCCATTCTAAACACCTTCCTGGTGGTACCAAAATTCAAAATGCTCACCCTGCAGCAGCTTCTTCCTATGCTGGCCAAAGATGCCTGGTTAGCTACCCTAGACTTAAAAGAAGCCTATCTGCACATCCGTATAAGGGGCTCATGCAGGAAATATCTTCGCTTCATGGCAGGATCTATGCATTATCAGTTCTCTGCACTTCCCTTTGGCTTAGCCACTGCTCCCAGAGTATTCACAAAATGCCTGGCTTCAGCCATTGCCTACTGCAGACAGAGAAAAATTCAAATTTACCCGTACTTGGACGACTGCCTGATTCAGGCAGACCGTCAGGAAATGCTGTTTCAGCACCTGACATTTGTAAAAAAAACCTTCAAACCTCCCTGGGGTACACCATCAACAAAAAGAAATCAAAACTAGTCCCCAGTCAAAAGATTGCATTCCTGGGAGCAAGTTTGGACACAGCATCCCAGATGGCATTCCTTACTCCAGAAAAACAAGCCTATCTGACAGACTACTTCAGTCAAATGGTAACCAGAACCCAGCTATCTGCAAGAAAAATCCTGCAGGCCCCAGGGTTCATGGCCTCATGCATCCTACTAATTCCATATGTCAGACTGCACATGAGGAAACTTCAGTGGTACTTAAAAAGTCTTTGGTGCCAACATTCTCAGGACCTGGAAATCATTATTCCTATCATACCTTGTCTAAGGGCAGAGTTTCTTTGGTGGGCAGCAGCATGCAACCACAACAAGGGACTACCCTTTACTCAACCCCTCACCGCCCAGACCCTAACCACGGATGCATCAGACTATCCCTGGGGGACATACCTGGATGACAAGTGCATTCAGGGCCACTGCAGCCCAAGTCAAATTCATCTGCACATAAACCAAAAAAGAGATGCTAGCTGTGCAGCACACTCTTAACAGCTTTCAGATCCCTACTCTCACCAGGAGCCCTGCTAACAAAAACAGACAACACCACAGTTATGTGGTACATCAACAAGCAGGGGGAACCCACTCTACAGGCTAGCCATGGCCCTGTGAAACACAGCCTTGGACATGCAGGTCCATCTGCAAGCTCAATTCCTGCCAGGCAAACAAAACTCACTGGCAGATGACTTAAGCAGAAATCTCCTAGACCCACACGAGTGGCAATTAGAGCCCAGCACCTTCAGCCTTCTGATTCAGAAATGGGGGACCCCAGAGGTGGATCTCCTTGCCTCCCCCTGCAATCACCAGCTCATCAAATTCGGCACCAGGACAGCTCACAGCAGGGCCTGGAAAGTGGATTGCCCTATCCTTCCAGTGGGTAAACCTCTCAATCTATGCATTTCCCCCTTTACCCCTTCTCTCAAGAATATTGCTCAAGATAAGACAGGACAGACCAAGGACAATTCTGATTGCCCCTTACTGGCCATGCCAGCACTGGTACCCACTCATGCACAGCCTGCCACTGGTGCCACAATGGCACCTACCCCAGAGCCCAACCCTGCTCACTCAGCAGGGGGGACAGATCTTGCATCCACAACTGCAAACCCTAAATCTTGAAGCCTGGCTTATTCATTGAATTCTCCCCCAGTGACCAGCCTAAGCAAGCAGGTACTGGACATCATTCTTGAAGCCAGAAGACACAGTACAAGGAAATCCTATGCTAAGTGAAAAAGGCATTGCTCCTGGATTCAGTCTAAAGGAGAGGACACAACTCTGCCCTCCCTACCTCTAATCTTGGATTACTTAGCAGATCTACTCCACAGACGCCTATCCATGCCTCTGCCATCTCGGCTCATTACAACTCTGAGCTGCCCCTATTTTCTCACCCTCTAATCAAATAGTTCCTGAGAGGGGCAAACAACTTAAAGCCAGCAAGGAGAGCACCCACCCCTGCTTGGGACCTTAACTTTGTACTGGAAAAGCTTACACTGCCCCCTTTTGAGCCAGCAGTGTCAACAGACTTAAAATTCCTCTCTTGGAAAACAGCATTGCTCCTGGCCATCACTTCAGCAAGAAGAGTGTCTGAGCTACAAGCACTTATGGCCGTGGAACCCTTCATTATTTTTCATGCTGACAGGGTCTCCCTCAGGACTAATCCTTCCTTTATGCCCAAAGTGGTTTCCAGTGTGGCTCTCAACCAATCTATCCATTTGCCAGCCTTCTTCCCTAATCCTCAAAATAAAGGGGAAAGGATCCTGCACTCCTTGGACATGCTCAGACAGCTCAGATTTTACCTGGATAGGACTTAGCCCTTCAGGAAATCTGACCAGTTACTACTCAGTTTTGCACCAGGGGCAAAAGGGAAAGGCCATTCAAAATGGACAATTTCCAAATGGATAGCACACTTATCCATTTTTGCTGCAAACACCATGGGAAAACAACCCCTCAGGGGGTCAGAAACACATTCCACTAGGGCAACTTCTACCTCTACAGCATTCCTAAGGGGAGTCCCTATCAGAGACATTCTGGAGGCTGCTACCTGGAGCTCTGTACACACATTCACCAAGCATTACCAACTGCCTATATTTTCCAAATCCAGGGTGGGTTTTGCAACTGCAGTCCTGCAGGGCATTCTAGCCAGCCCAAACACGTCTTGACTGCCTCCACCCTTTCTACAGCTTTGGGAATCAACTCGTGTGTGATGGCTGCAACAGTGAAACATGAAGAACATAGTACAGATGTTCTTCGTGTTTCACTGTTGCAGTCATTACATTTGGGTTATCTGCTTGCAGTAGCCCTCAGTTGGCCTGATTAACAAAGTCTTGGGTCCTGCGTCGGTTGCTGTCCCTTCTTCCATGATGTCAGGTCGTCAGGGGTATAAAACATGCAGCCGACACCATTACATCAGTCTTTCTTGCTGTACGGTGCCCAAAGCAGAAGCAGTTTGCAAGTGCCGGTCGGCCGACTCCTGAAATTTTCATTTTCGAGTTTCAGAACTGAAGTCTTCAACTAAAGCTAAGTACCCCATTGGGGAAACTTTTTCTTGCTCCTTCCTGATGTCAGTAAAAGTTAATAATTGCATTACTCCTGCCTCAGCATAGGCCTTTAGCTATTCCTCCTGTACTAGACATCGTTGATGATGCTTTTTCAGAATCTAGTTTGGCACTTGATTTTTTGCCTCGTGCTCCCAAAAAACCTGACAGATATTACAGGGTTCCTGATTCACACAAGTTCCTTTTTAAAAATCCTATTGCGGATCCAGAGACTATTTCACAGGGACCCAAGAGCATTAAGGCCTCTACTGCTAAAAATCCTACCCCTTCTGATATAGAGACTCCAGCACGCTGGATAGATGGGGTAAGAAGGTTTACACTTCTGCAACCTTGGCCATTAGGGCTTTAAACTGCCAGTTTCATGTGTTAAAGTATCAGCAACATGTTATTGGATTGCTTAAACAGAAAATTATGTTGATTCCTGACAGTGCGGAAAATAAAGAATTACAGGATTTAATGCATTCTGCTGAACAGTTTGGACAACATACTTTGCAATGTAGATTTGATTCATTAGAGGCCTCTTGCAGGGCTGCTGTTACTGGGTCTGTGCTCAGAAGGCATGCTTGTCTTAAGGAGCAATCTTTGCCTGATCATGTTAAAACTAAATTGTTGGATGCTCCCTTAAATCAGGACCACCTGTTTGGCAACAAGGCTGAGTAAGTTCTTAAAAAGATGGAAGATAAAGCTAAATCTATGCAAACTTAAAGATTTCTTACACGTTCAGCATCCTAAATTTAGTAGGCACTGCCCCTCTAAGAATTGGTCCTTTCCAGCCCCTTCCAGGTCTTCTCAAGCCAAACCCAGACACAGCAGAAACCCCAGGTTTCAGTCCCAGGGGACACACAAGACTAAGCAGTGGGGGGTTTCCGCACCCAAATCAGGGAGTAGTAAGACCCCCCTATGGAAAACTGTCTCAATGACTTGCTTTTAAAACTTCCAAGCACTTCCCAACTGAATGCTCCTTTAGGCGGAAAGATTGGTCTGCAGGCCAAAAACTGGGAACTCATTACCCAGGACAAATTAGTTTTAAATATAGTGCCCCAAGGATACAGATTTCACTTCCACACCTTACCAACACCAAGCGGGTGGCCAGATCTACCCCCAAATCAGTGGGCAGAGGCCCAAAATCAAGTACTCTCTCTCTTAATCATGGGGGCTATTCAGTTGGTACCAGAAGAGGAAAAGGGACAAGGCTTCCATTTGAGACTTTTTCTGATACCCAGAAAAGGCAGTACATGGCATCCTATCCTGGACTGTTCTACTGTAAATACCTTTCTGGTGATTTCATAATTCAAGATGCAGACTTCACCAGCTGCTTCCTATGTTAGGCAAAGATGCATGGTTGGCAACACTAGACTTAAAAGAGGCATACCTGCACATCCCTATCAGGGAGTCTTGCAGAAGATACCTACGCTTCAAAGCAGGAAACATGCACTATCAGTTATCTGCACTGCCCTTTGGCTTATCTACTGCACCCAGGGTATTCACAAAGTGCCTAGCTCCAGTCATTGTATTCTGCAGGCAAATAAATATTCAAATATATCCATACCTGGACGATTGTCTAATTCAGGCAGAAATCCAGGATATACTTTTGAATCATTTGGCCTTTGTTCAAAGGGTACTGACTTGTCTGGGGTACACCATAAACAAAAAGAAATCACAGCTGGTACCCTGTCAACAAATTATATTCCTTATATTCCTGGGCGCAAGCTTGAATACAACTTCCCAGATGGCTTTCCTCACAACAGAGAAACAAACTCATTTGACAACCTACTTCAAACAAGTGGCCACAAAAACCCAGTTATCTGCAAGGCAAATACTGCAGGCCTTGGGGTACATGGCCTCTGCATTCTTCTAATTCCATATGCAAGGCTGCATATGAGGAAACTGCAGTCATATCTCAAAAGCCTGTGGTGTCAACATTCACAGGATCTAGAAGCTATGATTCCTATCATACCTTGTCTTTGCCTAGAGATCCTTTGGTGGGCAGAGACCTGCCACCAAAACAAGGGACTACCATTCACACTACCCTCTGCCACCCAAACCTTAACAACAGATGCATCAGACTATGCATGGGGGGCTCACCTGGCAGGGAAGTGCATTCAGGGCAAATGCAACCCAAGTCAAATGCACCTACACATAAATCAAAAGGAAATGTTAGCTGTACAGAATGCTCTGACAGCCTTCAAGGACCACATTCTTCCAGGACAACTAATGGTAAAGACGGACAACACCATGGTCATGTGGTACATAAACAAGCAGGGGGGTACACACTCTTACCCCCTCTGCAGACTAGCCATGGTATTGTGGAACACAGCCTTGAGCTACCAAGTGGATCTACAAGCTCAATTCCTGCCAGGAAAACTAAATGCACTGGCAGATGGACTAAGCAGAAACCTCATGGACCCACACAAGTGGAAACTGGAACCAAGGATTTTCAACATGTTGACAAGAAAATGGGGGAGCCCAGATATAGACCTGTTTGCCTCCCCCCAGAACCATCGATTTGACAAATTTTGCACAAGGATTCCCCACAAACTAGCTTGGAAAGTGGATGCTCTATCCTTCATCTGGAAAAAAACTATCAGTTTATGCCTTTCCTCCTCTGCCTGCACTCTCCAAGGTACTATTAAAGATCAAACAGGACAAGCCAAGGACGGTTTTAATTGCGCCAGATTGGCCACGCCAACACTGGTACCCCTTCCTGCGCAGTGTGTCACGCTTGGCCCCATGGCACCTGCCTCAGACTTCTTCCCTGTTGTCTCAGCAGGAGAACCAGATTCTGCACCCTCAGCTGCAAACCCTGAACCTAGCAGCCTGGCTAATTACGTAATCTCTCCTTTACCACCCCCCAGTAAATCAGTGATGGATATCAATGGGAAAGATTTTGTACCTGGAACCATTCTCAAGGGATGAGCACAGCAGTGCCCAATTTACCTCAGATTCTACAATATTTGACTGAGATGCTTCATAAGGGCTTGTCCTTTTCCTCCATCAAAATTCATGCCTCAGCCATTTCAGCCCATTATAGCACAGAGCCTCCCCTCTTTTCTCACCCACTGTTCAAGCAGTTCCTCAGAGGGGCCAAAAATTTAAAGACACCGAGGAGAGCTCCAACTCCAGCCTGGGACCTTAACTTATTTTTGAGAAACTCACTCTTCCTCCTTTCGAGCCAGATGCTACTGTAGATTTAAAATTCCTTTCCTGGAAAACAGCTTTCCTTTTAGCAATCACTTCTGCAAGAAGGGTATCCACGTTACAGGCTCTTATGGCAGTGGAGCCTTTCATCTTTCATGCAGACAAGGTGTCCCTCAGAACCAATCCCGCCTTCATGCCCAACGTGGTATCCAGTGTGGCTCTTAATCAGTCCATTCATTTGCCTACCTTCTTTCCTAACATACAGAACAAAGGGGAACGGATACTGCACTCCTTAGATGTGCACAGACAACTGAGATTCTACTTGGACAGGACTAAACCTCAAAGGAAATCTGAACAACTGCTGGTGGCATTTGCTGCAGGGACAGAAGGGAAGGCTATTTCAAAGCAAACCATTTCAAAATGGATAGGCCACTGCATTCATTTCTGCTATAAGCACCATGGAAAACATATCCCATAGGGCATCATACCCCATTCAACCATGGCTGCATCTACCTCTACAGCCTTTCTCAGGGGCATCCCTACAAGGGATAGCCTAGAAGCTGCTACCTGGAGTTCTGTACCTACTTTCACCAAGCATTATCGTTTGCCAATTTTCTCTAAATTCAGAGCTGGTTTTGCCACTGCAGTCTTGCAGGGCCTTATAGCTGGTCCTAATTCTATTTAAATTCCTCCTCCCAACCTTAGCTTTGGGAATCAACCCAAATGTAATGACTGCAACAGTGAAACAAGAAGAACATAGTACAGTTGTATACACTTACCATAAATGTAGATGTTCGAGTGTATTCACTGTTGCAGTCCTGGTGTCCCTCCCTCCAGCCCCCTTTCTTCTTATGGCTATACCTCTACTCTCACTTACTATGCTCAAAAAGCTTTTTGGGGTATTTGCTTTTTGTTGGAGGCATATCCTTGTATTATAGATTTAATTGCTTCCCATTAGGGGGCACCTGACATCTGGGGCAAGAAAAACTGATGTAATGGCGTTGGCTGCATGTTTTATACCCCTGATTACCTGACGTCATGGAAGAAGGGACAGCAGTCGACGCAGGACCCAAGACTTTGTTAATCAGGATGACTGAGGCTATAACCCAAATGTAATGGCTGCAACAGTGAATACACTTGAACATCTACGTTTATGGTAAGTGTAACAACTGTACTGTGTGTACACTTACCATAAATGTAGATGTTAGAGTGTATTTACTGTTGCAGTCCTAATTTCCCTCCCTCCAGCTCCCTTCTCATTCTCTCCTATCTGTGATACTACTCACCCCTTTGCAGGGGTTTTGGTATTGGTATTTACTTTTTACTGGTGGAGATTTTTCCACCATAGCTTAGCTCCCTACTCGGGGGCTTCTAACATTTGGGGCAAGAAAAACTGATGTAATGGCATTGGCTGCCTGTTTTTATACTCCTGATGACCTAATGTCAGACCTGGAGTGACAGCAAATGACACAGAAATACTAAGTCTCTGGTATTCGGGCCAAGTGAGGGTTGCCTGCAGGCAGATAAACCAAGTGTGATGACTGCAACAGTGAATACACTCGAACATGTACATTTATGGTAAGTGTACACAACTGTACTTTTTTATTTATTATCCACAAGAGATTCAAATAAAAAAGTAGTCCTGTACCACCAAAAGGATATAACTTGTGGAATAAGATGCTTCAGTGAGAGCCATGACTTTGTAGTATTTTCTCAAAAGCAGAGTTATACATTAAAGACTATTAACAGTGGATGGACATACAGGTTGAAAGTTCATCCCTTGTAAAAAGCATTAGAGAATCTTCTTAATACATTTAATGCCAATGTTTCTTAAAATATGAAAATGAAGAGACGTTAGTTAACACCACAAGTTTGTCCACTCCATCAAAGGCAGGGAGGTGGTATTTTAAAAAAAAACATATATGGTACAGGTATTTACCTTTACTTCTAAACAGAGGTGCATGTATATTTACCTTTACTTATGAACAGAAGTGGATGCATATGTGTAACTTGAAAAACAGCATTACACATTTAAGAGAAATGAAAGAGTTCATTATGTATAACCTAGTGACATGCCACACAAGATGACCACAAATCCCATTGCAATGAGATCTTGCAGGCATGCAATACTGAAGGTGATTACTGCATGAAATGATCATCAGCAAATGCAAAAATGTAATAGAAGTGGGGCAGTGGAGTACAAGAATAAATATATAAAGCTAAAGTCATTAGGAAATATGCACCTGTAAAGAAATTGTTTTCAAAAAACACAGGCCGAGGTTCATAGATGGTTAACGTAGTGCCCAATGAAAAAGAGCATTGGAAGTGGCTACATGGAAGGTGTAAGTGATTCAAAGACACCACTTGTATGACTAGGCTGCGGTGGAAATAGCACAGTATATTGCACAGACAGATACATACATAATGACAAGTAGATGAGAGGTACCTCATACAAATGGCTTATATTAAATATGGAAATAAAGAAACCCCAAGAGAAAGCATCAATTCAGGGTTATAGCAGAGACATTTGTAAGCCCAATATATGAAATGTGTCCCTATTTTTGGGCCTTTGTCTTCCCCCATTATGTTAGGCTTTATCCAGATTTCCTGTGTTAAGAGGGTGTGAGGTATAATACTATGTTGAGTATCAATGCTGTGACTGCACATTAAAAAGCAACACACAGAGGACAATTGCTGATACTATAAGGGATCTAGTCAAATATCATCACCAATAAGCAGAATACAATGTATACACTTTCCTGTGGATCCAAGGGTAAGTGTAGCACTAACCATCTACAATTCACAGTCAACCTACAGAGACATTAGGGATACCAAAGACAACAGTCTTGTGATGTTTAAATCAGTTCCTTGACATACAGCAACAGTAAAGGCTTCATCTCCTTCAATTGCCAGGAGATGTCCAATAACCAACTGGTGCACATGACTTGGATTTACGTTACCTGTATGACCAATAGCAACAGTTCCTGTGAGAGGACTTCCCAGACTCATCTGCTTGGTAGGTGCACACATAACAGACAGGCCTGTATAAACAGGTACCATGAAGGCTCAAGCATGCCACATGTGTTGTGTTGTAGGCAGTGCTAGATATGCAATAAAGCCCTGGATGATGACTACAATATGCAACTCTCAAGCCATGCCAGAAATATGTCATAGTACAACCCATGCAGAAGCTTGAAAGTACAGCAGCTATTTAGACTAAAGAAGGGTTGCTTCTGGTGTTTAGACACTTCCAAAATGGGAAACGCAGTATAGTCCAGAACTAGCAGATAGCACAGAGGATTAAGACTACGGGATGTTAATCAAGCCACTTCTGTAGTCTGTTTGATTCCCTCAGCTTCCACTCAGTAACTATATGCAAGTTTCCTAACCAAGCAGTACTCTGGGATGATTGGAAAGTTGGGCTAGACTCCTCAGCGGTTTCCATGGTAGCATGCCTAGTAACTTCCTATGAACCGATATATAGCAAGATGTTTCTTGTCTGTGTGATGTTCCACAGTATAGTAGTGTGAACTGCAGCAGAAGATAATCATTGTAGGACCCTAGAGTACCTATCACAGCACCAATAAAAGGTCATGGTTGAGAATTAGAAGTAACGTGCAGCAGAACCACAGCCAAGGCAAAAGCAGGTACATTGCAGCACTAGCACATAGGTGACATGTGGCCCACATCTATAGCCATTCCACAGGCAAAACAACATGATGCAAGCAGTATAATACCCAAACTATGCAGGGCAATGCATGGACTGGCTGCACTGTGCATTACACATTACCCCTACCCACATAGGCTAGGTTGATGTCAGATTATAGTCATCACAGCAACAGCTGAATGCAACAGTGTAATGTGTGGTAGGGTCACAAGGTGAACACAGAAGCCATGCAACTCAAGAAGATTGTGATGTAACAGGGATCAAATCTTTCAGTAGTGGGGTTAAAATGCCTTCCAGTGACCAAAGTCAGTGTCCACTATGTTGGCTTATGTTACTGGGGCAGGATCTGGTCTGTGACAGAGAAGGTTAGAACTGTGGGGCTGTGTACCATGAGGTGTCCCGTATGTTGATTCTGATGAGCAGCATTTCATCCTGGATGATGCTTACATCCAACAATGGCAGTTCAAGGATCTGCAGATGAGACAGATGTCATCTCACCAATGATCTGTGAAGTCTGACATAGGAGAGCATATGCTGGACCACAATGCATCTGGACCCTCCCTTGGCTGTGCTGACCACAGTTACCTAGGAGGATTGTATGAACTGTGGAGGCAGATATGAGTATAGTATTTGCTTGCAATATGTCTCCGATGTGCTTGGTGAAGGACAAATGCTACTACTAACTTCAATGGTATTACTGTTTCCCAGTGTATATGTTCCGCGTCACTATGCAGTTGGTGTTGGTACATGTCCTCCTGCAAGTGATGGAATACACTGTGTCCGCAATGCTGCATGTAGAGCTGAATGTATCTGGATCACTGATCAGCATATCCTCCAAATGATGCAAAGTGCTGAAGGCATATCAGTTTTGAACTCATGGTGACATTGGAACCCCCGCCTCTCTCTCTTCTACAATGGGCATTTCACTGCAGAAGCAATACAGCTCAGATATACTGTGGGCCAGTGAGACAGGTGAAGCCCATATGGGACATTTAGGTACAGGAAGCCTGTCACATTCCAGTTAGGTTGTGCTCTCTGTCATTGCTACTGCATGGGCATCTGCACTGGTGGCTTTGGGTGTCCCCTTTCATGTAGTGTTGCAAACAGCACCATATTGTCACTGGGCATGCCACTTGCATGTTGCCATCATCTGTCACAGTTGTCCTGCTGCTGTTAGTCCTATATTGCCCTTAATTGCTTCACCCTTCACCAGTGGATCCTGTTAAATTGTAAACATGTCACACAATTGTCAGCCCATGCATATATACCTCCATAATTCCTGTGTATGGCATGAGTACAACTACACATGGAAAAAGTGTAATAATACATTGGGCATCATATCTTGCACAGACTATTGCACTTGCTGCCAGAGTTGCCCAGAAGGACATATATGCAAGGAGTGCCTTGGGAAAATCCCTCTATTCAGCCATGTTGTGGCATGTGCTAGAGGTTACTGTTAATGGACATTAATAGCCTGGTGATTCCCCTACTAATATATGGGTGGTTAGTGCCATGCCTTATCTCACAACCAAGCCACCCACAGGTATATGAGTAACTGATCACTTAGGCTAACAAATGACACAAAATCTCTTTGATAACTTCCGGTCTTTGACTCCTGGTCAACAAATATAAATAAATAAATAAATAAAATAAATAAATAAACTTCAGCCTCTAGTGCTGGTAATCCACCATTAGATAGACTTATCATAATGTCCTGTGCTTATTTGTTTGTATCATATTGGTAACCAGCTACCACACCTGTTGTATGAACCTGTTATTTTCACCCCAGCATTTGTCCTGTACTAGTTCCTGGAAAGTCCAGCATGTCAGCAGCATCTTTGCCAAGGATACAAATGCATGCAGAGTATTCTCATACTTCAGGCTCATGAACTTTTGTAGGCAGTCTCCCTCAGGTGGTTATGACATTACCTGTAGAACTAAGGGCAAAACATGTTACTCAGTGGATGGATATGCAGTGCTCTGACATGATAATAGTAATTCTGACCCCCCCATATGGGTCTGGTTGACAGCGGCAGTTGCTACTAACCACCCACACTGTACTGTACCCCTGCTTCACATATGGAGCTCCTCACCCCTTTTTTGGTGTTATCCATGCAGTATCATATGTTTACCATTTCTTTCACACCACCATAGGCAGAAAATTAACAGGTAGTGGGATGTGTTGTGTGCTATTTGGTACCCTGTTGTATGAGTGTAGTTGTGTTTCTGTCATCTTGTGTGTGAATTTTCTTCCCATCATTATCCTTTCACTGGTCTAGTTCAGAAAGAGCTGGAGAGGTTGCACTCACCTCTGTGTCTGCCTGATGATAAGTCTGGCATTGGGTCTCCACTGTCAATCAGGTATGTTTCTCAAGATGAGGGATGATGGTCATTCTGTTGGCGGTGAACTGGAGGGATCACTGGTACCCTATGTGTTCAAATGCAAGGAAGTGTGAAGCTTCTGTTGTAAAGGTGGACCAGGAGCCTCAGTGAGACTCTCACTGTGAGGTGCAAATGCTAAACACTACTGAGGTGCAGCAACAGGAAGATGCTGACATTGGTACCATGAATGACCTACTAGCATATCTAGTAGAGCTGAACAATTGTTCAGCCCTGTCCTTGTTGTCTGAAGCAGGCTACCTGCAACCATGACATAAACCCAGTACATCTTTTCTGGTGTGCTCCTTGTCTTATGTAACTTTCCATATTCCTTGCTTATTAAACTCTTCCCATTACCAAATATCCACTCCAGGTTTTGTGTGTATACCTCACCATATACCCTCAACATCTTGTGTGTGTATGTATACCTCCCCTGCCTCTTTTCCTTGCAGGACTGCCCACCCCTCCCTTCTTGATTCACTGATCTCTATTCCATCACAAACTAATATTTACCTTACCATCTCTAATCTTCTGTTTTGAAGGTAAAAAATGGCTGTATCCCCCCAAATAATTGCCTTTTGCATACTCTTATGCATGCTGCTATCCCCTTTATTTCTTACCCTTATCAACCATGACCTAACCATTTATATAGTGAACAGCATTACCACTTTGTTGTGCATGTACTTATCTATATGTCTGTTGGCCTCTGCACTGATCTGTGCTACCAACAATGCTTGCAGTTTTGTCTCATTACATTGTAGACAGCATGCACAGCTTAGCTGTGCTAGCATGCTTTAGCTGTGTTGCCATTCACACTGCTCACAAGTGTCATTGCAGCTCTGCTCCCACAGCATGCTATCATACCACTGTCATTTGCTGCTGCTGTGCTTCACTCAGCATACAGTTATTCTCCCTTGCCTGTTACATCAGTTTTTAACTCCGTTGCTTCATTCAGACAGTTTTTCAAACATTAAGGGGTTTGCATATGTGCTATGCTTGTGTAAGAATCCTAGCTGTAAAAGATAAAAGCCATAAACTACCTCATAATTTATAACAGCAAACTAAAAATGCTTCACAAAATAAAGCAAAAACACAAATAGCTGGGGAATCAAAACACAGAAAGGATTTCCACTAAAGCTGCACAATCTAACATGATGAAAGTGTCGGTGTAGATCCTTTCCCTTGCAAAAATAGCATGGTAACAAACCACACAATGGTATTAAAAGAACAAATTCAGAGCACACACACACACTTCCAAGTAACATATTTCAGACTAAACATGTCACTCAGTGGATGGATATGCAGTGCTCTGACATGATAATAGTAATTATGACCCCCCCCCCCCATATGGGTCTGGTTGACAGCTGCAGTTACTACTAACCACCCACACTGTACTGTACTCCTGCTTCACATATGGAGTTCCTCACCCCTTTTGGGTGTTATCCATGCCAGTATCATATGTTTACCATTTCTTTCACACCACCATAGGCAGACAAATTAACAGGTAGTTGGATGTGTTGTGTGCTAGCACAGCACACTTAAACTGTATCCAATAAACAACACACAGAGCAGTGTCAAATCTAGTTACTCAACAACTCGGGTAGGAGAGTGTAACACCACCCTTTACACCACACTACAGTGGTCACTATTAGAAAATGGATCCTACACCTGATGTAGAAGTACAACCCATGGCCTCCTTGTCTTCTTCTAACATCAAAGCCAAGTGCATTACTTGTTGAGCTGCTGCATTCTTACATACAGTCCTCATTCCAGTTTCACCTTGCTTTCCTTTGTAGTCTAGTTATCCTGAACATAATATTTCTACCACAGTATACAGGAATATTTATATTCTGCACTGTAAGTGTAGCCAATGTAACAACATTTTACAGTCCCTCTCCAAATAAAATGTCTTTCCCTTACTCAAAAAGGTTGCATGCACAGATACCTGCATCAACTTCAGATTTCAAATCTAAACTTTCCCCCAAAGTAACATATCTCCAATATCTACTAGTTTCCTTTCTATCCTACCCACTGGATCCATAATTACACATTGAGTACTTCATTCTTCTTTACATTTTTACATGTTGACACTGACTATGTTTTCCACTTGCAAAAAACACATTTTTAAATTTTTTCTAAACTGGGTGCACCAAAAAATCAATGACTTTACAGCTAATGTATTGCTGGGCTAAACTTCTCTTCAAAGGTAGTGTAATCCAATTCATATTTTAAATGGGAAACAGATTTTTCTATCCAGCATATTTCCCCAACTGACAATTCTCATTACTGTTACCTTGTACTTCATGTCTCTTATCGTATCCTGTTTCTATATCACGGCTTATGACACTGTCCACTATAGCGCCATATCCACTCATTCAAACTTCATCTCTTGTAACTCCCTACTTTCCCATCCCCACCCATACCTAAGAACACCACTGCCTCCAGACTAGGAGCCAAATAGTGCTTCCAACATGTGTGACTCCTTAGGTGTAGGTGCTGATGTCCTTCAAGAATGCAACTGCAGTCAGAAAAGTTAATTGTTTTGTGGGAAACAAATACCGCCTCCTCCTGATAAATTGAACCCTCTGACCCTACTCCTTCAGATGAAGACTCTGAGGCTCTGTCCACTCTGATAACCAGGAAGAGCTCTTCCAGACCTATGAGGACTCTGATGCAGAAGATTCCATACCTATGAGGGAACATTTCAACTATTCCTCCTGTACTTGATGTTCTGGATGATTTGTATTCTGATTCCAGTGCTGATACTCTCCCTCCTGCACCAGCCAGCCAGACAGGTATTACAGGGTCCCAGAAACTCATTCCTATTCAGGGCCCATACTGTTGATTTGGAAACTATTTCACAGGGGCCTAAAATTCAGCCTCAAAAACAAAAATGCCCTCCAACAGGGAAGCAAGGTCATTAAGGAGTTTCAGCCTCCACAAAAAATCCTTTGCCTCCAACAGGGAAGCAAGGTCATTAGAGAGATGGGGTAAAACACTTCGAGCTTTGCCTTTTCATATGTTCCAATATCAGGATTATCTCTTAGAAGATTTACAAAAAACAGGAAGACTTTACAGGAAGCTGTACATAACACTCAGCAAGTAAGCAATCACTTCCTGCAGTGTGGTTATGATGCACTGGAAGCTTCATGTAGGGCAAGCAGCTGACAGGGGCAGTGATGCAAGACATGCTTGGTTAAAGATCAACCTCTACCAGATCATTTGATGCACCTCAAGAAAAAGCAAAATCAGTTCAAAAAGAGGCCAATACAGAGGGTTTCTCCTGCCCAACAACACAATCTCAATGATTGCAGAAAACTGGCACAGACTGACAAAGGACAAATGGATTTTTTTCATTTCCATACCTACCAAGGAAACAAGGCATGCCAAATCTACCACAACATCAAAGGGCAGAGGCTATCAAGCAAATCTCTTTGCTAACTCAAAGAGTTCCACAACAAGAACAAGATCAGAGGTTTTAAACTCAATGGAGACCAATATCGCATTAAACACCTTTCTGACTCTTCAGCAACTCCTTCCCATGCTGGGCAAGTGATCACTCTGGACCTCAAGGAGGCATACCTGCATGTCCCTATCAGACACAGTTGCAGAAGATACCTCAGATTTCTTGCAGGGCCAGAGCATTATCAATTCTCAGCATTGCCATTTGGCAGAGTGTTTACAAAATGCCTGGCTTCAGTAATTGCTCATTGCCAAATTGATGTTGACAAAATCTGGAATATGTCGTCAAGACTGCAGCCATCCCAGCAAATAATCTTTTAGGAGCCAAACTAGACACAGCCTCTCAAATGACTTACCTGACAGAAGACAAGCAAGAGAAGTTAACTCAATACTTCAAAGGTTTAGCAAAACTCACCCAGATGACTGCAAGGAGATTCCTACAGGCCCTGGGTTACATGGCATCCTGCATTCTACTGGTTCCATTAGCAAAACGCGTTTGGTCTCAGCACAGCAACAACTTGGAGACAATCATACCACTCATTCCATGCTTACAAAAGGAATTCCAATGGTGGGCTTCGGTGAGCCAGGAAAACACAGGTTTGTCATTCAAAAACCACAGATAACACAGACCATGACTACAGAAGCCTCAGACCTCGGATGGGGGGTGCACATGGAAGGCAGGTGTATACAAGGACAATGGTCTCCAAAGGAAACACATCTGCATATAAATCAAACTTTTTCAAAACCAACTCCGGACAGACAACACCATGATGTGGTACATAAACAAGCAGGGGTTTTCAGACTGACAATGCAGCTTTGGGAGAAATCACTGAGTCTAAACATCCAGTTGCAATCAGTTTGTACCAGGAAAAGACAATGTGTTGGCAGACAGCCTAAGCAGGAATTTCACAGATCCACACGAGTGGAGGTTGCATCAAGTGGACCTATTTGCCTCTCACCTCAATCATCTACTACCAAAGTTTTGCACAAGGACATACCATCCAAAGGCTTGGAAAATAGATGTTCTTTCATTCAACTGGAACTCCCTAACAATCTATGCATTCCCACCTCTGCCACTGATGACCTCAGTATTACTAAAGATCAAAGCAGCAACACTGGTACCCACTACTACGGTGGACCCTCCCTCACTGGCCTCTACTTTTGACTCAGCACAATTTCGAAACACTGCATCCAAACCTTCAGACTCTGCAGCTAACAGCCTGGGAGATCCCATAAAAAGTTCAACGGATACTAACAGAGGCTAAAGGTTTACTTAGCAAAGTGGAAAAGATTCAGCAATTGGAATACCAGCAAAGGGCATGATGCATCATTACTGAACATCCCACTTATCTTAGAATATTTGGCAGATATGTTACACAGTGGCCTCTCATATTCTTCAATAAAAATACATGCATCTGCTATTTCAGCTAGATACAACACTGATCCTCCTGTTTTTCTCACCTTACTAAGACAATTCCTCAGGAAGAACACAAGAAAGGCCCCAGTGCCTGCCTGGGACCTCAATTTTGTCTTAGAAACAGTTGACTTGCAATTTCTCTCATGGAAAACAGCCTTCCTGTTGGCAATTACCTCAGCAAGATGGGTTTTTATTATTTTCCACAGAGACAGGGTTTCATTAAGGACCAACCCTACCTTTATGCCAAAGGTGGTATCTAGGGTTTCTCTAAATTATGGACAGAACAAAGGCCAGTAGGAAGTCTGAACAGCTTTTGCAGTCCAAGGAAAAGCAATTTCAAAACAGACTATTTCTAAATGGATTGACATTGCATCAGATTCTGTTATTCCTTTCATGGAAAGACTGTTCCAGCCTATGTCAGACCACATTCCACCAGAGCTACAGCCACCTCTACAGCATTTTGGACATTCTAGAAGCTGCTACATGGAGCTCCGTGCATACATTCTCAAAACACTACAATCTCCCCTATATTCCAGATCCAGAGCAGGCTTTGCTTTGGCAGTCCTGCAGGGTTTGATTGCCACACCATCTCTTTCCTAGAGCATACCTCCTCCCCATGACTGCAGTTGCATTCTTGAAGGACATAGTACAGTTTTGTACCTACCATAAATGTAGATGTCAGAGACATGCAACTGCAGTCGGGTTTTCCTCCCTCCATACCCCTCCTATCCCCAGCTGGGGATATCTGTTATGGTGTATTTGTTTTATTACTCATGTATTTGTTTGGAATCCTGTTTATGTCTACCAATTTGATTACAGCCTTCCTTGGAGGGCACCTGGCATCTGGGGCAAGAAACACTGAAGAAAATGGCGTCGGCTGATGCTTATGCACTCCAGCCAGAGAGAAATGTGACATCAGCAGACTTTCTGCCTGAGGCAGGACAACCCACATGTTATGACTGCAGTTGCATGTCTCTCGGACATCTACATTTATGGTAGGTACAAAACTGTACTCTTCTTTGGTTACACTTGCACTACCTCAACTGTTACAGAACCAAATGGCCAGTAGCCAATCATGTAATTGTCTCCCCTAAGTCTTATCTCATGTCACCTTAATATAAAACTTTCCATTCTCACAAACCAATCAAACTGTTAGAAAAAATGTCAGTGGCTGACACATTTTCCTTGTTCTCTTTAGCCCCCCCATCTCACATTCCTACTGCTTCCAGCACTTTATCCTGCCTAACCCCAACTCACCCTCTATCCCTAATACAGCTTGTCTATGTCTACCCCATAACTTAAAACACATCTCTGAGATAGTTATACATCAGACATATTCTAACATTTGGTTAATGATCACTACAATAACTGTCTTTCGGCTTTTCCCAGTTAGGGGTCGCCACAGCGGAACTCTGGTCCGCTAATGATTGGCAGTAGATTTTTACATGCTGGCTTGCCGGGCCTAACACACAACCTTCAACGGAACGCCCATTCACGCATGCCAACACACAGAAGACGCTCTAACTGAGAATCGGACGTGCAATGTCTAACTGTGAGGCGACAACGCTACCGCAGCACCACCACCACAGTGTTGATGATCAATACAATACAATACAAATATGAAGATTTCTTAATGTGCCTACAAACCTAGTAAACAGGACTGCTGCCCAGCACTATATACTAAGTTTGATAAGAGGCTCTATCTCACCTTTTGAGGAAAAAAAAGGTTTCATTTTCAGGACTTGATTTTCCTCTTAAGCAGGCTTACTAATCTCCAGCATGCCAATGACTGGAAGGTTAGATAGATTTGCATGTTGGTTACATATGGCTGTGCTCAATGTATGAGGTGAGCAGTATTTAGTACTTGAAAAGGATGGCAAGAACTTAAGTATGTCTACTTACAGGTCTCTCTGGTTAAGCATTTTTGGTCCCAATGATCACCTGTCTAGCATATTTCTTAATGTTTTATCCTTCTTAGTTTTATAAAACTCTGTTAAAAAAAATTGACAAAAAGAATGTTTACGTTAGGATTAACTCATACGTCTTCATAAAATATGGATCAGAATTGTCCTTAAACCAATCTGACCATCTCCCTGTCTTCTTTGCAAGGTATAAATCAATGGAGAAAGAGACTTTTATATGCTGGATATGCATAGCAAGTGCAAGTTCCCTGTGAAACAAATGCATGCATTGCAGTCTGTTTTGTACTAGCTGTGATGGTCAATACTCCGAGCCAGCAATCGAGGAGACACAATCCTCACCACTGACTCCGGTGAGGGATGATTACTAAGAGCAAAGGTGGATTCACACAGTATTTTCAGATGCAGATCCCTGCACCAAGCACAGTTTTCTTGAAGAGCACACAGGGATCATGCTCCAGACCTAGGGCTGGACTTTCCTCCTCTCCAGACCCACACAAAACTCCACATTGACCACTTTAGAGCTCTGTGTCCCTGTTCCCAGTAGGTGTCACGCACACTGGGATATTTGAGTTTCACACACACACAAATATACACCTGGAAAAAGCTGCCGCAGATTTACTAGCTGTGCCCCTTTCTGCTCAGACTCTGAGGTAATCACGCTGCCACCTGTCAATTACCCTAAGGCTCTTACAAAGGGGTACCAAATTATACTGTGTATAATTAATACTAATACAAATGGTAGGGTGTGACCAAAGCAGCAAGACTGTCAGGAGCAGCTACAGTGTCACTAAAACGAGCATAAGTACTCTGAAGATGTTAAAAGTATTCTCTAAATGACCAGCTACAATAAAATATATTAAAATATTTAATTATAAATAATAAAACAGAAGCAGAAGAATACTGAATATGATAAACAACAGAATTTCCACCACACAGATGTTACAGTTGAATAGTTTCTCACAGATGCAGAAAACAAAACTAAACTATTCTCAATAAATGTCCCTGACTGACTAAAGAAATACTGTTCCCTAACTACTTACTAAAGCAAGGTAAGCTGATGTGTGCTGAGTGTCTTAAGCCAGATGATGTTTTTCTTTGTATGTGTGAGATGTATATCCTGTCAGAAATCTTTACTGTCAGGTTCCAAATAAATCAGATGCTGGTTAAGAGGATAACATCACCTCTGATCACTTGACTCTTGTTCAGTACACACACACACACACACACACATTTGCTAAGATCTGTGGCAGCATCTGAAAGATATGACACAATTTCAAACTATCCACCTTTCCAGGGTTCTCTGATAAACATACACACTTGATCAGTTACAGCAATACAACTTAATATACATGCATACATTCTGTCTGTCTAGCAGAACCTACTGCTGATGCATTTTTAACACAAGTAACTTTACAAATATATTTTTAACTCGCACATCTCTACAAATCAATGTGATAGCATAAAATTCTGCACAAAACTTCAGCTAGCTATGCTGGCATATGTGCACATGTACTGCCTACTCTCCCTGGCACGGATGGCACTATTTCATAACATGACACACCCCCCACCCTTTGAAAAGTCAAGCTAGTTTTTCCAAGTGGCCCTGGTAAAACATTGCTTTAGAGAAATGGGCCTGTCTGGGAACATGACCTATACCCTGTCTTGAGAGCCCATCTGCACTGGCATTGCTTACATCACTATGGTGCTACACTGTCATGTCATATGTCTACAATCCTCGGCTCCACCTTAATAACTTGGAATTTTGCTGGCTGGCTCACTGTAGCCATGTTAAGGGATTGTGGTCTGTAACCACAGTGAATTTCCTTCCATACAGATGGTGCTGTAGTTTTTGCAGTGCCCATACCATAGTATGAAAAAGACTTTCTACAGCTGCATAACATTCCTCCCTGGGTTGTTGTCTATGGCTGAGATATACAACTGGGTGCACTTTTCCCTCTGGGGAAACCTGGCTGAATACAGCCCCCACCCCATGGTTTGAAGTATCCACCTGCACAACAAATTATTTGCTGTAATCTGGAGTGGCTTACACAGGGGATCCCCCGAAAGCCCCTTTAAGCTTTTAGAATGCCTGCTTGCAGGCTAGGGTCCACACTACCTCATCTGGCCTGTTTTTCCTTGTCAGGTCTGTGATCACTAGATCCCCCTCAGACTTCTTCTGTCATCCACTGCAAATACTCAGCACCAGGGCTCCCTATCATGGTAAGGCATCATCATGTCAACGTGGTATAGTTTGTGTCCCGCCCTCCTGCCTAGCAGGTTTACCACGTAATTAAAATAACTGACCTTCCTTACCACTTCAAATGGTCCCTCCCAAGCTGCCTGCAGCTTATTGTGGCTGATAGGAATGAGCACCATAACCTGCTGTCCCATAGCATACTCACAAGCTCGAGAATTCCTGTCATACCAGACCTTTTTCTGCTGCTGGGTTCCTGCCAGGTTCTTCTAGGCCAAGCCCATGTGCTCCCTAAGCCTTGTCCTGAAGTTTAGGACATATACCACAACAGACTCCTTGTGGATTCACACTCACCCTCCCAGTCATCACAAATCAAATATAAAGGCACCCTCACCTTATGCTCATACAGCAACTCAAAGGGTGAAAAAAACTGTGAATTCCTGGTGTACCTCTCTGTATGCAAACAGCAGATGGGGCAAGTATTTGTTCCACTCTGTCTTAAAGTGGTCTGCATATGTCAGTAGCATGGCCTTTAGTGTATAGTTTAACCTCTCCACAAGACCATTAGTCTGGGGGTTGTTAGGGAGTGTTTTTTAGGTTTCATCCCACAGTGCTTCCACAGACAAGCCAGCAGGTGTGACATGAAATTGGCATCTCTGTCACTCAGTGTTTCTCACAGGAAACCTACCATGCTGAAAATCTCTAACAAAGCATTTGCCACCTGCTTTGCCTCAACAGAAGACAGAGACACCACCTCAGGGTATCTAATAGCAAAATCTACTACTACCAGGATATACTTCTTCCCCGTAGAACTTGGGGTACTCAGAGGTCCCACAATATCCATAGCTGCCCTCTGAAATGGCTCCTCAATCACATACAAAGGCATGAAAAGAGCATTGACCTTGTCTCCTGCCTTGCCTACCTTTTGTCACTGCTCACCTGATCCTACCGTACCCTGTTTCATCCCTTACAAATCAAGGCCAATAAAAGTTCTGCATAATACATCTCTTGATAGCTTTATGCCCATATGTGCTGCAAAAGGAATGTCATGGGCTATGGCTAGAAGTGCCAGGTGGTGGGCTCTGGGCACTACCAACTGCTGTATTACCTCACCCTCTAACCCTCCCTCGGGGGTCCACTCTCTATACAGTAACCATTTGCTCCCATATACAGTGTCACCTTTTCCTTGAGAATTAGTGCCTCCTTAGCTACCTTCCTCAAGCCTTGGAATGTAGGGTCTGTAAGCTGAGCCTGTCTCAGTTCTACTTTTGTGACCCTTCCCCTCCCCACCAGAAGCCAAGTCTCTTCTGACAGCGGTGCATCACTGTCAGCCTGGGTACTACCACTCACCTCTGGCCTTGCAGTCACCCTGTCCACAGGAACATCAGTATCTACCAGCATCTGTCACTCATTTTCTGGCTGACTGCTTACAGGGTAACTCTGAAATAGCTACCTCACCAGCCCCAGCTTTAGGTGTGTGGTCTATCTGGGTCTCAAACAACAAAATAAGCCAGCACTATAATCTTGGTGGAACCAAATTACTTTATTTCCATCACAAACCATTTTGGCTATGTAAGCCTTCATCAAAGATGGATTCACACAATATTTACACATACAGCTCCCTGCACCAAGCACAATTTTCCTTGAGAGCACACGGAGCATGCTCCAGACCTAGGGCTGGACTCTCCTTCTCTGTCCAGACTCACACAAAACTCCACACTGACCACTTTGGAGCTCTGTGTCCCTGTTCCCAGTAGGTGACACACACACACACACACACACACACACACACACACACACACACACACACACACACACACACACACACACACACCTGGGAAAAGCTGGCACAGATTTACTAGCTGTGTCCCTTTGTGCCCAGACTCTGAGGTAATCATGCTGCCACCAGTCAGTTACCCTAAGGCTCTTACAAAGAAGTACCCAGTTATACTGTGTGTAATTAATACAAATGGTAGGGTGTGACCAAAGTAGCAAAGCTCTCAGGAGTGGCCACAGTGTCACTAAAATAAGCATAAGTACTCAAAATGTTAAAAGTAGTCTCTAAAGGACTAGCCACAATGAAATGTATTAAAATATTTAATGATAAATAAAACAGAAACAGAATACTAAATACAATAAACAATAGAGTTTCATCTACAGAGATAAAAATAATACAGTTTCTCACAGATGCAGCAAACAATACTAAACTATTCTCAATAAATGTCTGACTGAGTCAAGAATTACTGTTCCCTGACTACTTACTAAAGCAAGGCAATTTGATGTGTGCTGAGTGTCTTACTACAGAAAAAGCCAGATGATGTCTCTCTCTGTATGTGTGAGATGTATAGCCTGTCAGAAATCTTTCCTGTCAGGTTCCAAAGTGCTGCTGCAAGAGTTCCAAATTAACCAGATGCTGGTTAGGGGATGACATCACCTGTGGTCACTTGACTCTAGTACAATACACACACAGAGCTTTGCTAAGATCTGTGGCAGCTACAACAAAATTTCAGTTTCCACCCTTCCAGGGTTCTCTGATAAACATACACATTTCATCAGTTACAACAATGCAACCTAATATACGTGCATACATTCTGTACAACAGAACCTACTGTTGATGCATTTTTAACAGAAGTAACTTTACAACTATATTTTTAACTCAAACATCTGTACAAGTCAGTGTGGTAGTCAAATAACATAAAATTCTTTACAAAACTCCAGCTAGCTATGCTGGCATATGTACACATGTACTGCTCTACTCTCCCTGGCACAGATGGTACTACCTCGTAACATCACACTAGTGAAAGAAAATGTCAGCCGTTAGACATACCCAGTCTAACTAAACTTCTAGCTACATTATCAGCTTCTTAAAGTAAATACTGCAGTCAAAAAATAGCCCAGCAGGGACATAACTCCTTCCATTGCTTCATGCTGTTATAATTGTGCCATAGCCTCTTGGACATGGTTCACATTTGCACTAAACATTGTTGCTTTGACAGTTGTTATAGGATTCAGACCTCTTTTGGTGTTACTTCTTCAGGTTCAGGTGTCAATGTTAGCTTCTTACTTTGATTTGGTTTGTTTGGGACTTTTCCCAATTGTAAAACTACCCACTGATTTGCGAGGCAGCCCTCCTCTTTCTGCCAACTCCTTATTTTTACACAGCCTTTGGCTCAGCCGCTAACATTTATGGTTATAAATATGGCAGGTTTATAATTAAGCATCCTTATATGAATGTAATAACCTGTTGGCTGGTAGTGAACTGACAGGAATGCGGCAGATTCTCCTAGTGACCTTGGAATAACTAATTTCCATGGTTTACCTATGTTCAGGGTTACAGACTCAACACACAAGTGCCGATAACACATAATGGAGCCTGTTTAGTTTACAATTCAACAACACAAATACTAAGTCTCAAGTAAAGTGCACCTGTGTAAGGTCTTTTTTACCCACAACATCCGCTTAGTCTTTTTTTTTTTCTTCACTCTGAGGCCAATGCATCTAAAAGAAAGGGTAGTCGGGTACACAAGTTAAAATTATACAAGTTTTTTTTTTCTGGGATTCTGCAGTCTCAAGAAATATTAAATAACCTGGAATGGGACCAAATAGACTTCACTCCTGTATAAAGTAAGCAAACAACAATGAGCAGTAACCACCTCAAAAAGTGAAGGACTGTGCAACTGCCTGACATCTGTTCTATGATGCATGATCCTTAACACTTGAGTTCCAAACCAGTCATTTTGCATTAAAGGGGTCAAAGTTTGCAGTCTTGTGGCAGGAGAGGGCTGATTACACCTATCTGAGATGGGAATTGCAGGTAGAAAGATCACAGTGTGTTTACCTGATTAGCCTTTAGGCACAGTTCATGTAAAATTGCTTTTTTCTGAGTGTATATAAGCACAAAGCTGCTGCTTGTGCGGTGTTGGTTTGTGGCACCCTGTTTATATGCAATCCCCTGAAATTGAAATTTTCCTATAAAAAAAACCTCAGAGACTTTACCTCAGTCCCACGATGCTCACGAGGCAACTAGTTTGCTCAGTGAGCAGCATTTACACATTTAATTAGGCCTATTTAAGTTTACATTAGTTATCATACTACCCAGGACTATCACTGCTCAGACAGCATCTGGATTTAGGTGCTAAGCAGCATCTCTGACTAGGTTAGCTGCAAATTGCATTAAGTAAGCACCCCCCAACCAGTTACAAACACTCTCCACTCGTATCCCTTAAAAAGTACCATAGGACCTGCAACCCTGGATGGGCACTTTCCTACCCCATTTCTAGCTTGGTGGACATCAGATATCCTGAGGCAATGTAGCAATTGCCTCATGTACACTGCCAACCACTTAATTCTAGTCTAGAAGTGCAGTATGTGAGAGATGTAGTTACAAATTGCAACTGGAGGATAGACTCTCATATACAGACACAAAAAGCAACAAACAGGTTGTCAGTGACTCATACACACCACTCACAGTACCCAAAAAGGACCAGACACATACACCCACATATGCAAAGTTGCTCACATGTAACTTACCCAAACATCAGAGGCCTGTTAGGCGCATTCCTCAAACTCTGTATACACAAGCAACTAGCAGTACAACCCATAAAGCCTTATCTCATTGTGTCTCAGCTATGAAGCCCATAAGGTGAAACAGTCCACAACCCAACATTCTGGTCATAGGTGACTCCATTGTGAGACACACATATGTCCCCCTTACTAGGCTGGATAAGAAGAAGGTTACAGTTAGTTGCCTGTCAGGGGCCAGGATCCATCAGATCACACAAGCAGTCAGATCACTTACTCCTAAGTACCAGTATGACTCAGTCATAGTCCATATGGGTGTGAATGACCAGAGATGTACCTCCTTGGACTATATGAAGAGAGATGTGACTGAGCACTTAGATTATGAGTCACACACAGGTATGAGCCCAGCACTGAGCAGCATTCTACCATTTCCAAGGATGATGCCTGAATACCAACAGAAAATGATCAACTTTAACAATTGGCTTAGCTACCGGTGTCATTCCAAAGGGGTCCAATATTTGTTAGGAAGGGCATGCTGCTTTGCCAGGGATGGTCTTTACCCATCACCTCTAGGCTTTCAGATATTGGCCAAAACATTATCAACTGCTATAGTGTCTTTTTAAGGCATAGCCAAATGGACAAACCTTCCAACATAACAACAGCTACTCAGGACAGGCAAAATCTGTTAGTACTTAATGCTAGGAGTCTCAGTATGAAACTGCACTCCCCAGAAGCTCCCTTCACCCTGGAGGATGCTGATATCTGTGCAGTTACTGAAATATGGTTCAAAAACAAGGAAAGTATTCTGGCAGTGCATGGCCATAACAACTGTCATACCTTTCGATCACCCACTGAACACAAAACAGTAAAAGGCAGAGGTGTAGATCTACAAAAAGGATAAGCACACCTCACGGCTTTTCAAACAGGATGACATGCTCGAGCTCCTCCATGTCTAACTAACCATGGAAAAAATTCATTACCATATTCTTGCTAGATACCAATCCTCCACCATGAGGAAACCTGCACAGCATGAGTTGAATCACTCACTGTACAGCCCAATTCCATACTCCAGTTATTTTAACTACCCCTCCATTAACTCAAAGGCATGCATGACCACCAACATGCAGGCCCAAAGATTTATTGACTTTGTAAATTCAAATGCTTTGGAGGAACTGACCTTCACTCCCACTTGGGAGACAGTTATCCTAGATCTGGTACTCACAAATATGGGGCAGCACTGCACCCTCTACATGTGATGTCATTACTGGTAAGATCAGATCACAAAGTGGTCTTCCTGGAAATAAAGGTAAAACTAGACCCCCCCCCCCCCCCCACCAAACCCCAAAAACTTTAAGAACTATACTAAGGCAAACTATCTTCTATTAAGTAACAGCATTGCTAGATTCCAACTCCCCCAAATCCGGAAAATATAGAAGCCTATGCAGAGGCATACACACAAGCCCTGTATAGCCATATAAACAACTGCACAGAAATAGCAAAAAGCCCTACATCACCAGATAAATGGCCAACTATCTCACAGACAGAACACATGTGGTTAAAGTTGGTGAATCCAGTTCCAGCAAGAGGCCAGTAACTAG
This sequence comes from Protopterus annectens, assembly GCF_019279795.1. NCBI lineage: Eukaryota > Metazoa > Chordata > Ceratodontiformes > Protopteridae > Protopterus > Protopterus annectens. The sequence continues at coordinate 384,793,345 of NC_056739.1, forward strand.
TGGTGTGCCACAGGACTTAGTGCTGGGACCACTCTCACAATGTTGATAACCTCCAGGTGTGTTTAAGTCAGACAAATGATTGGTGTCACAGCCACAGCCTGAAACTAAATGCAAAGAAATGCATTATCGTACCCTTTGGGAAGTCAAATACCTGTGCTACCTACAACATTAACAGCACACTCCTAAGAGTAGACTCAGAAGTGAGGGATCTAGGTACACAGATATAGCAGCCTGAACCTTGGCCATCAAATGTGCACAGTGATGAGGAAGTCCTTTCTATATGGCATAACTTAAAAATAAAAGTATGGCATCCAGATCCATCAGAATTATAGTCCCACTGTACTCGGACCTGATTAGATCAATAATCGAGTACAGTGAGCCATTTGGCATGTACTTGACTAGGCACTTAGAGCAGCTGGAGCGACCTCAGAGGTTCCTCACAAAGAAAATACAGGGTGTTAACATGTTCTATGTAGACAGACTAAAATCCCTATCCCTTTACTCTGGCTTCTACTGACTATTAAGAGGTGACCTATGCCTGACCTATAAGGCACTTACAAATCCAGCACTGATGGAGCTGCTACATATCCACAAGACAGACAGCACAAGGGTCACCCATTCTGGGGATCTAGACTTAGTCAGTGACTCTAACAAAATGCAGGAGAGACAGATGTGTTTCAGAGATTGCCACTCTTTAGAACAGGCTTCTTATTCACATTAAACAGTGTCTTTCTATGGCCCTCTTCAAGAGCAATTTGAATCAATAGAAGGGGAATCAAATTCACACCTGTGGTAGGCCCTATATCCCTTATGGGCAGGGACTCTGTAAAATCTGTAAATACTCAAGCCATAGGCACAAACCCATGCCACCTCTTGTCTCTAGCGGCCATATACTGGGTAAAATCGGGTTACATTGGCTAGACTTGGAAATGCCTAGTAATCTCCTATGAAATACATCAGTGAACAACATTGCCAGTTTTAACCCCATTTCTGAATTACTCTTCTTGCAATGTTTTTTCAAAATTTTTTCAGTGATTCAAAAGTTTTTTTTTTTTTGAATTTCAGTAGTTATTTGTTGCTCTGTTGCTGGAATAACTAACAGCAGGTACTAGTCCCTCTTACTGGAGTTCCGATATCCCCTTCTAGAGCATTTGGCCCACTCACCTTGTCTCTGTTAGCATGGAACCACAGGTCATGAAGGACGTTTCCTTCTTTGGTGGAGGAGAGGAGAAAGCGGTATCCAAGTGCAGTGATAACATTCTTTTATGCCATAAAATTTCCCCAGAGGGAAGGAGCATGCAGCGACATGCTGTGTGCATGCACATTCCTGCATATGATGTGCTGACATTGCTGCCTCCCCTGTCTATGCAAATGAATATGAGAAACACTCTGTTCCGAAGCTTCCTCTAGAAAACAGAGCGGTGATAGAAAACCTACCATCCCCAAGGTTGGCAAGCTGGTCATCAACTGCTTAGGCTCACCCCCCCCCCAGCCATCCTTCCAGCTTCCTGAATCACTGGTCGATCTCTACTCATCAGGATCACATGCAGACATTTTACCTCCTTGCCAACAGTTTAGCCCATTTTACTACTTTCATTTTTAAAATCTTAAAAATCAAGCTAAACATAATAGGATTTTTTATAGCAGAATCTATTCCATTTCCACAATTAAAACATATCAATGCCATTTAACTAGTTAGCTATATGTACCAATTCTTAACCTATTTATAACCTTCCCTACTATTATGCATTTAGAATGTATACAGTTTACAAAAGCTAAATAACATTCTCTGTTTACAGCTTTGGTTTGACATCTTTGACCGTAAACAGGGAAACAGTATCATGATGCTTTTATATAATTTCCTTGTCACTAAAGCAACTCTAAAACAATAATCCATGTGATGGACTCATTTTATTCAAAACACTCTTAGCAAATAATCTAAATAAATAGAATACCAGATAAATAAGACACATTGGAGTTTAAGATTCATATCCCCATGTATTCCCACCTCTGGATCAAACTTACCAATGTTCTTTCTTCATATCCTAGTTTGAACGGTTACTAAACAGTTCCCATTACCTGTCTGGATTCCTTTTCCATAAACAGCTTGTACCCTAGATCTGCCTGTATATTTGAACTCCTGTTGTTAAATCAATAGACCAATTTTTCCAACTTATTTTTATATGTCATCAATCAGTGTACAACTACATACACTAATATGTTGTCAAGACAGTACAATGCTGGAAAAACACCTTTATCCTCTAACCACTCCCTTCCATAAACTGTATCCCTCCCAACTACATAAATCCATCCTTCTCCTCACACGATGTGATGTCTTACTATATATCTTTGTTGATAACTAACTTTACTACCAAAAAATACCCCTCATAAATATGTTTAGGTCATAACCTACATCACACTCCAGTCAATGGAATGAATGCCTTCAAAGAGGTGTTCAGATATATTACATGCTGCTCTATCTCATGTATACATCACTACAATCTTTTCAACATTCCTCACCCTATCAATCCTGCTTCCGTCCAGCTCACAGCCGAATTCTCCCATCACAATAGCTAAAAGGCAATGTGGCATACAAAATGTTTTCAGTAATATATTCTTCAGAAAACCACTGTGGAAGTATACATTTCTTGTGTAGACTACAACCACCTTTCCTAATTATATTTAAAACAAATGTAGCATGATGACAAACACTATCCTCCATCTTCATTTCCATATATACCTCACACACCACAGAAAGAATACAGAAACACCAGATATCGCTGTCTTGCACAGGATGAACTTCGGTATTCAATAGTTAAGTTTCCATCTACTCAAAAAAATGTCCAGCCATCTTGTCAGATATATTCTTGAAAGTATTGTCAGTGGCCAAAAATGTGTGAACAGTGTAATGATCCTTACTGAGCTCCTTCTAAATTGCAAGCGTCATTTATATGAAATCCTCCATGCACTATTTTGTCATGTTAATTATTTAAAAATATGCATCCAATTCAATTACAAATCAAATCATGAAAAGATAGCTGATAAGGCTACAGGTAGATGCATTCAAGCAGCTCAGACAACCATAAGTTCTAAATGTAATTAAGACATGCCAAGAGACTCATTCATTTTACCTGCAGTAATACAAACAGTAAAACAAATTTTGCTTTATCCTACATTAACATTAATAACTTAATCATATGCATTACACATATTGGTCAAGACTTCCTGTACCCCATAAAACATTTTGTACACTATGTTTATCTAGTCAAACTGCCAAAATAATAAAAATTATGTTCTGATAAATATCAGTCAAATGCTGGTGAATACTAGGAGGCTAAATAGGAAGACACTGAGAAAACAGCACTTTTTAACAACGAAAAATGTGGAAATTTGTGTTACCTCTGAAATGTGGTTCCATAGTAGTGAATGCACTCCACCTTTACCTGACATATTTGCCTACTACTCATTTAGACCCATAAATGTAGATAGCAAAACACTGTAATAGTCTCTTATTGGATTCCTCTCTGAGGATCTATGACTAGCCATTTCAGCCATGAATGATCTTATCCTCTTTGAACTATACTTTCACAGAAAGAGTATTTTCTAAAACACCAGGTTAAAGAACATAAGTCAACAAATAAGGCACACTGACATGATTGATTTCTATTCCTGTGTATACCCCACCTCTGAAAAACTTCCTGTACATGTGAATAGGACCCTTGCCACCTTCACGATAAACGTGTATTACATGGAAACCCTCAAATTCTTCATCAGCGGTTTATCCTGATTCATCCTGCTTGAGGCTAGAGGTAACTTTTGAATATGAATTACTGGCTAGGCTTGCGATGGTCAGCAGACCAATTACCTAGTACTTACCAAAGAACCTATGGAATTGGTGGCTGCATGTCTGACTTGATCCCAAGCACCATCCTGGTTGGACTAGCTGATCAGGAAATGACTTCTATTTACTTCATATCCTAATATAAGTTAACAAGAATTCATACTATATTACTGGCCAGACTAGAAACCCCATCAATGACACCCACAACATTCTATCTTAAACAAAACTACAGTCCCTTCTCCATTAACCCAACACATTTTTTATGAGAATTTAACTACCATTCCATTAACTGACACCTTTATAAATGAGTATTATCAGTGCTGCCTTGTCTGACCTTACAAATTCTTTTGATTAAAACAGTATCCTCCCATACTAAATGCATCAACATATTCAATCTTCTTCTCTTAAACAAAGCATCTGTCCATTCCTTGCTCATTGTCATACCCTTATTAGTCAAATTGCGTTACCACAGATATATTCACATCATCGTTCCAGTCCAGGTCAACAACCAATCCAACTATCTTTACAGACTTTTCCAAGGACAAGCAGCTTCCTTGCACTTGATGAGGAGTTGAGGCACTTAAAAAGTGAGTCCTTCATCCATTAATGTCCTTATTGCAAATACCACTACATATACCAAAAGTGTATACATCCATCTCATGCGCTGCATAGAGGTTTCTGTCCTTGTTTTCCACAGATATGCTAAATTTAGACCCAAACCCCTCTGGTAGAAGTCTGGTATAAAACTCTACAATAAAAAGAAAAACCTCAGCCCTAAAGAAGAGATCAAAAACGTGGCATTCTGTAATCAAGCTGAAAAGGGTTAACAAAGAACTCCAGAACAGGATCATAGTCTGCAGATCTAATTATGAACTAAAAATTACCGCAAGTGCAAAGAATAATCAAAGAAAGCCTTCAATTATGTAAAGGTAATTAAAAATAATACCTAGCTTTGCAAGTGATTACCATCTCTCTCATTGCATCACCCACTTGAATCCTGATAATGTTTCTAACATACCTGTAGATAAATGCAGCTACAAATTCTCCCTTGTTTTGAATCTACATTTTCCAGTCAATACACCCTGGTAATCACTTTCTGAAAAGATACTGAAAGGATCTTTCCAAGATCAAGAGCACCAGCTCTATGGGTCCAGATAACATACTAGGCTGTTTCTTGCTCACCCATTCAACCTCATGCTTAAATTATTCAACCACAGCCCATATGCTGGATATGTGACCAGAACCCCATTGAACAGATGTAGTAGCTGTTCACCACAAGGGAGGCCCCTATCTGGAGACTAGCAACTACAGACCTATCATGTATAGGGTAATACCACAAATACTACATATCCATGCTCCTAAAGCTCTGGTACTGCACATAACAGTGACTCAGTGATTGAGTTTGTGAAGCTTGTAAGCATGCTGGATTGCTCTGTAAAAGAAATCAATTAGTATGGCCTAATATCTGGTCAGTCTAAACTTTTTCTAATGTTTATCCATCTTTTTCTTCTTTGATCATTTGTTAGATTTAGGAAGACATTTTTCATTTCCAGATCTCCAACTTGTTTGCTTTGTGTACCTGTTTCAAACTCATACAAAATCATGATAAATTATATTACCTATTGCTATACCTTGTTTACATGTGCCAAAATGAAATGCTATACAGCTGACACAGTCAAATCTACTTTAATTACTGCTCTGTATTTAAAAATTAAATGACATATTACTGCACAGAAAATTGTTCACGCCTCTATATGCCTGCAACTGACTTCAAAAATAATGGTGAACAATAGAAATGTTTTACTTAATTCCAAGGTTCTGTAACAAGTTATCTATATCATCAGAGGTTTGTTGTGTATGTTATGTTAAAAAAAAAAAATACTGCATATAGTTCTAGGTCAGGCAGTTTGAGACCTAAAATGACATTAGGCAGTACTGAGTGCTTCCCCCTTGGAATTCATGGATTGCATCTCTCTGCAATTGTTTCCTCTAATTTTTTAAATAAATCTGCATTGATTTGAAATCTGGTTAACTTAATCAAAATTGACTTAGAATAAAAGATGCAGAAAACAAGACTCAACAGGAACTACTCCACAAGGATTTTATTTAGCGCTTTCATCTTATTAAATGTCAGACTTCTTCAGAATAAAAAAACATCAAGTGCACCAGTTCAAGTACACACTCCTGCCCTCTCATTGGTCAACCCAATGGCTACAGTCCCCTCCCAAATTATTAAACATAAAACAGGAAATCCTGAAATCACATATACAAAAACAATTTCCATCAAACAATAAAACCATATATAAAAGCATGAATTCATATTTGCATTCACAAAGCATTATAAACTTTTGTACTAACTACATGAGATAGGCAGCTTTTAACTTCAATAATAGGGCTAACGATATCCTATCATTCAGCTTCGGTGGTTCACAAGCATTGGTTTTAATCTGCCACTTAAGTTCTTTATATTCAAGAAACTCATCTGAAGGTCCACCCCGGGGTCCTAGATCAACATAGTCGATGGCACAAAATTTAAACTTGTGTGTGGGATATGCTTTAATGTGTTTATAAAGGGCACTATTGTCATTTTTATGATTAATGTCATAAATGTGCTGGTACACTAACCAAAATTGACACTGTTGAAGTAGTAACATTATACTTATTCTTCATGTTATCAAAGTGAAAGACATTTACGGCCTTTTTTCACATACTTTGAAAGATTTTTAGAACTTGTGGTCAAGACCAAAGATGGAGCATGAATGTTTTTACTTGCTTTTGGTACTGGTGTTATAGGAAGAAGACTACCAGAGAAATAATAGCTTAGATTTATTTTGGTGACCCAGCAAGTTTATCCATTTTCGATTTTTGACACTGAGAAAAATAAATGCCTTTGTTAATATACACATTTGATATAGTTATTATGACACCAATGAATTCTATAAACTACTATTGTAATAGAGTGGAATGATCTGTGGGGTATAGTTTTGCTAATTTTGATTAAATTCAGCAAATGTTCTGCCTTGCTTTTATGCCATGAAATTGAGTATACCTAATTTTAGAATGTGTGGGAAGACAAGCTTCAGTGTTTAAAGGATATTTAATCATACCAACTAAAGAATATAAAACTTCAAAGACGTGTTTGTTAATTTTTTCAACTACATATTAACCAAATCAGATGCCTGTTTGCTTCATATGATAGAAAATTAGGAGCCTATGATTTAACTATCATTAGCATTTTCTTCTTGGGCTGAATTAGCTAGGTTCCTGGAAAAAAAATCACATAATAATAAGGGGAGACAGTTTGTTTAATGACATGCATGAAGATAAATATCATGAAAAACTAAGCAGTGTTTATAATTAGAATAATGATATGGTTTGATAATTGTTAACTGTACTATGGATTTGAATACTTTTAATAATGAGTTTTGAGAAAATCTGATATTTTATATTAATATATAGACTAATATTAAATTCAACCATCTTCAGTATATTAACCCTGGGTTTTAAATGCCTTTTAAAATTAAGACAATATCATGTGGACTAGAAGGTTTTTTGTTTGAGATGATCTGTTGAATAATATTTATCAGAAAAATAGTCCCGAAATATTGTGAGCTTTTTTTTTTAATTTAGCTCATAAGCACTTTATCCAGTGTATCAACATTATAATATGTAGAGGCTTATTTAGATTTACAATAATATTCATCACTTGTCACACAAGATAGATATATTTACATTTTTTATTATTCCCATTCATTATTATATTTCTAAGGCATGCTTCTAACATGGTACCAACTATATGAAGTTCCATTTCTAACTAATACTACTTTTTATTTCAAAATATAACTGATAAAAGACATTTGTTGTGAAAATAATATTCCTCTTAAATTTTACTCTGTTCTGGAAAAAATCTGGCAGTTGACTTAGAAGATTAAGAAACTGTTAATGAGCTGTTTTCTGTAGTCCAGTAGTGCTAGTTTTAATTCCCTCATCTTCCACTGACTAACTGTGCAACTCTAAGCAAGTCACTTAACCAGGCACCACCCCAGGCTGAGTCTGAAAAAGGTCCATGGCAATCGGAGCTCTACCACGGAAAACAAACAAAATCCCAGAAATGGTTTATATATTCAGTTATAAGTTTACACTTGCCAGTTTGGAAACTAATCTAATCTTAGTCTGTAATTATAACACCTGGTTTGGCTATTTAACAGGTTTATCAATACAATTAAACCTGACTTATCTTGCCAGATTTTGAGAGTCATAATTAACTTGGATTGCTATAAGTATATGATTTTTTTCATGAAAAGGGTTTAAGTATGAAATCTGTATATGCACATCTACTTGGAATATGATTTATATGTTTCCAGCCTTTAATCAGATTAGTCATGGATATAAACTTGTTTAGATGTGACTGATTTAGATACATTGCTAACTTAGTGTTTGATTTATCTTCTTAAAATCAGCTATGGTGTCACAGTTTGAAACTAATATTATAAAACAAGGGTAAATTAAGCATTGTTATAAATATATGATAAAACTGTGTAAACTGTACAAGGTGCATAAGTAGAGGTAATCAGAGATGCTCTTCTGCCTATATCCACATGCATAGTTCTATCTATAGCACCTATAAAAGTTTTGAATATTTACTCTTTTAAATAAGTTAAGTACAGCCACCTCTTTAGTCCTTTACTCATCTAAATTACAAAATCACTTTAGCCATCCACTTTTTGGAAATTTTATTCAGATAATTATTCTTGGATACAACATATAACATCCCAATTTCATCAAAAGATAATACAAAAAGTTATCCCATTTGAGGCTTGCTCAGTTCATTGATATTTAGAGAGCAAACGTACAGTAATGATCACTGCATGGAACTTTAATAACCCCAAATACATGAGTACTTAAGTAATAGTTTAGTGCATAAGATAAAGCACAACACTGGTCAGTGGCACCTTTCAGCAAAGCAGTTTATTTAAATGAATTGAAAATGTTCTTGAATGGTTAAGAAAGTGAATATTCTTTATATGAGTATCTCAGGCTTTTGGACTTAAGCTCAGAACTCTAGCATATGAATACGAATCATAGATTTGTTAAATTTGGTCTCTTTAGATAAAGGGGGTGCAAGCAGATTAACAACTTGTATGTACTTATATATAGAAAAGTTAAGGTGTGGCTTAAAACAATATACAATTGCTGACAGTTGTATATACAGTTAATGTATGACTTTGAGCCCCGCTTATCAGAAAATGAATATCCAGCTAAGTTGTCTATATGCAAGAGAAATTTGTAACATATAAGTGAAAATTCTTAAACAAAGACTCCAAGGGGGTGCAAACAGATTAACAGCTTGTATGTACTTATATATAGAAAAGTTAAGGTGTGGCTTAAAACAATATACAATTGCTGACAGTTGTATATACAGTTAATTACATTTTTTCAAACTGTGTGTGGACTAATATTGCTACATACTCAAGTGTGCCAGCTTGCACTGCATGTGAATTGTTTTTACTACTGTTTTTGCTACTTTTCTGAAAAAAAAAATTGTAAGCCTGTTTCCTACCTTTCCTGTAATTAGTGTTCCAGATACAGATTTGCTTGTATCCAGGACTATTTGTAAGCTTCTGAGCCCCCCAAGCCTTTCTGTGTTGGAGGGAAGCCTTCTAGCTTATCAGTGGGAGTGGTAAGCACTAGGTAACCTGTCTACCACATAAGGAGTGGTTCTGGCCCAGAATTTGTAGTTATTGGCCGTTTGGGCGGTCTTCCATCTCTCTCTCAACTTTCTGATTTGAAGGCCTGCATTTGCACTTGTTTCTGTCCTGTAACTCCTGGACCCATCTCATTTGCTCACTCAAAAAAAAAAAAAAAATGAATCTGCTTTTACTGTATTTGTGTTTCTTCCTACTTTATTTTGCTTTTGCGTCATCTTAAAAGCACTCAGTTGTGTTTATTACTGCTTGGTGTAACTCATTCTAAGCCTTTTAGTTTAAGCACTTGGGCTTCAGACCAGTTGTTTTACATTAAGAAGGTTTGTGGTCTGCACTGTAGAGGCAGAACAGGCAGCTTACATCCTTCTAAGTTGGGAACTGCTGATTGAGGGCTCAGTGTCTGTTATTCTAAAAGTGTATTAATTCTGGTTTAAGCACTTGAGCTTCAGGCCAGTTATTTTACATTAAAAGGGTTCGTGGTCTGCACTCTTGTGGGAGGAGAGGCTGGACTCTGCCCTTCTGAGCTGGGAATTTCTGGTTAAAGGCTTATAGTGCCTGCATATTTAAACTGCTTCTTACTGAAATTGGTACACCTTGTTTGCTGTAGCATAGACTAGATCCAGGCCTGCTGAATCTAGCTTTGTTCATATAACTTGAGCACTAATCCAGGCATTCTTTAAAGTATTAAATTATATTTATTACTGCTTGGTAGTAAATTGATTAAAGTGTAGCTATCATTCTAAGTCTTTTGGATTAAGCACTTGGGCTTCATACCAGTTGTTTTACATTAGGAAGGTTTGTGGCCTGCACTGTGGTGGCAGGACAGGTAGCTTACATCCTTCTAAGTTGGGAACTGCTGATTGAGGGCTCAGTGTCTGTTATTCTAAAAGTGTATTAATTCTTGTTTAAGCACTTGGGCTTCAGGCCAGTTATTTTACATTAAAAGGGTTTGTGGTCTGCAGTCTTGTGGGAGGAGAGGCTGGACTCTGCCCTTCTGAGCTGGGAATTTCTGGTTAAAGGCTTATAGTGCCTGCATATTTGAACTGTTTCTTACTGAAATTGGTACACCTTGTTTGCTGTAGCATAGACTAGATCCAGGCCTGCTGAATCTAGCTTTGTTTGTATGCTTGTTTGTTTGTTTGTTATTTCCCTGAAACGCTAATTCCACCTAAAACGTGGCTTTTCAGCGTTTCTGTGGATCCCTAGTGATATCTGCATTGCTTACTGTACTTATTTCCTTGTTTCACTTGAAAGAAAGTTACTGTTTGTCGTTTTTGCATTTAAGTTACCTGTAACATATTGCATTTAAGTTACCTGGCACTTGCTCACTAAAGCAATTATATAAGTCAGCACTAAAAAATTAAAAGCACTACACCCTCACAAACTCCCCTTGAGTAACTTGTTCCCCATTGGCCCTTTTTTTTCAATTATAAAGGAATTATCAATACTATTCTAGCATGTCCAAAGGTCAGTTGTCAATCTCCTCTCTGGTCCAGTTGGTGAATCTGGGAATCTTGAGGCAATGTTACAACTGCCTCATGTACACAGACAACCCTCTCCTCCTCCCAACAAATTCCAACACATGTGAGAGATGCAACCATATAGCCATACTGGAGGCTAAGCTCTCTCAACTCAGTACTGGTGAAACCAGTCAGGAGGAGAAGGAAACCACACTCACTACAATTCCAGTCTCACATAGACCTACCACGACAGCAAACCAAACACATAAACACACAAAAACATATTTGGAGGCTCTAAATAAAAATCTGCCTAAGCAGCAGAGACCTCCAAAGCAGACACCCAAGCAATCGCTACCCCAAAACAAAACACATGCAACACATAGCTCACAAAGCCAGTGTGCCGAACATTCATAGCCCTTAAGGCTAAACAACACACCTGATACACTTGTAATAGGTGACTCTATCATCAGGCACACTGACGTCCCGCTCACCAGGCTGAACAAGGAGAAGGTCACGGTGAGCTGCCTGTCAGGCGCTAGGATCCACCACATAACACAAGCACTCAGGTCACTCCAAGGCAAGTACAAATATGACTCAGTCATTGTCCATGCTGGTGTGAATGACCTGAGACGTACCTCCCTGGACTACATGAAAAGAGACATAGAGGAGCTGTCTGAGCATGTAGCCCAGGCCGGTATGACCTTGACCTTGAGTAGCATCTTACCCTCACCAAGAAGGATGCGACAATATGAAGACAAGATAATCAATTTCAACAATTGACTTAAGTATTGGTGTCATTCAAAGGGGATCCAATGCCTGTCAGCCTGGGATGACATGCTCGACAAGCCATGATGCTTTGCTAGGGACGGCTTGCACCTGTCACCCCTGGGCTTTTGGATATTGGCAAAGGCTCTTGCTACCCCCATAGTGTCTTTTTTAGGCAAGGCTCAAAAGACAAACCACTTCCATAGGTATCACATGGGATAAGAAACTAAGAGTAATGCTACTCAATGCCAGAAGTCTAAACTTCAAGATGCACACACTCGAAACTCTCCTTAGCATGGAGAACATCGATATCTGTGCAGTAACAGAAACCTGGTTCAAGGCTCCCGAGAGCACCCTAGCACTACCAGGTTATACCTCATACCATGCTTTTCAGCCCCAAAACTTGGACCGAACCACAAAAGGAGGGGGAGTATCAATATTCATCAAAGATACCCACACTTCCAGGTTGGTGGCACAGCACGAAGCATCAGAGACTATCCATGTGCAACTAACAGTGGGTAAAACTGCCTTCCAGTTTATAGCCTGCTACAGACCACCCTCCCAAACCCAGGAACCCCACTCGGCCTTCCTGAGAGCACTGGAAAATATGAAGGTCTCTCCAAACACCTTTATACTGGGCGACTTCAACTATCCAAACATAGACTGGGAGCATTACTCTAGCTCCAACACCCTAGCCCAAAGGTTCCTAGAATTTATAAACTCAAATGCTATGGGACAACTTGTTACCACTCCCACAAGAGGGGAAAACATACTGGACCTGATCATCACCAACATGGGGACTCTATACTCCAGACCAGAAGTGTATCCCTCACTGGTAAGATCAGACCATACACTAATCTCACTGGATATTCACATCCTGACTCCACCCCCTGCCCTGAAAACCACAGTGAAAAACTTCTCTAAAGCAAATTTCACACTCCTCAAAACCAAGGTGGAATCCTTCATAGCCCCTGGGCCTGTGGAAAATACGGCCCAGACCGCAGAATCCTTTATAAATGCATTCTATGAACACCTTCAGGAATGCATGGATCATGCAATCCCAAATAAAACCAAGACCCAATCCTCCAAAGGCAGATGTCCTGTCTGGTGAATCTCAGCCATAAACAAACTATACAATAGAAGGAGGAAGCTACTACATGATAGAGCAAAATCCCAAAAAGGGAAGGCATCTCTGATCAGTATTAGCAAAAAACTACGGGCACTCATAAAATCATCTAAGGCCAGCTTCGAGAGAAAAATTGCACAGGACACTAAGGATAATCACAAAGCTTTCTTTAGTTATGTTAGGAACCTGGGTGGGAATTCCCAGATATGCTCAGAATTAGTCCAAAATGACAAAAAATACACCAAACCCACAGACATTGCCAACATCCTAGCTGACAGGTTCAGCGCAAACTTCTCCCCCCACCAAAAGGGCAAATATCTACCCCAGCAGAGTGCTGCCCCCCTGACATCTCAGATGCTCAGGTAAGAGCTGCCCTCTCCAAAGCAAAAAACACAGCATCAATGGGACCAGACGGTGTCCCGGGCTGTGACCTACATGAACTCCAAGAAGAGCTAAACCCAAACATAAAACTACTGTCCAATCTCAGCCTTACTACAGGATATGTACCCAAAGAGTGGCGTACAGCAACAGTGGTCCCTCTCCACAAAGGTGGTGCCTCAATGGATCCTGGAAACTATCACCCCATAAGCCTGACTAGCTTGGTCTGCAAAACTATGGAAAGGATCATCATGGACCTCATAAATAAAGATATTGGGGACCTACAGACACTGGATCCTACCCAGTTCGGCTTTGTTAAGGGCAGATCCTGCCTCTTAAACCTGGTTGATTTCTTTGAAACAGTCACCAAGGCCATTGATGAGGGGAAGGTGGTCCACACAGCCTACCTGGACCTCGCAAAAGCCTTCGATACAATGCTCCACTCGGGCATTATAGATAAGCTCACCAGCTTAAATATAAACTCCTATGTCACTAGATGGGTTGCAAACTGGTTCAAAGACAGAACCCACATGGTTAGAATTGCTGGAGCCATGTCAGACTCCAAACCATTTACAAGTGGCTTCCCACAAGGCTCAGTCCTGGGACCTCTCTTGTTCGGTATATATTTCTCGGAGGTACAGGCCAACACGGAAGGACTGTGGCTGACCAAGTTCACAGATGACTGCAAACTGGGAGCCATAATCGACTCTCCAGCCGACACAAGCATCCTCCAAAAGGGCCTCATAGAAACAGACAACTGGTGCCAGAGCCATGGCCTCAAGCTAAATGCCAAAAGTGTATAGTCATCCCCTTTGGCAAAAACAAAGTGCCCACAAATTACCACATAGTTGGTAATCCATTAAGTACAGAAGAAGTAATTAGGGACCTGGAGACCTAAGTTGATAGCAATCTCTCATTTGACAACCACGTGGCCAAAGTGGTTAGAAAAACATTTTATATAGCCCACCTAATCATGAAGGGATTCACATCTAGATCAGGGAGGTCATCGTGCCTCTTTACTCATCCCTCATCAGGCCCATAATTGAGTACAATGCCCCTTTGGGATCTACCTTACCAGACACCTCCAGCAACTGGAAAGACCCCAAAAGTACCTCACCAAGAGGATCAAAGGGCTCAAACAGATGCCATATGCTGCCCGGTTAAAGACACTCCAGCTCTACTCAGTGGCATACCGCCTGCTCAGAGGCGATCTGTGCCTGACGATAAAGCCATGTCCAACCCGAATTAATGGACATGCTGCACCTCAGAAAATAAATCCCATCGAGCCCACGACTTGAGAGACTTGAACCTCAGCACTGAAATAAATAGGACATGCTGGAGGGACAGATTCATAACCCAGAGGCTCCCTTCACTCTGGAATAAAATCTCAGTCCAGGTTAGGCAGAGTCCCTCATTGACTCTCTTCAAGAGGAATCTTGATGAGTGGATGGGAGATCGTAGGTTTACCCCGGGTATCACTTCTGTGTCACTGTTAGACAGAGGCACAGTATACTAACCTCGAAAAAGGGCATAGCAAAATTAATTTAAAATGGGTGTCGAAAGCCAAACACACTCTGGCTAGGCTTATAAATACCCTAGGGCAGATAGCCTAATATGAACCTATGAACCTAATATGAACCTATGAACCTAATATATGACTTTGAGCCCCGATTATCAGAAAAATGAATATCCAGCTAAGTTGTCTATATGCAAGAGAAATTTGTAACATAAAAGTGAAAATTCTTAAACAAAGACTCCAACTGAATTAGTTGACTTTATTCCAGATTTTATATTAGGGCAGGCATGGTGGTGCAGCGGTTAGCGTTGCCGCCCCACAGCAAGAGGTTCTCTGGTTTGATCCTCGGTTGCGGTGCCTTCTGTGCAAAGTCTGCATGTCCTCCCTGTGGTCGCATGGGTTTACTCCAGGTGGTCCGGTTTCCTCCCACATCCCAAAGACATGCTGTAGATGGATTGGACACTAAATTGGCCCTAGGTGTGAGTGTGTGCATGTGTGTGCCTTCTGTGGAAGGTTGGGAGCCGGGCTGGCAACTCATTACTGTAAAACTCCACTGCCAATCATGAGCGGACAGGTGATCCGCTGTGGCGACCCCTAACCGGGAAAAGCTGAAAGAAGAAGAAGATTCCAGATTTTATATTATATATATTGTCAGTCAGACACCAATACTCAAAATTCCCCCTGCCCCTTAAATTTTTTCAGTTTATTTTTTGCTGACTATACTAAAAAATATACCCCTTTCTTTTAGCCATTCTTATCACAGAAAATACAGTCTAAAGTGATAGTAATTCATTAATTTTATCAATTCTTAACCATGATCTCACATATCTTTAAATAGATCTGTAAACATTTAACACGCAATAAGAGGAATATTCCCTTTTAAGGTGTTTATTATTGAAACAAGTTTCTGTACAGAAAACACATGGTTTGTAGCACAATACTATCCTGACAGTACTTCATTTCATCTAGTCACCCTTCAAATACAGTTTTAAATCTATAGATGATGGTCATTTAAAGTAAGATGTGCAAATGGACCTAAAAGAGGGCATTCACCCACTTTACAGAGGCAGGCCCAGTGAGTTTATTTATAAAGCAGACCGATGACTCAAAACAGATCCTTAGTGAAGACATCAAGGCTATGTCATATTCTAAGAAGTAAAAAGTTGTCCTAAGGTTTCACTGTAAGACTAAACCTTCATGTACGTATTTATCTGTTGTTACTAAATATGTGCTTTTGTTAATTATAAAGAAACCATACCTTCTTAACTGTAAGGGGATTATATATGCGTGTTTTCTTGTTTCTTGTTTCATAGGTTAACATTAAGTGCTGATTTTTCCAGAAAACTTCCTGATGACAATATAAAAAAGGAAAATTATAAGCTTATATCTGCCAAAGAAGAAGGTATTTTGAACTCTATAAACTGTATGTGGTACATATTGTACACTAAAAAGGGTACTAGTATATAATACCCATCAGTAGGTATATTTTATATAACCTTGTAGTTCATCAATAAGAATATCTTTGTGTTAAAAATAACTTTATTGAACACATATTCCCCCACTACTCCTACCATTCTGTATACTACCCACTTGGCCCTCTATACTCAATCCTTCTCCCTGCCTAGACCTTCTCCCCTTGCAGGTTACCTATCCCCTGCTATATACCTGCTGCCCACTAGGTGGCGTCCTCATACTTTATCTTTTTAACTCACTACCTTTCAACACTCTCTCTTCTAACCTACCCCTGCATCTTTGCCCCCAGTACCTCTGTTCCCAGCCTTTTTTCGGGCTCACATATATTATCTCTTACTGTCCTAAGACATCCTTAGAACTATCATCTCCAGTTTCCTCCTGCATTTCTACCTTTTAACCTCTTATTATTGTTCACCTTCCTCTACCCTTAGGGCGACCCACAGAGTCGTCCTCCTCACTGATTGTCTGCAGCCTACTTCTGCTGGCCCTTCGCTCCCACCCTACCCCATATCCCACCCACCCCTAGGGCTCCTACATTTATTCCTCCATACACCACACCCCTACTTACTCCCACCAATCAGACCTGTGACCCTAAACCACTCCCACCTACCTATAATCAAACTAAACTATCCCACACCCACCCCTACTTCTTAGCAAAACACCTACTACATCACCATGACTATGACTATCTTCCAGTCACAACTGAAAATAGCTATCTCCTTCTTACTACTTTCCTCACTTATGACTACTTACTTCCTAACCTCCTATGAACACTCTATAACTGTTTCTCTCTCACTTCCTTCAAAACATACCTCTACAGACACAACATCCCAATCCTCTTCCTTCTTACATACCTCCTCAGAAACTATATACATTCTTCCCAAATACCATAGGCTACTACACTATAAACTACTTAAATCCAAAACTAAAAAATTTATTGAAACTTTCCAAATATTTAAACCAGAAAGATATGCTACAGTACTCCTTCTACTACAAGATGGTGACATACACCCCAACCCAGGCCCAGAAAATAATAAAACCACAACACATAAAAATCATACCAAACCCTTCTCTCCCTCTTCCTCCATACCCACTAACCAACTATCCATAGCCCACCTCAATATACGTAGCATCTGTAATAAAATTAGTCTACTCCATGCCCTACTTGAAATACACAACTTTGACATCTTATGCTTAACAGAAACCTGGCTAAAACCTGTAATTAAAGACATTGAGATTACCCCACCTGGTTATAGCATTGTAAGACATGATCGCCCACCAAGAAAGGTGGAGGAGTAGCAATTATATATAGAACTAACCTAAAACTTACTCTTCTTGACCTTTCCTTCTCCCAAAACTACAATGCTGAAATAATTTGCTCAAAAATACAAATCAACAATAGTAAAGCAATAAACATCATCTGTGCATATATCCCCCCAGGAAATAACATCCCTACCCTAGAACACATTCTAGAACATATCTCTAACAAACTTCCTCAAGAAACACTATTTCTTGGGGACTTTAACATCGATTGGATATCATGTAGCAACATTAACCCTACTTCTCATATAAACCTAAATGGTTTTAAACAACTCATTAATGGTCCGACCAGAACCAACAAAAAAAACAAAAAAGAAACCACCTTGGACTGGATCCTTACTAACTCCCCCCTACAAAACTACCAAACTGGCATCCTTCCTGACATTAGTGATCACTCCCTCATTTACGTAGTCAGAGCCAAAACTAACCTAAACTTTCCTACCACTCACAAAACACTATACTCCAAAAAAAATTTTATTCCTGAACAGTTTCAAACAGAACTTTCACAATATAACTGGACCCCTCTAAAACACCTCACACTTAACAAAGCCGTTGAATACTTCAATTCAGCATTCCTTGCAATCCTAAATCAACATGCCCCAAGTCGCACTACTAGAACAAAGACTAAGACAGCACCCTGGCTAACCTCCAATACTAAGCATAAAATTATTCTCAGAAATAAATCTTGGAATAAATGGCATTCCTCTAGAAACCCAACAGATCATCAAACCTTTAGAGAGCTCAGAAACAGTACCAAAAAAGCTATCATAACAGATAAAAAGAATTTTTACTTTAAACTACAACAATCCACCAATAAAGAACCAAAAAAATTCTGGTCTACTATTAACAATCTAATTACCCCAGGCAAATTAATCACACCCAATCCCCAGGACTTAGACCCAAGACTCTACTTTAATAGCCAATAATTTCAATACTTTCTTTACTTCATCCATACAAAGTCTTGCTAACCACCTATCTCCTGATACCTCTCAACTGCTCTTAAGTAGCTTCAATGACTCTTCCTCTCCAACTACAACCCATACCCACCTCTTATATACAATCTCTATTACACAAACTTAAACCCACTACCCCTCAGCAGACAAGCTTCCTGCTGAATTCCTGCAAGTAGCAGTTAAAGCTATTGCCTATCCTGTCTCTATTCTAATAAACAGATCCATAAAAGAAAGTGCTTTCCCAGCAATTTGGAAAATATCACACATAATACCCTTACACAAAGGAGGCAAATCTACCGACCTTTCTAACTTTAGCCAATTGCACTGTTATCTCCTCTAGCAAAATTATGGAAAATGTATACATAAACAACTACTAAACCATCTCCTCCTTAACAACCTACTAGCTGACACCCAACATGGATTTAGGCCTTCACATAGTACTACCACTGCACTACTCTCTTTCACCAATACCATCAACTGTAACCGTAATAACAACAAACTAACCTCTTCTCTATTTCTAGACCTGTCAAAAGCCTTCGATATGGTAAATCATACACTTCTTCTCCACATACTGAAATCCCTTGCCTTGGATGACTCTTCTTTAACCTGGTTCTCATCATATCTAGATGATCGACATCAAGCAGTACTCTGGAAAAATTCTCTATCTACTCTATTACCCATCTCATTAGGAGTACCACAGGGATCTATACTAGGCCCACTTTTATTCTCCATCTTTATTAATGATCTCCAATCATCTATCCAAAACACTACCTGCATACAATATGCAGATGATTCCACTTTAATCTGTACAGCCTCCTCTCAACCAGAACTCCAATCCCTTACACAAGCTACCTTTTCAACCGTTGAACAATGGTTCTCTAAAAGATGTCTTCTCCTTAACCCCAAGAAAACAAAACTATTACTTTTTCACCTACACATAAATCTACTCAACTACATTTTACTATCACTGCAAGTGATAACTCTCACATTACTCCTGACTCCACTACAAAACTGCTTGGTGTTACTATTGATAACAATCTTAGCTTTGACCACCACATTAATAACACAATACAAACAGTTAATAAAAGATTGGTTCACTATACAGAATAAAACCCTTCCTTACACCTAAGGCACGGACTACTTTAGCACAATCACATCTTATCTCTACCCTTCTGTATGCATCCTCGATCTACACTAATCTATCTAAAGGTAACCTTAGGAAACTGTCTACATCCTACCACAACATAGCTCGATTTGCCACTGCATCTCAATATAGAACTCACCACTGCATAAACTTAAAACTTCTACACTGGCTGGAACTTCCTAACAAGATTATCTATCAACAACTCTTAATAGCACATAAAATTTTATATCAACCCTCAAAACACCTGCTCTTAGCAACCTCTTGACTCCCTATAATAATTTAAAACAACTACGCTCCTCCCAAAAGCTACAAGTTAACATGACCAGAATTTCAAACTCTGCAGGGAACTGCCTTTTCTCCAACTCAGTTGGCAAAATATGGAATAACCTTCCTTACATATCTCCTCTCTAGCCACTTTTCCTTGCTTTAAAAGCAACTTCTTTCACATCTGAATAACTTCTGGCTCTGCTCTTGTACCAATCCAGACTAACCTACTTTCATCTTTCAACTATATTTGCATTTTATTTAACACTCTAAATCTCTCTCTCAAATCATAAATAACATTATGATTCTACTGTTACAAAAAAAAAAAAATTATTATTTTTATTTTCATGTTTTTAATTACATAATTTGTATTACATAGTTAGTATTATCTATTTGTTATTAGAATAGCATCACCTGACCTGAACTAATTTCCTTGTATTATTGCTCTTTGCCTATATCACAAGTGTCTTTTTTACATGTATTTCTATAAACATGCTTTAATCTGTGGAGCTTTTCTCCCCGGGCCTCCACTGAAAATGGACAATGATCCAGTTGGACTAGCCCGGTCAACAAATGTAAAATAAAATAAATAAATAAATAAATAAATATTCCCCAAAGATGGCTCCCTATTATGTCTGTGTGTGTGTGCGTGTGTGTGTGTGTGTGTGTGTGTGTGTGTGTGTATATGTGTATATATATATATATATATATATATATATATATATATATATATATATATATATACATATATATATATATATATATACATATATATATATACATATATATACACATACACACACATAGATATATAAAGTTATAATAGGGAAAACATAAAAATTACATTTTACTTGTGAAATTAACATAACTTCAGGTATACATCTGACATAGTAAAACAAACCTTATTTATTAATTACTGTCCTATATTTAAAAATATTAAACAACATCACTGCATAAAAAATGGTTCATGCCTCTCTATGCCTGGAATCAACTTCATAAAATAATGGTGAACAGCAGAAATGTCTTACAATAGTCCCAAGGTTCTGTAACACATTTATCCATATCAGACAGGATATTAATACTCCAGCTCTACTCAGTGGCATACCGCCTGCTCAGAGACGATCTGTGCCTGACGTATAAAGCCATGTCCAACCCGGAATTAATGGACATGCTGCACCTCAGAAAATCCAAATCCCCATCGAGCTATGCGCTCGAGAGACTTGAACCTCAGCACTGAAATAAATAGGACATGCTGGAGGGACAGATTCATAACCCAGAGGCTCCCTTCACTCTGGAATAAAATCCCAGTCCAGGTTAGGCAGAGTCCCTCATTGACTCTCTTCAAGAGGAATATTGATGAGTGGATGGGAGATCGTAGGTTTACCCCGGGTATCACTTCTGTGTCACTGTTAGACAGAGGCACAATATACTAACCTCGAAAAAGGGCATAGCAAAATTAATTTAAAATGGGTGTCGAAAGCCAAACACACTCTGGCTAGGCTTATAAATGCCCTAGGGCAGATAGCCTAATATGAACCTATGAACCTAATATATGACTTTGACCCCATGATTATCAGAAAAATGAATATCCAGCTAAGTTGTCTATATGCAAGAGAAATTTGTAACATATAAGTGAAAATTCTTAAACAAAGACTCCAACTGAATTAGTTGACTTTATTCCAGATTTTATATTAGGGCAGGCACGGTGGTGCAGCGGTTAGCATTGCTGCCCCACAGCAAGAGGTTCTCTGGTTCGATCCTTGGCTGCGGTGCCTTCTGTGCGGAGTCTGCATGTCCTCCCTGTGGTCGCATGGGTTTACTCCAGGTGGTCCGGTTTCCTCCCACATCCCAAAGACATGCTGTAGATGGATTGGACACTCTAAATTGGCCCTAGGTGTGAGTGTGTGCATGTGTGTGCCTTCTGTGGAAGGTTGGGAGCCAGGCTGGCAACTCGATACTGTAAAACTCCACTGCCAATCATGAGCGGACAGGTGATCTGCTGTGGCGACCCCTAACCGGGAAAAGCTGAAAGAAGAAGAAGATTCCAGATTTTATATTATATATATTGTCAGTCAGACACCAATACTCAAAATTCCCCCTGCCCCTTAAATTTTTTCAGTTTATTTTTTGCTGACTATACTGAAAAATATACCCCTTTCTTTTAGCCATTCTTATCACAGCAAATACAGTCTAAAGTGATAGTAATTCATTAATTTTATCAGTTCTTAACCATGATCTCACATATCTTTAAATAGATCTGTAAACATTTAACACGCAGTAAGAGGAATATTCCCTTTTAAGGTGTTTATTATTGAAACAAGTTTCTGTACAGAAAACACATGGTTTGTAGCACAATACTATCCTGACAGTACTTAATTTCATCTAGTCACCCTTCAAATACAGTTTTAAATCTATAGATGATGGTCATTTAAAGTAAGATGTGCAAATGGAACTAAAAGAGGGCATTCACCCACTTTACAGAGGCAGGCCCAGTGAGTTTATTTATAAAGCAGACCGATGACTCAAAACAGATCCTTAGCGAAGACATCAAGGCTATGTCATATTCTAAGAAGTAAGAAGTTGTCCTAAGGTTTCACTGTAAGACTAAACCTTCATGTACGTATTTATCTGTTGTTACTGAATATGTGCTTTTGTTAATTATAAAGAAACCATACTTTCTTAACTGTAAGGAGATTATATATGTGTGTTTTCTTGTTTCTTGTTTCATAGGTTAACCTTAAGTGCTGATTTTTCCAGAAAACTTCCTGATGACAATATACTTAAGTAACCTAAAAAAGGAAAATTATAAGCTTATATCTGCCAAAGAAGAAGGTATTTTGAACTCTATAAACTGTATGTAGTACATATTCTACACTAAAAAGGGTACTAGTATATAATACCCATCAGTAGGTATATTTTATATAACCTTGTAGTTCATCAATAAGAATATCTTTGTGTTAAAAATAACTTTATTGAACACATATTCCCCAAAGATGGCTCCCTATTATGTGTGTGTGTGTGTGTGTGTGTGTGTGTGTGTGTGTGTGTGTGTGTGTGTGTATATGTGTATATATATATATACATATATATATATATATATATATATATATATATATGTATGTATATGTGTATATACACATACACACACACATATATATATATATATATATATATATAAAGTCACAATAGGGAAAACATAAAAATTACATTTTACTTGTGAAATTAACATAACTTCAGGCATACATCTGACATAGTAAAACAAACCTTATTTATTAATTACTGTCCTATATTTAAAAATATTAAACAACATCACTGCATAAAAAATGGTTCATGCCTCTCTATGCATGGAATCAACTTCATAAAATAATGGTGAACAGCAGAAATGTCTTACAATAGTCCCAAGGTTCCTTAACAAATTTATCCATATCAGACAGGATATTAAAAAATGGAGAAAGCATAGCTAAACACAATTTAAATAAGTTTTTTGATTTTATTTTTGTTCATCCTTAAAAGTTAATAATGTTCCTTGATGGTGTCCTGAAGAAAAGATATATCAAGCTATATGGAAAAATACAATGACTTCTATGTGGCTTTTGCAGTTGCTTTAAAATATTTCACTTCTAGGTTAGCTTCATCCTTGTCATTAAAAATTAGTGCACTGTACATTACAACTTTGTCTGGAAAAAATGTTATCTGATTTGTTTTATCAGTAATTATTTTAGGTATGCTACATATTGCTTTCTAGTTCTACTAACTGAATTTGATAGATCAGGGAATAAATGTGTGTTACTCCTTGAATATCACATTGGCGCACTTTAGACGGAGTGTGTATGTGATTCACATCTTCTCACTCCTTTGCAAGCAGTCTGTATATATCTTGCCTAGTTGCCTTTTGGTGCTGCTGTACCGCACCGCACCCGAGTACAAGCCATTGTTCATTGGAGTCACGGAGTGGTATGTTATTTTGTCCCATGTTTTGAAAGTTGCCAAGAAAGGGGAGAGCTAGTTGGAGGTAGAATGTCAAGAGGATGCAGTAGGAAGGATCCGGAGACTCAGCACCTGCTGCATTATCTGGTGTGGCACAACAAATCCCGGGAATTGGAAAATGAACTTCAGAAGAAGCAGGTGGGCATTGCACAATTGTAGAAGGTGCTAAAGTGTGTGTGTGTGTGTGTGTGTGTGTGTGTAGACAGTGTATACATATATATATATATATATATATATATATATATATATATATATATATATATATATATGCATATATACAGCAGGTAGCCATGCAGAGAGAGAGAATGGAGCTGCTGCCTGAACATGTAGACAAAACCAGTTTGAATAATGTGGCAACCACAGGAACGGAGTCGTGGTACTTTGGCATTTAGATTTAGTGGGTGAATGGGGGATTTAGGGTTACGAAGTAGGGTCTGGGATTAATGCTAGTGAGTATGACAAAGTTTTAGGGTTGGGGTGCAATCAGGAAATTTAGGGTTCAGTAGCAATCTGGGAGTATAGGGTTGGAGAGTGTGAAGAAAATGTTGTTACCGTGGAAACATTTTTAAAATAATTTCTGCCTATATGATAATTCAATAGAGCTGGTAGACTTCATGGTAAAATATAGTCTCTAGTTACTAGGAATAAGAGAATAAGGCCAGACATTTAAATCTAATTAAATCTCTTGTAGTCTCACTGCTAACATCTCACTCTTAGTCATTTCATAATTTAGCATTTCTGGGTTTGGCAGGCAATTAGAATTCATCATCTGGACAAAGAAATGGCACTGTGTGTATGACAGAGAAAGCCTCTCTATTTGTGAAGTAAAATAGCCTCGCCTATACCATGTGCTGCAGGTGTGATGCTAAGCAAGAGTAAAGGAGATGAAACAAGAGAATAATAACGGATTCTCCCAGAGGGAGAGTATATAGGACACAAAAGCTGCAGAGAAGTACAGAAGGCAGAAGAAGAGTACAAAATCATAAGAGGAGGTTTATAAGAATTTGCCTGGATGAGAAAGGAGTTGTACATCTCATACCTCAACCAATGTGGCTTAATAGACAGACAAACAGTTTATTTGTCCCTTGACAACCAAACCAGTGAATGCTGCTTCAGATGTTGTGTAAGTGGAGAAGTGTCACATACTCTTTTTGAATGGTCTAACATGTCAATGCTGTCCTGTTCTGTGCTGCGAGGTGGGACTGTCTCAAAGTGGAACACATGTTTCGTGGAGACCAGGGACAATGTATGGTTCATGCATGGGAAAAACAATACCTCTTAACTAATAATAAGTAGCATTTATACATCTAGTTTACTCATTGCTCTGCTTTTTATATAACCAGGTTTCCTCCTTTAACCAATAGCTTATGTCTTATCTCTCACTTGAATTGTAAGTCATGACATTTTGAATCCTCCTTTTTTCTAACATGACTTCAACAAGAAAGTATTTCCATGTATCTACAGGACTCTCCATTTTGTCATTGCTCTACACCTCCTTTCATGCATTCCCACTTGTACGTATGTGAAAGGTGCTACCCTTTATACTCTGAAGACTGCTCTTACATCACCATGCTTCTTCTCTTCCTTTAGGGCTACATACATTAAACATTTAAATGAGTATAATTCAATTTGTATTCTATTACATTTTCATATGCCAAATATTATTTTCTAATTATTTCTTATTGTAGAATGTTGTACACATATATTATATCACTTTATTCAGTTAGAGTTTGCATAATGTTTTTTAACTCCAATCAGGAGGTGCAGGGTTCAATCCCGACCTCCAACCAATGCTTGCTTTTTGTTTAGGCTGCTTCACTTCATTTTACATATTCCCAGTTTCAGTCCAAATGTGTAGAAGTAAAACCACATAGAAATTAAGATGTGGGGATGTGTAAATAGTTATAGTGAGTTAGTGACATACACTTACTTCAGTCTCACTTCTGATGTGTTGTTTTTGTTTGCCATGTGTTAGAGCTGAAAAGGGTAAAGATTTCATTGTATTTTTGTCTAGGCTGCCCTAAGTATTAATTTACTAATTACTACATATGCACATTTCTAAATCTCTGGGTGGAACGTGACATACCGAGGTTGATGAAACTAATACTTATCTGCCAGAAACTGAAGCCCCTGAAAAAAGTGTTAGTAAATGTGTGGGAAAATTGTATTTGCTTATGTAAAATATGTCGAAAATGAGTTTATTGTGGCATTGCCAAGTAACCAGTAAATCCTTGGTGAATGGGGTGTGATATAAGATTGATTTTTCTTCATCCTAGTTTAAGAATTGTATTTTCAAAGTTATTTTGGTATTTAAAATGACATAGTGCTACCTACATCGGAGTGACAGGCAAATGACAGCTGTCACCTGAATAGATCATTTGTATATGGTAAATATTTAAACAATAATCTGGGGGTGTGGGATACTAAATTCTCTGCACCAGAGTGAGTAAATATCACCATAACACACACCACAGTGCCATCGATTATTACAATTATGCCACTGTATAGATGGTCTGATGATTTTTTTTTTTGTCATAGTCTGTGAGTTAGAAGTTAGACATTTTACCCTCCTTCGTGGCAAGTGATATATGGTTGGCTGTATTTATTTTTATCACTGCTATCCGTTTTAAAACTTGTGAATTGTTTGAAAAAAGTGTTTTCACTTTTCTGTTCCTTCAATATGTTTGTGTTACAGACTGATCAAATAAATTCAGACATCTTTTCAGATTTATTTGATCAATATTAGGCGTCACCATAATTTGATTTGTCAGTAGCCTGGTAAGTATTGCAGGTGGCAGTGTAGATTTTAAGTATGTCCATTTCTGTTATAATTGTACTTTTTAGCAGGGTTTGGGAAGTAACAAGCAAAAGGAAAAGTGTGCCCTCAACTTGTTAGCTCAAGAACTTTGAACAAAGACAAAAAATAATTGTGGAGAGCCCTCAAAATAGGTGGGCATTACACATATTTCTGTTGGAAAGCTGATAGAATAATAGGCTTAAAATCAGCATGTATTTTCTGAGAAGTATATGATGTCTTAAAAGTGTCATTATTTAGTGAGTGCAATTCTCTGATCCGCAAGAAAACTATATTACATGACTGAGCAAAAGACCCAAAAATATGAGGCAAAATCAGGAACAGTTGGGAGCTGTGCCTGTTTGGTTAAAGGAAAATGAGTGGCTGTTGTGGATTAAGCCATAGAGGAATCATAGCTGATGGATTGTTTTTCATTTGGGCATTGTATGAAAATATGGCCCCATAAACACAAGTGTGTGTGACATCAGCAGGAGTGCAGTATTGCAAAGCCATCAATAATTTTGTTATGTGTACCTGTGAAGATCTGATTCACTCAAAGGTAAAGTACAATTCCTGCACATTTCTTAAAACTCTTCCTTATGGATACTAATATATGAAAGATATATATCCTGCATACTGGTGCATAAGGTGCAAATAAACAGTATTTTTTCCTGATATGGCAGAAATCGGTCTGAATTTTGTGGAATTTTTTAAATTATTTGAAGTATAACATGGCCTTTGTTTTAGTGTTTTTTTATGTATGCTTTTCTGTGGTCATCTAATGTGATAAAAACTTCAAGTTTAAACAGTCTGACAAATGACTAGGTTCTTGGTGCTTTGATAGATCAGAAGACCTGAAATGGTGCAGCTCAATGATAAAGATAATACTGTTGTACTTGTAGATCAGGAGGGAATCATGATTACTGTCACGTAAAAGTTTATTTATGTGTTATAAATGTGCGCGTTCAAGTTTCATTGAATGTGGATTTAGAATCATGTTTATGGTCTTATTTTACTCAGTCTAAGACTGAAGCTTGGTGCTGCGGTAGCATTGTCGCCTCACAGTAAGACGCTGTCCGGTTCGATTCTCAGCTACAGCATCTTCTGCATGGAGACATGCGTGAATGGGCGTACCTTCGTTGAAGGCTGTGTGTCAGGGCTGGTAACTTGCCATGTAAAAATCAACTACCAATCATTAGCGGACTGGAGTTCCGCTGTGGCGACCCCTAACCGGGAAAAGCCGAAAGACACAACAACAACTAAGACTGAAGATTATTTCTGTTCTTTATATTTTAAGCTGCATTGCAGTTCTTATCCATACAAAAAAAAATGCTAGTTCGCTGCTGACTTGATTATAAACTGCTTGCCCCGATGAAATCAGTCAGCTATATTGATTCATCTAAACTGAACAAAATGTTAAAACACTTTAAAATAATAATAATTTTCTTTCAGCTGTTCCCATTAGGGGTCGCCACAGTGGATTATCTGTTTCCATGTCTTCCTGTCCTCTGTGTCTTGCTCTCGCACCAACCACCTGCATGTCCTCTCTCACCACATCCATAAACCTTATCTTAGGCCTTCCTCTTTCTTCCTCTTACCTGGCAGCTCCATCCTTAGCATCCTTTTCCCAATATACTCAGCATCCCTGCTTAGCACATGTCCAAACCAATGCAATCTCACCTCTCTCTAGCTTTGTCTCCAAACTGTCCAATGTGGGCTGACCCTCTAATATACTGATTCGTAATCCTGCCCATCCTCATTAAACCCAGTGCAAATCTTAATATCTTCAATTCTGCCACCTCCAGCTCTGACTCCTGCCTTTTTGTCAATGCCACCATCTCCAACCCATATAACATAGCTGGTCTCACTACCCTGTTGTAGACCTTCTCTTTCACTCTTACTGGTACACATCTGTCACAAATCAATCCTGACACTCTTCTCCACCCACTCCATCCTGCCTGTACTCTCTTTCACCTCTTTTTCACCCTCACCATTAGTCTGAACTGTTGATCACAAGTATTTAAACTCATCCACCTTCACCACCTCTACTCCTTGCGTCCTCATCATTCCTCTATCCTCCCTCTCATTCATACACATATTCTGTCTTAGTCCTGCTGACCTTCACTCCTCTTCTCTCTAGAGCATATCTCCATCTCTCCAGGGTCTCCTTAGCCACCTGTTCCCTACTCTCACTACAGATCACAATGTCATCTGCAAACATCATAGTCTACAGGGACTATGTATTTGCTTTATTTGGGAAAACTGTGAAGACTGTGCATAAAGCATGTATTTCTGCCCAGATAGTACTTACTGCAGTATTAAGTTTTCCTTGCATAAATATGTACAAAAGCAGAAATCAACTAGTTGTATGTATTTATTTTTTGTTGTTGTTGTCCAGATTAGCATGAGAAACATGTTAATCATTGGTGATGTTGAAACACATCAAACATTTGTTTAATCCCATATCTGACAGTTTTTTTTTTCTTTTATTCAGTAACATCATTGATAGAAGAGCTGCAAGATATTTACTACAAAGGTAGCACTAGCCCATCGGATGCTTTAGGTTGTCTATTATTGAATAAGTAGGGTATGTGATGGCACACAGTGAGGACATTAGAACATTTTTCAAACAGATTAGTAAGGAAGCAAGGTACGAGCAACATGAAGTAACAGAACTAGCTAGGTCTGTTGATGAACGTCCCGAGAAAGGTGCTTTCTCTTCTACGTTTGGGGAATAGCGGGAGACCCCACAAAGTGTATGTGCAGAAACTGATATTGGCTGTTACATTCGATCAGACAGAATTGATGACTTCATGAAATTCAGGTTGCTGATACAGCCATACATCCCTCCAGAGAATTACAACTTCAAAGCCGATGCATCAGACAAGAAGTGAACATTTAGATATAGTTGGTTGTCTCAGTATTCACCGCGGCTTGCATATTCTCCTCTCTTGAAAGGCCCACTCTGCTTAACTTGTGTATTATTTCCTCAGTCAGTTCACTGTGGGTTGCAAGGCAGCTTCATCCCTAGTGTGTGCACAAAATATAATGCATTCAATGAGTCTGCAAGAAATCACATGCAGTCATCATGGCACAAAGGTTCTACTGAAGATACTACCAATTTTTCTTGTACACGACAGAAGCCAGAAACAGCTGTTATTCCACAGCTAGATGCAGCAGTAGCAAAACAAATTGCAGAGAACCAAAAGAAATTGGAACCAGTTTTATCTATCATTATTTACTGTGCAACCCTTGACATTCCTCTTCGTGGAAAGGAAGGCTCTGGTGGAAATTTGTGTGACTTATTAGATTTTGGTATTGAAGCTGGCGACACAATATTAAAACAGCACAGTGAAACAGCTGCAGGAAATGCTCGGTACACATCCCATAGGGTGCAAAATGAGTTGTTGGCAGAATGCAAACACGTACTTTGAAAGGAGATTGTTTGTGCAGCGAGTAGGGCAGTTGGATTTAGTGTATTGGCAGAAGAAACTGCAGATATCTCGGGCATTGAGCAGTTGTCATTGGGCATTCGGTTTGTTGATGGTGATTGTATTCGAGAAGAGTTTATGGGTTTTGTTCCCATTGATGTGAAAGATGCACAGTCTGTATCAAATGTCATTGTCAGTGAATGCATAAAGTACGGTCTAGCCTTGGAAAAATTACTCAGACAAGGCTATGATGGCTGCTCCATAATGGCAAGCATCCAGAATGGTGTTCAGGCAAAGACTCATGAAAAGTAGCCAAAAGCAGCCTTTATCCACTGCGTGTCTCACAGATTAAACCTTGTAGTCAATGATCTGAATGATGTTCCTGAAATACGTAGTGCTGTTGGTGTTATCAAGAAGATTATTATTTTTTTTCATGACAGTCCAAAATGATGAGCATTGGTACCAAATATACTTCTTCTGTGTGAGACATGATGGACTGAGAAATATAAATCCAGTCGTGTGTTTAGTCAAAACTTTGAGAAAATATTTGACTGCCTCGCTGATCTTCAGAAGATCATTGCTGGTGAAACCAGACAAAATGCACATATGTTACTCAGTGCTTGCTCTTCATGCATGTTTCTTATTTCTCTCTTCATTATTGTAAATTACTCATCTTTTCTTGAGCCCATTGCCCAGATGTTGCAGTCTGTTCAACTTGATATAATAAAGGCTCAACAACACATCAACAGACTCACTGAAATATTCAAGGAGCACCGTAACCATGCTGAAGAGCACTTTAGGAATGACATTCTCAGTAAGGCAAGATCAATAGCAGATAAACTTGGTATTGAGTTAGTGTTGCCAAGGATTTGCAGTCGACAAACACACCGAGCAAACACAGTAGCCGTGGATTTTGAGAGTTATTACAGAACGAGTATTTATATTCCCTATCCTGACTCATTGGTTTCTTCACTGATGTCTCGCTTTTCCAGCAGGAACACTGCTCAGTTCAACTTATTTATCTGCATCCTAAAATGATGCAAAACCTAGAACATGAAGAATTCCGAAAACGAATCGCAATCAGTAACGAACTATATCATATCGACAATTTGGAATTAGAGATGATGAACTGGTTCGACTATTGGCATACGAAGGTTCCAGATATAGCCAACACTGTGGTTAAGGTGTACAATGACTGATGATAGACTTTAAACACTGTGCATTATTAGTGCTCATCGTGAACTTGTCATTCGTGAAAAGAAACAGTTCATCAGTAAAGTTATTGACATGTTTGGCACCCACAGCAGACGCTTACAATTTATATTTGCACCACAGGAGTCATAGGCCTAAACTGACCATGTAGTTCATTCAGTGTTTTTTTGTGTTTTAATTGCAGTTACCCACAAAATGTATAATTTTTAAACAAATGAGTTTGATGCTACAGTTCCATTGGTCTTTTTTCATACTGGAAATCCACAGATGATGAGGTAATTTCAAGCAGCGTAAGCAAAGGATACTGCAGTACCCATGGTTAATGAAAATTCTGAAAATTAAACATGGAATCACACATGTACAGAGCAGCAGCATAAAGACAGTAAATAAAACAGAGTTAGTGAAATCTTTTTAAGGCTGTTAGCGCAGGGAGAGTTTTAGTGAAAATTGACAAATCCTTGTTCTGATGCAGTATCTCAGAACCGGATCCACAATACAGATAGAAGCAGATCAAACCATGATATCCACAAAAGTTAAGTGGAGTGACAAGAGGAAGGAGTTCAGTACGGCAGTGAGGGGTGACTCCCTGGACTTCAAAAGTATTACAGACTGCAATAAAAGGATTTGTAATTATTAAAAGTTTATGTTGGTTCACCAAAGAGTTTAACTCGGCCCTTTTTGTTGTCACAAAGGTCAAAGGTATATACAAAATTATGTTCAGAAATGCAAAGTCTAGCACAATAACAAGACTAGTTCACATAGGTACTTGCTAGTCTGTTGATCCGTAAGGATATTTCGAAATCTATCACAGCATTCCCTTGTATAGCTCACATTTTATTAACCCTGAGGTAAGCTGAATATTAACATGATGTTCCTATGTAAGAGGGACAAGGCTACTAAAATCAGGAATGAAATTGGGGTTATCCATCCAGATTATGTTTAAGGAGAGTAAGAGATCTACTTTGCTTTATGTGGAAAGGAAGATCATTCCAAAGAAGAGGGAGTCTATTTGATACACATCTGTCCTTCCCACATTTATGTTGCAGTACAGATTGACACCTGTTGAGCGAGTGTTTATGCCCTCATTGCAATTACGAATGTGCAGGAGTTTTGACAGGACTATGTCTGAGGTTATGCATGTGTAGCACAAAGCTGTCCTCAGTAGCCTTTGACACCAAGAAGAGTGGCAAGGCTTGGAGATGGTCCACATAGTTTTTGGATTTATGTACTTGATGGATGTTGACATTTAAAAGATGCCTTTAGGTGGTAAAATTATATCCAGAATCTGGAACAAATACACAAAGCAAGGAGGGTGGCCTCCCTGTTGTAGAAGGAAGTAGCAGTCCACAAAAATCACAAAAACTGATAGGCCAAAGAAGAGCCATAAAGACGATACAGTGGACTGTTGAGGATAAGAAGGAAATGATGTATTGTTACTATTATGTAAACAGCCCATAATTTCCAGACACAAGGTATATAAAAAGATTAAGAGAGACATTACAAATAAGAAACTGTCAGAAGCCTCAAATAAAAATGTGTGCTAATTACTACAACAGATATGTGAAAAACAGTGTATGTATAGACCAGGAAACTTTGATCCGTTTGGAAAAAGGAGCATCCGAGGAGGTATGACTATATAAATAATAAAACCTAGAACTTTTTGAAAAGTGTAAAAAAAAGAAATATAGACGTGGGGAAAAAGAGATTTGATATGGTGCAATATTCATGCAAAGGGGAAAGCCAAATTATTCAGTATAAAAAAGGCAGCCCCAAAGATATTCAAAGAGAAGTACAGGCAAAGGCATCCAGATATGCAATATTTCACAATAAAAGTCACAGAGGGAATGTAGAAAATAAGATTAATAAAGTAGAATTTAAAAAAAAATAGGAGTTTAAGTTATGGAGTGCCTGGAAAGTGAAGGATATGGTGTAGGTGTAACACACAACACAGGTTACATCACAGCATGATGTAACGAGTTCCCAAAGTAAGGAGAAACAGGAAGATCAGGAGACATCTGAAGAAGAAATATGGACATGGGAAAGAAAAGAGATTTAATATGTCATAATATCTATGCAAAGGAATAAGCAAAACTAATAAATACAAAAAAGAACAGCAGCAACGATATTTGAAGACACATACAGGCAAAGGAATCTGGAGACAGAAAACTTGACAATACGGAAAATACAAAGACAAATAGAAAAAGTAGAAAAGGAGACAGTAACGGAAAAGTTATAGTAGTAGAAACTGAGGTTATGGAGTACCTGCAAAGTGAATGATTCAGTGTAGAAAATCTAATTCAGAAAGCATCACAAATCACAACATGATAGATCGATGGACATCCACATTAAGTGGAAACCAATGGAATGGGAAGCAATTGGCCACACATGCCAATGCCATATGAATATATTTAGGAGTTTTCACAGGAAACCCTTATAAACATTCACTTGAAGCTGGACAGCAACAGAAGGAACAGGAAACTGTAACTGTGGAAAGTGTGCAGTCAATGTTGAGGAGTGATACTGATAGGCCAATGAGTTCCCATATGACACAGCAATGGATGACATGGGATGAAACAATGTGCCACAGGAAGATGCTATAGAACTTCGTATAGAATGCTCAGTGCAAATGGAAAACAAAAAATGTGTCCTCAGTTTAGAAGAAAATGAGCTAAGAGTTGCTTGATTTGGTAGAGAGAGACATTATTAAGATAAATTATGAAAACAGACTTCAGAAGGTCAATAAAACCCAGAAAGTCAGAAGTTTGATAAAACAAGTGAAACAAGTAATTAGGACTGTCCATAGAGATTCATGCAATATAACAGAAGTAAACAGGCTATATTACTATGCAGCTAATTTGATAACTGATAAAGTTTTTGTGCCACAAGAACACAGGGTAGTGAGAGAAAGGAAGGTGAGAAATTGAATGCCATCATGGAAGCAAGTATCTATAAAGCAATTGAGGGGTGTCACTGTGTCACTGACTATAGAAGAGGGAACAGATTTACAAAAATACTTACAAAGATAGATGTGATAAAGGCAGTGTGCAGTATTAGAACAGCTTAGGATGTATCATTCACTATCGCAAATAAAGTAAAAATCTCAGCACAGGCAGAATAAGTTAGAAGATACACAGATAAATATAAGGGAAAAGTACAAAATAAGCAATTTATTGATGACCCAACAATTTTTTTTACAGAGAATTTGGAAATGAGGTAAAAGGAATTGACAAAAGAAACAGATACATTTTGGAGAAGTACTTACAAAGATCCTGCTCAACATAACAAAGATGCTAAATGGATAGAAGTAAAAGAATAACAAGTTTAAAGGGACAAGATATGAAATGGGATGACTTAACAGCCAGAGAGATTAACACAAAGTCAAATCCTGTAATTGGAAAACCCCAGGCCCAGATGCAGTACGTAACTTCTGCCTAAAAGTATTAATATCTTTGCACGAAGATTTATCCACGAGTAAGAACTATGTATATACGCACCCCGAACAGACACCAACCGAACTAAGAGGAAGAAAAACAATGCTCCTACTTAACAGTGAACGTGCATGCTACCCTAAACCAATAACTTGCCTTGGTTCTGATGATGTATAAACTCTGCACTGGAACTGATGCTAACAGAGTTTATAGTCATTTAGAAGAAAACTCAGTTATGGCAGTAGAACAAATGGGCAATACAGAAGGTCATATGGAACAAAGGATCATTTGTTAAAGTCATACTAGAGAACTGTAAAAGAGGCAAGAATCTAAGTAGGACATGGATTGACTTAAAAAAAGCATCTGATAGTATCCCACACATTCAAGGATAAGAGTGCTTAAAAATGCATAATACACACTTTACACTGATCGACTACATTACAGTGATGAAGATGAAACAGTGGCAGACCTCTTTGCAATTAAGCTATGATAAAGGACAAATTATTATTCCAGGGATAAAAATTAAATGGGGGAAATTCCGGGGTGACTGTCACCACTGCTGTTCTATCTTTCCCTATAATTTGGCTCCTAGAAACCAACAGTGTAAAGACCTCTCATCTTCTCTTTGTCGATTGATGCAAAACTGTATAGCTTATCATAGGAAGACCTGAAAGCACAACGGCAAGTTGTCAAAACGTTTTCAGATGATAACAGAATGACATGACCATTTGGTCTTGATACATGTGCAAAAGCAACCTTCAAAGCAGGACAATTGCAGCATCAAGAAAACAATGATTTGGGACAAGAATGTGATATGAAAGAATTTGAGCAAGAGGGAGTATATAACTATTTGACAATAGATGAAGGATCAATAAAACCTGAACAAATGCAAATAAAACTTTGTAAAGAGTATTTTGGAACACTTAAATTAATCCTGAAAACAGCATTGACCTCTAGGAACAAAATTCACGCTGAAACTCAATTTGTTCTTCCTCTCCCAAATTACAGTTGTGAAATGATTGGCCCCAAAACATGCTGAAAAGATTAAACAGGAAAACAAAAAGGATGCTTCATGCTCTCCAAATGATTTATAAAAAAATCAGTGCATACCAACATTATGTATTCCCCCTTCTGAAGGAGGGATGGGCCTCCTTGAAATTGATTACATGTACAGATCTGCAATCCTGGGATGCACACATCTGACCTCACAAGACTCAACATACTGAAATTTTTGAAACATGATTAGAATAACTATTGGTTTTGTTCACATTTTTGTGAAAGATGCACACGCTATGCATTCATTGACAATGACATTTGATACAAAGTATGGCCTACACTTGGACAAGTTACTCGGACAAGGCTATGATGGCTGCTTCATAATGGCAAGCATCCAGTGTTCAAGCAAAGATTCGTGAAAAGTATCCAAAAGCAGCCTTTACAAGGTTTAGTTTGTGAGAAGCACAGCACAGTGGATAGTCAGTGTGATCTGAATGATGGTCCTGAAATATGTAGTGCTGTTGACGTTATCAAGATTCATTTTTTTCTGTGACAGTCCAAAATGATGGGCATTGGTACTAAATATACCTCTTCTGTGGAGACATGATGGACCGAAAAATATAAATCCATTCATGTGTTTAGTCAGAAGTTTGATAACATATTTGACTGCCTGGCTGATCTTCAGAAGAGCACTGTGAGTGAAACCAGACAAAATGCCCATACGGTATGTTACTCAATGCTTGCTCTTCATGCACATGTCTTATTTCTAATTCCATTATTCCAAATTACTCAACAGTTCTTGAGCCCATTTCCCAGATGTTGCAATCTGTTCAACTTGGTAAAGGCTGAACAACATATCAACAGTCTCATTGAAATAGAGCACATTAGGAATGACAATCTCAGTAAGGCAAGAATCAAGATCACTAGCAGATAAAGCCATAAGTAAACTGTTTATATGCATGCCCGGAACAGACACCAACCTAGCTAATGAGAAAAATGCTCCTACTTGAGCCTGAACCTGCAAACGTCCCTGAAAATTATAGGCCAATAACTTGCCTCCTGACACTGTATAAACTGTACACTGGAATTTATGCTGACCGAGTTTATAGTCATTTATAAGAAAGCTCAGTTATGGCAATGGAACAAAAGGGCAGTAAAAGAAAGTCATATGGAATAAAAAATCATTTATTGTCAAAGTCATAGTGGAGAACTGTAAAATAGGCAAGAATAAGTACAACATGGATTGACTACAAAAACATTTGATAGTATCACACATTAATGTATAAAAGAGCACTTTAAAATGTATAACATACACTTTACACTGATCGATTGCATGACAGTGACCATGAAACAGTGGCAGAGCACTTTGCAATTAAGCCATGATGAAGGACAAATTATTATTTCAGGGATAAAACTTCAATGGGGAATACTCCAGGGTGACTCTGTCACTGCTGCTACTCTGTTTTGCCCTATAATTTGGCTCCTAGAAAGCAACAGTGTGTAAAGACCTTTCATCTTCTCTTTGTCGATTTAAAACTGTATAGCTCATCAGAGGAGGAACTGAAAGCATAACTGCAAGTCAGACGATATAAGAGTGCCATTTAGTCTTGATAAATGTGCAAAACAAACCTTTAAAGCAGGAAAACTGCAGCACCAAGAAAACATCAGTTTGGTACAATAATGTGATATAAAAAAACTTCAGCAAGAGGGAGTGTACAAATATTTGGGAATGTGAACTGATAAACAATCAACAATAAAACATGAGCAAATGCAAATCAAACTTACTAAGGAATACTTTAGATGACTTAAATTAATCCTGAAAACAGCATTTACATCTAGGAACACAATCCAAGCTATAAAACAATTTGGTCTTCCTGTCCTAACTTATAATGTGTTGCATAGATTATACAGGAAAACAAGGATGCTTCATACTCACCAAATGATTTATAAAAAATCATTGCATACCAATATTATATATTTTCCACATTCTGAAGAAGGGATATTCCTCCTTGAAATTGATTACATGTACAGATCTGCAATCATGGGACTCCACACATCTGCTGACCTCACAAATGTAGTGAAAGTTTTGAAAAATGAGAATAAATCTAAGATACATTACTTCTCTGCTTTTCCCTGCTTAGGCTAGCAGAAGCATATCGGCATCAAGCAGGAATGGAAATCAAACCAGAAGTAGATAAAAATCAGGCATCAACTGAATGTACCAAGAAACAAAAGAATACAAGGTGATGGACCAATTGAGGAGATACAAAATGTGGAAAATGCATAAATATAGTTGCAAGTATAGAACACTTCTGAAGAACCTCATGCTAATCAGGAACAAAAGCAGGAATGGTTAAGGCGAGGTGAATTCAAACCAAGAGATGAAAGATCAATATTGGCGGCACAAGATAGTGGACTATCATGTATACATTGGTTTACAATGTCCATTGCACATGTGGGAGAAACAGACAAATGTAGGTTTTGTAAAACAGAACTGGAAACAGTTGAAGTTGAACACCTCATTGATGGTTGCAACATACTTACAGTAGAAGGACACTGTATACTGACAAGCATAATAATGTGGCAAGACTGTTGCACTGGGCATTGTGCAAACATTATGGTATTGAAGTGGCTGAAAAACACTGGAAACATGAGCTACAAAGCAAAGCATCATAGAAAATGCTAAAGCCTACATCACATGGGATCATCCATTACCAACAGCTCAAAAGACAGATGCTAGAAAACCGGATATTAGTGGTCCAAGAGAAGAAGACAAAAGTAGCACTGATCATTGAACTCTCCACACCCACTGACTACAGTGTGTTATGTACAGAGAGACACAAAGTCAGACTCGTACTATATCAGGATTTGCAGGCAGAAATGAGAGCAATGTGGAAGAAAGATACCCAGGAAGTTCCAGTAGTAGTAGTAGGAGCAATGGGTCTTATTAAGAAAGAATATACATTCGTATTTAGACATGTTACCAACGCATGTAACTCCATACGAATTGCAGGAGGACTGAGGAGTCATTACTGGGCACATTCATTGCAGGTACTCTGAAGAGCACTTTGGCAGACATCAAAGATTGACACAGTACTGATTTCATGAACTTTAATCGTACTTTGATTTAGGAATGCAGTACATTCCTGCCACAATGCTAGAAACCCAAAAGATTTGCTCTATCCATCTATCCACTTTCTAAGGAGGTACTACAAGGTAGGTAGGGAGATTTATGTGTGTCATACTTGTCAAATGTACAGATTTTCAGTGTCCAGGTTTCTGCTTTATATTTTTAGTCTGTTCCTCATAAAAATTCTTTTTTTTTTTTTTTGGGACAAATCACCGGGATGATGAGCTAATCATTATAGTTAATAAATAATGACATGCATTTCAGTTTTAGACTTCATATCATTCAGAAAATGCATTCTAGCACACATCCTTTTATTCTAGCAACTTTCTCAATGTGTTCCCAGTTTTGGGTCTTCCACATTACTTGTGCTATGAGATTGACAGGTAGGGGTGTGTATCAGAGGAAGGTAGTATACCCTATGGGCCGTGCCTCAGCTATCCAGGTTTTTGCAGAACGTCCAGATTTTTGCCTCATATTCCACCTGAAAAGGATTGCAGTTGCTAAATAGTGACAGACATTTTCAGTTTTACGTGTCATATCCTTTAGAAAAATGCTTACTAACACAAATCCTGTTATTCTAGCAACTTAACTTTATAAGTTCATCAGAGCAATATTTTTAATCTGTCCCTGTTTATTTTAGGCTTTGTCAAGATTTCTTTTACTAACAGGTCAAGTGTGTGTGTGTGTGTGTGTGTGTGTGTGTGTGTGTGTGTGTGTGTGTGTGTCTCTGAAATGACTTTTAGAGTTAGCAGGTGGAATTTATTTTCAAGTAATTGTGAGCTTCATGGGAAGAGAAGTTTACTGCTGCTCATCATGCTAGGTTTGTAAAAATGTGCAACTGTTTTGTTTAGCAAATGGTATCATTGTAGTACAGAATTTTAAAGCAGTGTTAGCAGATAGCATACTTGCATCTTGATACAGAGGGCTGTAGCTTCTACTCCCACAGCATATAAATGTGTATTTTAAGGGGGTGGGGTGCTGCAGTCCTGTCCTGAGTATGTCCTCCATTGGTGTCTAGTAACTATGAACCTCTTTTTCAGCTTGTCACAGATTCCCTGTTGCAATATACCAGCTTACCATTTATTTTAATGTAACATAAGCAATGTATTCTTCTAGAGCAATGGGCACTACATTTGTAGATGAAACACTGAAATGTTTTATAGCAACAATCTCTTCATTAGTTTCAGATCTTTTTAATGTGGAATTCAGATGACTTCTGCAGACTGCAGAGATTGTGCATATGGACTAATATTGGTGGATTATAATGATAGAAGTTTGACTGGCCTTTTATGTTTGAAATGTTCTGAACTAGGCAGTTTGTCATTACTGGTTCATATGTTTTGAATTGTTTCACTGCTTACTGGAAAATGTTCAAAACTGTAAATTTAAAATACACTCTTACAAGTGGTGCAGGTGCTGTACAAGGGATATAATTCAATTATTATCAGGAACATGAATCACCATACTTTTGCATGGGCCTAAAAATGTGTGCATTTGATACGCTTTGAAAACAGCCCAAAGGTAAACAACCTGCCACTGCCCAGATGCATTCTCTTTGAATGTGGGTTTCAATCAATGTGAGTTTCAAAAGCAGAGAAGTTTTAATGCTAAGTCTGTTTTCATTGCAAGACTGTTGCTTTGTTTAGCAAATGCGAAATGCGTGCCTCAGTGTTTCTGCTATAAAATTTGAAATAAAAGTTGTAAATTAAATCCAGATATCTGTAATCATTGTAGAAGTAAAGCATAAAACAGTATGCATACTGATAGATTTGAACAGTGCCTGTGGCAAATGGGGAGAAATAGCCAAGTAATGGGACACTGGAATGGCTGTGTGTGTGTGGGGGGAGGGGGCAGGGCTGCATGGGCGGGGCTCTGGGTTTTGCACCCCCCTGCAAAAAATGCTGCGGGCTCCCTTGCCTCCAGGAGAAGACAGCTGTTCATTATTAGTTATCATGCAGAGGTGTCTCCCTGGTTTGCCTACTTCAAACTTAAACTCTAGATTAATAATCTATGACAACTTCTAAGTAAAGGAAACTCCAACTACTGAATCCATAGCAGATGAACCACCACAAGGTAATTAGTTTTTCCAAGCTCAGCACCCAAAACCCAAATGCACACCACCCCAAGTGTAGAACTAACAGTTCTAGTCCTGCTGGACAGGACATAACTATGAAACAGCAAAATCACACTCATGTGACTGTGGCCAGGATGATATTGGATTTTAAAACTATAAGGCTGGCAGGTTAAAGTTCATCTAGATAATTTTGGGTTCCAGTTCTTTTCATGGTACAACCACTATACAGGGGCATGGGTCAGTAGTCAACACATTCCTTGCCCAGTAGAGTTTTAGTCTGGTGACCATCCATTTTATGGCAAGGATTTCTCTTCTTATGGGTCAGCAATGTCTCCCAGCATGGTTTCAGGGAAACGTTCCAGACTACCTTTATCTTGCACATGTAGCTCCCTGGAGATTTCTCTTCAGAAATGTCTCGAGACCTAGAGGTCAGGAATCTGACTCCTTCAAGAGGCAGTGGTCACAATGTACTTTTAGATGTACAGCTGCCTCTTAACAGTTGTCAAGGAGAGTTGCTTCTGTACGGTTTACCTGCATGCTTAAGACATAGAAACTACTACTACTCTAAGACACAACTTGTGGTAAAGGCAATCCCAAGTGGTGTTCATAACAGCAGATACAAAACCGCAATAAACACAGACCTTTAGAGATAGTTTCATAGTTACTAGGTATACAGTCCAGTAGACAATAGACTATAGCCTAGCCCAATTGCCCCGAAGCACTGTGTGGTCAAGTGCCTTGCTTAGTTTCACATTGTAGGCAAATGAAGGCTGGGGGAATCAAACCCTATTCTACAAGAAATAGCTCATTAACAGCTAATAGGCTTAATTCTCTGTCCCTAGCCACTAGTCCTGCCTGAGATTAATACCCTCAGTAACTAAAGACGTTAGGCACTAACAGACCTCAAAACACACTGATTTCCTCATTCACAGAATGCAGTGATTAGTATATTTCCTAGTCCCACCTATCCTATCAAAACATTCTTAAATTCTACAGTCTTAAAGTCACAGCCTTCCTCAGCACTGACGTCTGCCTTCAAAGCAATATTCCCCAAACACAGCCTTCACTGTCTCTTTGCAAGCAGGCAACTCAAATATACTTGTATTTTTTTCTTCGAAAAGTCACCCCCACTCCATAACGTGTTATCTACTCTATTCTGCTTCATTCTAAAGTAGTCTCCCTCTATCCACCCTTATTTAAGCTAACAATACACCCCTGCAATGACCTGTGTTATGCCCCTGAATTCTACATCCTAAATGCCCACTACTTTTTCTCACGTATCTACAAATCCAGTTTGTATATTCGGTGCCATTAGCATCAGACATACTCATTAACCATGGTAAGACACCTGCCCCACATACAGTACACCTTACTCATATGTTACCTTAATCAGCCATCCACCTACTATGTCATATGTACACCTTTCTTGAATTGCAAATATTTACTGCAGAAATATGCCCTTTTTTCTGCTTCTGTTTTAAAGCGTGTATGCCATAGAATGTGATCTCATATTAGTATGAAACAAATGAATATTTGAGTTTTTTTGGGGGGGGGGTAAAACATAGTTGCAGTTCAGATTTAAAACAAGTTACTGTCCCATTTGGAGAAAGAAGCAGCATTTTATTTTCACCTGAAAAATAACAAACAGGTATTAGCATCGGACGGAGGAGAAGGGAAAGAAAATAAATAAAACTCAGTTCTATTGCTGAATCAGATGTTCAAAAGCGTTGTAATGACCTGATAACTACGCTGCCTTTTTTACGATGCACTACAGCTCTCATGTGCTACTTACTAATATCTCAAGTATCAGAAAATAAAATATCCTGTTGATATGAATTGCTATATAATCAAATAAATTATTCCTGTTTGAAACAGAAGTAGTTTATCTCCCTGTTACTAGAACACTTACAGAAACAGTATATTTTCTTTTACTAAATGAAAAAAAAAATGTTTATCGTTGAACTCTCTCAGCATTCCTTCAGATGTTTTACTAATCACCAGAATTTGAAAGGAACTTAACTGCAGAAAACTTTTTTTAACACATTTAAAATATTTTTGGTAAAAGTTAAACAACAAGGGAAAGGAGAAGAGGGTGTCTTGTCAGTTACACAGATTAAGCTCTTCTGGAATCATCAGAAAACAAAATGTTTGTGCATCCACTCAAATACGTGTACTGATAATGTGCAGCCCTACATGTCAGGAGGAGAAACAGGTACATGTTAGCTGTTCTTGTTTTGTTTTATTAGGACCTGACTGCATTGGTAATAGTACAACATTCATGCATGAACCTATAATGTAGTCTTGGTACAATAAAAGTAATCATTCCCAGAGTTCCATGTAAAAGGGCAATGGAAATTTTGTGCTTAGAGTAGGAATCCCTCATTTATAGCAGTTAAATTGGATGAAAACCAAGTGAAGAAAGTGCTCTGCATGAATCCTTTGAAAGCCAGCTGGTGACATTGAGTTTCCCTCTACTGGCACATTTTCATTTTAATTATTTGTTTCGGGGTAGCACAGACCCTAAGCCCTTAAAAGCAGGGCTCTCCACACTTATTCTCCCTACTTATAATTAACCGGGTCTATATTATATAATTAAATGTTTAGCTTATCGAACACCTAAATGACAGCTAAAGAGCAAAAGCTTAAAACCGTGAACAGACACTTCCATGAATTTTTTCATAGGGAAAACATTTGCTTGGCCATGAGACACTAAAACAAACTTTCAAACCCTAATTTAGTGGGGCTGTGCCCCCCCCCCCAACTAAATATACCAACTTTGAGATCACTCTACATTAGGGAAAAGGGCAAATTCCTTATAACGGCCAAGCAAATTTTTTCCTATGAAAAAATTAGTGGAAGTGGCCATTCATAGTTTTAAGCTTTCACTGTTTAGTTGTCAACATTTAAGTGTTCGACAAGCTAAACCTTTGCTGTTCTGATATAAACCCAATTAACCTTGGTGCCACTGCATTTTGGAGATAAGGACAAATACCCCTTGCCATAACTCCAGCCCCTATATTTGATGCAGTTGTTTGAACTGATCCAAAAGCCAACTTTGACAAACTGAGCAAAAGAAATACTACAGTAAAAAGATAAAGTGAATATTCTGTTCAAGACAGCCATTTTTCCATAAGTTGGGAAAGATGAACTTAACATAACAGTAGATGTCTGAGTGATCACTGCTCTAGTAGCCATAGCTATATAGGTTATATCCAGCCAAGGATATAACAGCTAGCCAGCTTCCAAAGCTTCAGGGCATTTCCCATGTGCCCAAACTGTCAAACAGTTCAAGTTGAACTGAATTTTATTTATTTATTTACTTAGCATTTGTTTACCAAGAAAGTCCAACTTGGAACAAAGACAATTTTCACCGGAGGCCCTGGAAGAAATGATCCAGACACATGTGTTTGTAGAGTGGGAGGAAACCAGAGTACCTGGAGAAAACCCACAAGAATTCAAGGAGGACATGCAGACTCTGCACAGAAGGTGCACCAGCT
This sequence comes from Protopterus annectens, assembly GCF_019279795.1. Taxonomy (NCBI): domain Eukaryota; kingdom Metazoa; phylum Chordata; order Ceratodontiformes; family Protopteridae; genus Protopterus; species Protopterus annectens. The sequence goes on from NC_056739.1 coordinate 384,837,839, forward strand.
GAGAATCGAACCAGAGAACCTCTTGCTGTGAAGTGACAATGCTACTGCTGCACCACTGCACAGTGCAAAGACGAGTTTGGATGAGAAGCCCTTAAGAGCTTTCCTGCCAACAGAAAGAGGGAGGCTGAGCCCGGAAGGGGCAATGCTAGGAATAACAAAAAAATAAATATTCACACCCTGACATAAAAGCACACCAAAAAACAAGTGGGAGAGAGAGGCTACTCCAACAATGATCATTTGAACATCTACTGTTAGTTCAGCTTACACAACTGTACTATGCTTCATATTGATTCCCCTTGCAGTAGGCTTAGCTATATAGGTAGATTACCATAGCTAACTATATTTGGGAGGTGGAAGAAGAAGGGTCCAGGAGCCCCTGGAGAATGGTCTTAGTAAAGCCTTATCTAGACCTAGAGGAGGAATCCAGCTTATAGTACTTTTTAAAAGTATGTAAAGAGGACCAAGTGGCAGTTTCTAGAATATTTCAGAATCCAACCCTTTCCAAAAAGCCATAGATGAAGCCAAGGCCCTAGTAGAGTGGCCGTCGACCATGCCTGGATTAGTTATGTCATGGTGAGTTTAAAAAAGGGTAAATAGTCTTAGACAACCATTTGGAAATAGTCTGTTTTGACACAGGTTGTTCTTTCTTCTTACCTTCACAAGAAGTGAACTATTGATCCGACAGACCTGAAAGATTTAGTTCTGTCAAGATAGTAACCGAGTTATCAAACCAACAGACTAAAATCCAGGAACTTTAATAGATGTATCCAAAAGAGTGGTAAGTGCTTTCAGGGTGACCACACCGCTTCATCACCGTGAAAGTGCTTACCACTCTTTTGGATACATCTATTAAAGTTCCCAGATTTTAGCCTGTTGGTTTGGTATTTCTTCATTTATTTTAGTCTTATTTTTGTCTTACCAACCTTTATCCTGCTATCATATATATTTTTTGCTATAGTACCCGAGTTGTCTGTGGACATGTAAGGTATGGAGTATCCTTTCTCCCTCATTTTTAGATTCGTGAATGAAAATGGGGAGTTGGATAGTTTAGCTTAAAGGAAACTCAGATTCCACTTTAAGGATAAAAGAATTGCTGTCAAAGAAACCCTGTCCCTATGGAAAATGAGGTACTGTTGATTCACAATAAAAGCTTGTAACTCAGATACTCTTTTTGCAGAGACCATCAATTAAATTGTATTCCATGATAAGAACCTCAAGTCAGCCAAATTATCTGGTTCAAATGGAGCAAGTATTAGTTTCTCTAACACAAAATTAAGATCTCAAGGAGAGGACTCTAGTTTACCTGGAGATATCTTGTGCAAAACCGCTTTCAAAATCATTTTCACAAGAGACTACATTGAGAGAGGAGGATCCATAGACAGACATACTGAAATGGCTGATAAATGAACCTTGATGGAAGAATAAGAAAGGCCATAGGATAGTAACTCACACAAATATTATAAAACCAGAGAACAACAAAGACTGAATGGGTGCAGATTATGTTACTGGCACCAGCTAGGAAACCTTTTTCATTTGCTAATGTATAATTTTCTAGTAGCAGGCTTTCCTGCCTCCATTAGTACCTGCTGCCCATCCTCAGTAAACAGATGCAAAAAGGAATTTAGACCCTATCATCCAGGCAGTCAACTGAAGATGATTGATGTCAGGGTATATCAAACACCCCTGTTCTTCTGTGAATAGATCTATTCTGTGAGGAAGCTTGTGGTAATTGCCCCTGGACATTTCCAAAAGAAGAGAGAACCACAGCTGCCTGGGTTAGAAAGGAGTCACCACAATGATTGTGGGGGATTTCTTCGGAAACTTCAGAAGTACCCTGGATGTTAGTGGAAAGGCATACAGGAATATTTCTGTGCAAAGAAAAAAAAGGCAACTGTCCTCCAGGCTTCCTTGCATAGAGTTCTGAAACAGAATTTTGCCAGTTGTTTGTTTAGATGGGAGGCAAAGAGGTCTACTTAAGGAACTCCTCACAGATGGATCATATTCTGGAAGACCCCCTGATCTAGTTTTCATTTGTGAGGATCTTCCCTGATCCTGCTCAGCTTGTCTGCCACACACTTTTGCTCCGACACAATCTAGGAAGCCTGTAACATGAGCTTGTGCTGTGAAGCTATACCCTATGTTAACATGACTAGTCTGCAAAGTGATTACAACGTAGTTTCCCTTACTTGTTAATGTACCACATAACCATGGTATTCTCTGTAACCACTTGTTGGATCCTGGGTATCAAAGATGGTTCACAGAGTCAACTGCCTTGATCAAGGCAAGCATCTTAATAGTTATGTGCTTGCATCTGTCCTAGGTGTGCCACACATCGCACTTCTATCTCTCCTAAAACTGTTCCCCAAGCAAAGACCAAAGTGAGTGTGATGATGGACTGCTTTAGAGCAGGGAGGGAGAAGGGGAGACCTGGATTTAAGAATATCTGTTGTCACCACCAAAACATTTCTCTTCTGACAAACCGCATTACTGGGATCTCAATAGATTAAGGGTATTGATGCTAGAACCAAAGGGATTTCAAATAGTACTGTATCTTTCTCATGTGGAGTCTTGCCAATGGTAATATGAGAATTACAAATGCCATAAGACCCCAAATCCTGAAGTATTCCCTCAAAGAGACCAAAGTCTAAGTGGAAAACCTTAAAAACAGATCTAAATAAATATCAGTTTTTCCTGTGGAAAAAAAATCTCTTGGAAATAAAGTGTCTAGCTGACATCTGAAGAACACAATCCTGTGTGAGGGAGTCAAGAAAGACTTTTGAATGATCTCTTAGAAATCCAACTTGTGCAAGACATCTCTCACCCAAGAGATACATTTCTGACATTTTGAAAAAAAGACAGAGAAAAGATAAGCAAGTTGTGTAAATATGGAAAAATGTGGATACCTTGTAGCCTGCAGCGAGGTATAATTGGAGCTAGACACTTTGTGAACATTCTTGGTGCAGTGGATATTCCTAAGGGTAAGACAAAACTGAAAATATCATCCAGACACACATAAGTTTAACATCTGAAGTCTGGATGAATAGGGATGTAATAATAAGCATCTTTTAAGTCTACTGTTACCAGGAAACATGAAAGAGGAAGAAGAGGAAAGAAATTGTGAAGTGACATCATTCTGAATTTGGGCATTTTCACAAACAGGTTTAGGAAATGAAGATCCAGAACTGGTCCCCAAGTGTTCTCTTTCTTTGGCACTAGAAACATCCATGAATAAAATCCCTTTCCAAGTTAGGAAAGAGGAACTGGTTCTGTCTCTCCTTGAGATAGCACATGATGAAGAACAGGTGGAAACAAAAGAGCCTGATTTATAGGATGAGAAAAGATTCAGACTTTCTAGAACAGAAAAAGGGAATGTTGTGGTAGTGGGTCACAAGGTCTCTTGAACAGTCATTCAGACTTGTTGCACTTTCTTTGGTTTGGGGAAGTTTGAGACTTCTTTTTGGCACCCCCTTGCCACTTCTCCTTAAACAAATGTTTACCTGAATTTTGTTGAGACTGTCTATTGTGTTTTTTGCCAAAACTGAATGACGAGAAAGAAAATCTCTTGGGCAATTTGAAAAAGGAGGGTTGAAAAATCTTAGAGATTTCCTGGATCAGCTTGCCCCTTTCAACACACTTTTTGATCACCTCTGCAGCAGAAGGGCCAAATACTAAAATCTCAATCCAAGAGAGAATTTAAAATCTCATTTTACATCATCTGGGAGGTCCTGAGAATGAAGACAAGCAAACCTCCTTAAAACAGTACCAGTGGCCATAGCCCTGGAAGAAGCATCAACAGTCACAGACACACTGTAAACAATGAGAAGTGACCTGTGCAATAGAAGAAACTAAGTTATTAAGTTATTTAAAGCAGATTTTTCTTCACAAGAAAAGTAAACTGTAGGTAAAATATTCCTCATACTTTCACAATTTGTCAGAACAAACTATATTATATGACCCTGACAATTTAAAATTCTGAAAATCAAAGTTGCAGAAGTATATACTTTTTTTTCCATATCTATGAATAAATTTCCCATCCTTATTAGAAAGGGTATGATTGAAATTAACAAAGTGCTTAGTAGCAGTGGAGTCATCTATGGCTAAAGCTGCTGCATCAGGTTTGGGAATATTGTATAAAAATTTAAAAGACTGAGGAACTTTATAGATCCTGTTGGCCTTTTAGGGCCAGATGATTATCTGGAAAATTACAGGCACTAAAAGACATATTCTCTAAAGCAGACAGGACAGGAGGAATGAATATAGGTTCTGTAACATCCTTCTGTAATAACCCATAGCATTTTCTGAGGAAAAGAGAAACCCCAGTGTTCCCCCACTGAATACAATGGAATATTCTAGTAATAGTCTCAGAGAAAGAAAAACTGTTGCAGGAAGAATCAGAAACTGAGCTCTCCTTGGAGTCTGAATCAGAAATCTGAGGACAAAACCCTGAATCCATCCCTGCATCTTCCTGTTCAGATTCAAAATACTGAATCTCTTCTGGAAAAGAGGAATCCCTTTTTGTTTTATTTTATTTTTTTTTACCAAACGCTACTTTACAAGAAGGATCAATAGCCTGGATTAAACTTGAGCCAGTCCCAGTAAACTACTCCTATTCAAAGAATTTTGAGGAGTAGATAACATGTTGGTATTCTGTTTCTTTTTGACAGGAAAAATGGGGCCAACTTTGACTAATGGCAGCTGTTGCCTCCCCAGAGATGTGCACAGCATTTTGACTCAACAGGGAAACCTTCCTTGTTCCCTCTCCCAGGATCAACAATAGTGGTTCACCCTTGCCCACTGAGGGGACTCCAACAGCTGCAGAGGATGTGGCTAACCCCTGGTCCATAGTGACTGTAGGTACTACACCAGACAGATCCAGGGTAAAAGATGAATGGTCTGAGGTAAAACAAATGGCCACAGCAGAGTCATCCTCCTGCGGATGAGACAAATTAATAGTGTGCTCTGGAGGCAAGGGCTGTTTGCTGAACTTTTTTATTTTCTGTGGCTGGAAGGACTGACCATGGGGACCGTCAGTCTGTTCTAAGCTCAAGCCAAAAAGGGAGCCTCTTTCCAAGGGAAGACAAGCAGCAAATGCCAGTAAAACTACCAGTCCACAAAAGTTATTTTTTTGATAGAAAAAAAAACACAGTAAAAGCACAACACCATGGAGCCCCCATGACATAAAAATAAACAAAATTTCTCCACAGAAAATGTTTTCAGTTATTTTATACTACTACTAAACTGACGGAAAAAAATAGTTCTCCAACTAAAAGAACATTACAGTCTCAAAGCAGTCCATTAAAATACAATTGTAGCTTTAAAATAATTTTCCCAAACATGAAAATAATAAAACTACAATAAATTTAAGAAAATTGAACTTTTTCCCCAAAGGGAACTTATCTACCCAGCTAAGGAAAAGAGAAGCTGATCGTCGATCTTCAAATCCTTCAGAGGAGCACACTCTTCAGTGGCAATAAAGCTCTGAACAGCTTTGTGCTCACACTTGTCTCTTAGTTAGCTCAGCCTGAGCTGCTTGACAGTTTGGGCACATGGAAGGTACCCTGAAGGTGTGGAAGCTAGCTGGCTGTTATATCCTTGGCAGGATATAACCCATATAGCCAAGGCTACTGCAGCAGTGATCAATATGAAGAACATTATGCAGTACCCTCCTTCCACTTCCAATACACATCTGTATTGTAGCCAAAAAGTTGTAGATTATAGCAAACATGTAGCACAGGCCTCCATGTTCTATCCAGGAAATGTGGTTAAATGTCATGACAAAACAAGTCTAATTGTGGCAATTGCTTCAAATGACTACAATAAGTATTGTCTCTCAGAATCAGGATTCAGTTTGTAAGAGAGAAAAAAGAATTGATGGGTATATTTTCAAACTTTTTTTTTTTTAACAGTGTTGGAAAGTGGGCATAGTTGATCTGGCTGGGTTAGGGCCTCAAGACATCAGAGGAGAGTAAAAAAGGTTTTCTGAGGTGATGCAATTACCGTGAAAGTGGATAATTTAATGTTTCCACTGCCAACACCATTCAACAAACAATTACTCGGTCATCTTGCTGTGTATGTCCATGTGTGTATGTGTTGAGGGAATGAAAACACAAAATACTTCATCAGATATAGATGCCCTTTTGTAATTTATTAGGTGGCATATTGCACTTTTATCCAAATCTGAAATGTGCCATAAATCTTTTGAATAAAGCAGTCTTGGCAGAAAATGCATGTTTTTGCTTTGCACTTGTAAACATTTGTTTAAGAACTGTAGTTCAGTATTTTGAGCAGAGAAATGGTTTGCTGAGGCCTAAGAATATCTTAGTTGCAAAAAGTCATTGCAGGCCACCTGAAGTATGCCCAGGCTAAGCTGTTTATAAAGGTTCGCAAATGCATACATGCATATGCAGTGTGAATCCCAAAACAGCAGCAAGCTCACTAAGTCCTTACATCTGCTAACTCCCCAGTATAAATATACATTAGTTATCAGCTGGATAGTATGATGAAAGAGGCTGCAGAACATAAATAGAATTAGAAAGTCAGACAAATATGACAAAATGCAAGTCTTCAGACTACTGTGCATTGGAAATGCCTCTAAAAGGCAACATACACACAGCTTCAGCTCTCAACAGATGTCCTTTCCCTTTTATAGTTATCTAGTATTTTACACTTTGTGTAGAGTAATAAGTTGGCAGTGAATATATGTGACTGCTTTTTTTCTAATTTTGTTTCAATGACGCTATAAATCTGAAAACAATATCAATGCTGTGTTTCATAACCCAGAATACTGCAACACAAAGCCATTGCTGCCGAAATCCGGTTTACAGACTTACTGCAACAATTCATGATAAGGAAGCACAGATTTCCTCAGGAAGTTACCAAAATGCTGTGCTGTGCTTTTTATGGCACGCTCAAAAGATTTGCTTTCATTTATAGTACTATGTTTAGATATGGTTGAAACAGAAGAGAAAATTGTATAGTTTCAGGGAACTGCACAGTGCAATATAAGGAGAGATTTTCTTTTTTTACCTGCTGTGCTTTGATTCTAATTTAGGCTGAAATGTTAGTGGAAACTCGGATCACTGCATTATTTTCATTGCTGGAAAGTTAAAGGCTGTAGCAGTGCAGGCTGAATTTGAAGGCATTTATGACATCTTGAAAGTCTGAATAAAGATTTCTATTATTTTTTTTCACCTTTGTCAGTGTACTGTTTTTAATGAGGTTCTTATATCATCTAAACATAAAATTGCCAGTACCATGGCTTATTGTGATAAACCTTAACTCTGTCTTAGACGATCCCATACTGATTAGTGGCGCTGTTGTGCAACAATGGTCATGTGCTTGACCACATTTAATTTTAGACCCCTAGCAGGGGAAGTTATTTAAAGAAGGGAGGGGCAGTGACTTAGCCAGCAGGGAAGCAGGACAATACATCAGCACACCCCACTGCACATCCATCTGAAGGATGTCGCACATGTAGGTGATAGGTGGAGAAAGGACATGACATAAAAAAATACTCCCAACAGCAGTACAATGCTGTACTCAGAATCTTATATCTCACAAGCCACAGGTGTGGGTCAGGGTTAACCTGGGGGAAGCAAAGGCAGGTTCAATAGACCTACTGATGGAAGGACCTGCAGGCAAACTAACAGTCATCTTCAAGAGCAATAAAGACTAAACTTCAATTATACCAATACATGCCTTTTGCATTACAGTTACAGAAAAAAAAATAACTACAAAAAAACACTGCTATGCAAATGTTTACTTAGTTGATGGGTACTGTCCTTAATGCTTACTTGAACTCATCTTCTATTTTGCTAACTTTTAACAGCTCTGTTTTTTTATCAGTTGCTAGTGACGGCTGTCTAACTACAAACAGATGTAGGATTTTCACAGATATGCCTGGATGAAGGAATACTTGATTACCTTATTTCAAAGGTTCTTAGACTGTCACAGTGAGCCTCTCACAAACCCTATGAAGTTCTTGACCCCTTCCTAGACATCAAAAAGTACTTCAAATCTCCTCATTGAAAATCACAGAAGTAGACCAACCCTCAAACAAAAAACACATGCACTTGAGAAATGCAGGATTTGTCTTTGTAAAGTTTTCCAACAAGTAAACATACTTTTTGACTGTTAGTCTTTATGGTACTATGTTTACATACTGTTGAAACAGAGAAAATTGCACAGTATTATGGAACTGCACATTTTAATAGAATAGATTTCCTTTTTTATACCTGCTGTGCTTTGATTCTAAATTAATATTGACTGTTATGTTTTAAATACACACAGTTTTCGTGCTAGATATTTCTGGGTTCCCTCATGGAGAGTAACCACCCCTATGAGAATAGTGAAACCATACAGCCAGGAAGCTATTAAAAGACTTACACAAAAGGATACTGTACAAAAAATGGCAAGGCACGGCATCCTATAAGACTGTATAACTTTATGTTAAAGCAGTAAAATCAGCACTTCTTTAGAGCCACTTCCTTTTGTGAAGCAACCATTTTCTCTTCTCATTTCAGATGTTTTAGTTGCCCACCACTGGATTACATGGGACACTGAAGTGTTTAAAGTCACATAGTCCATTGTCATTATGTAGTTGTCTACAATTCCTCAAACATGGCTGCTATGAATGAAGTAACCTGGGGTATGTAGATTAGAAAAAACAAGCTGAATTGTATACCCTTAGCTACTTGAGCTATGATCGTAATCCAGTAATCTAGGAAGTATGGGCAGGAGAGAAGCATCTGTAGGATAGAACAGGCTACATTTGGTTTTACTTTTCTTTTTTGAATCGGCTCTGACTGAACCTCTCCCACCCAAGTGCAATCACATGAAACTTAAAGCTCAAGTACACAAATTCATAGGCACACCCTCACAGATGAAATACTTTTATGGCAATGCAGGAAGCAAACAACTTCTTCTTCTTCTTTCGGCTTTTCCCGGTTAGGGGTCACCACAGCAGATCACCTGTCCGCTCATGATTGGCAGTGGAGTTTTATGGTGTTGAGTTGCCAGCCCAGTGCCCAACCTTCCACAGAAGGCACACACATGCACACACTCATGCCTAGGGCCAATTTAGAGTGTCCAATCCACCTACAGCATGTCTTTTGGATGTGGGAGGAAACCAGAGCACCCAGAGGAAACCCACGTGACCACAGAGAGGACATGCAAACTCCACACAGAAGGCACCCCAGCCAAGGATTGATCCAGAGAACCTCTTGCTGTGAGGCAGCAACGCTAACCACTGCACCACTGTGGCCGCCCGCACAGGAAGCAAACAACACCAAACTGTTTTCAATCCAAGGTCATTGCCACTTGGAAAAAGAGCAATCAGGGAATAACAAAAAAATCATGCCCTTTATTTCAGATGCTGTATCCTTGGAAAGCATAAAATATGACACTTTGAGCACACAGATTAAGAATTTGAGCACACAGATTAAGAATTACAACCAGTCATAGTGTTGGACAATGAAGCAGAAGCAACAGAAATGAGCACTTTGGCATCAAGCAGCTGAAGGAAAGCTGGTTGTGTGTGCCCATGCTGGTCACGACTAGCAGCTGTGCATTTTTTTTTCATTGTGAGAAGTCACCACAGTTTTGTTAAACGTGTAGCCTCACAGGAATTACTTTTTCTCTGAGGGACTTGGAGAAACATTTATATGAAAATTGGGGCAGCAGTACGTTTTCAGCTATTGTTGCTCTACAGCCAGAACTTCTGACTTTTGTTTTGCTAAGCAAGAGTCTCTGTCTCCTATTGTGTAATACAGACAGGCATTCCTTCTAGCACCTGTACAGGCTTCATACTAACCAAGGTATGCACAAAGCTGCCATGTCTCATGCCAAAAGAAGCTTCAAAGCATGAGGAAACCAAGACGTTTCACATCTGCATCAGCTAGAAACTAATCATTTTGAGTGAGCAGAAACTGTAGATTTGGGTAAAAAGGAAACTATTAATCATGTCACCAATTCTATTGTCTTAATCCTTAACCCTTCTTCCAGTCTAACATCAAAATACTGACAGGCAGAAAAGTTAGTGCCAGGATGCAATCCCAGGGAAAAAAATCATTGGTTCATCTTTCCATGCATGAGCTCAACATTGAATTTTAAATTTGGATTAACTCGCCATTAAAATCCAACAATGGAGCCGTTACATTATCTGCAGATTCAATGCAATGCAGAGCCATTATGTTTATTGATCATAATGGATTTTAAGTTACCGTTGTTGCAGGAATCTTGCTTTCCTTTAACAAAAGTCAAAGAGAACCCATCCACATTCTGATTACAGTGTGACAATTTTGAATAATTAATAAAAAGTAATGTAAGTTACTGATGTGTAAAAGCCCCATCCTAGGCTGGAGGCACATTTCTTAATTCATATCCTTAGTGTATGGAACAGTCTTTAATATCTGGTCTTTCTCTTTCAGTACTGAAAATAAGAAACATGGTGTCACATATGACACTAACTCCAGTATTTGAAAAGCTGTGGATTACTCTACCATCGGGGAGCCTTCATACTCATTCAGGAATACAAATCATACACATTATTATGAATGCAGTAATGCATTTCTGCCCAAATCACTACTGTTAAAGAACCTTAGGCATTTAACTCATTCACTTCAATGGAGCTCAGGAAATTTGCACTGTAACTTCCAATGGGTGGAGCCTAAGGCTTTTGACAGAATCAAATTATGTCCTCATGTTTCAAACAAATGTTTATGTGTCTGGAACCATAGGGATTATGAATGAAGTATAAATAGCAAACTCTTCAGCATAAACTGTTTTAATTATGGTAGTATTCTTTAGGTTATGGGTCTTAAACTGCATTTTATAAGTCACAGTAATTATTATGTTTGTAATATTTTGTAAACAACTTGCAATATCTCATTAACCACTCAAGTTACACATATATTGTCAGCAGCATTTTATTCATCTATCTGAGACTTTTCATATGAAGGAGTTTTGTCTGTGTTATTTGGTTGTTGAGATATTTAGAAAAAAATGAAAATTACATCTTTATAAGTTAATATCATAAAAACAACAGTTAATATACCTTTATCTACACTAGATGGAGGTCAAATATTAATGCAGTTGAGTTTGCCATTGTGTAAGCATTAAAATGAAATCTTTTAAAACCTTGTCCATAGCATGGTTTTGGAATTACTGGTGTAAATATGAACAAGCAATATCTGATGCCTAGAGGCATTAGTAGGAGTTAACTGCAGATGCACCTGAATGCTGACATGACACTGCAAATGAGATTGCCAGTGCTTTTATCCCACTTTAAAGTCAGAATAAATTAAATAAAGCGTGTAAAGATCAAATGTAAAGGAACAAAAACAAAATGCAATGCATTCTGTTCTCCCTTTATATAGAAGGTCATTGGTGGCTGTTCTATTTATATTTTTCACATAAAATGATTTTATATAAAATTAGAACTTAAAAGGTACACACCATTCAGAAGCACATACCACCCCCTTTCCTGCTGTGTGGCTATGATGGGAGCAAATTTCCAGTCTTAAGTTCTGCCTAGTGCAGCAGCAATGTATTAACTGAAAAACTAACCTAATAAAAATGTTTATCACATACCCATTTCCAGTAACAAAGAGCAGAGATAAAAAGTAGGGGAAAAAGGGTACATCATTGTTTAATTTGATCTTTTTTGATTTCTACTTGTTACTGCTAAGGGGGTTTTGCCAGGAAACATATACTGAAAAATAACACCAGACATCCAGAAAAGACTAATATTTAATGAATGCAATTGTATTCATTAAATATTAGCTTCTGTGGAAGGTTGGGTGCCGGGCTAGCAACTCGACACAGTAAAACTCCACTGCCAATCATGAGCAGACAGGTGATCCACTGTGGCGACCCCTAACTGGGAAAAATCGAAAGAAGAAGAAATATTAGCCTTTCACAGGTGTCAAGTGTTTGAATTTGCATTTTAATGTTTTAACACCTGTCTGAACAACACACCTGATTTCATGTCATCATAATGCAGGTTGAAGCAGGTGTGTACAGAGACCAACTAAATCATTTTTTATGGAGTTAATAGGCAGTTAAAAAGGGTATGCTTTTGTAAAAGTAAAAAACTTCAAAGACCAATGCACGTTAGGTTCAAGCAAGGCACCCTTTATTACTTGCAGCAAGGAGACAAAGCATGTAGGTACAGGATTTGTCTGGCCCTTTGGTGATCAGTATGTTATTCTTATACAGTTCTCTTCATGTCACACAGAAAATGTTACTATTCTATTGCTGACGTAGTTGGACACAGCTTTCTGTATGTTTCACAGAAAATGTTACCAGACTTATTGCTGTCATTGTCAGATTATTTGCTGTCTTGCAAAAACATTTTGAGAAAAACAACCTGGCCTTGGGCTTATTTTAGCCCACCTTAACTTTTCAATTCTTCAATTGTACAGTTCTAATACATGTGTTACATTTTGTCTAGATTCAAGGTACATTTCTAGCTTTGGTACAAGTAATGCTGACTATGGTTTATGCTTTCAAGCATCTATTGTTTTCTTTATCAAAGCTTCTAGCAGCTGCATATTTTCTAATGGCATAAGCAGAAATGAAATATCTCTTTGTTAATTTTCATGACATTAGCAGAAATAAAATGTCTCTTGTTATTTTCATGACATTAGCAGAAATGAAATGTCTCTTGTTAAGTTTCTGCTGTGCAGATTCATGCAGTGTGAACAGAATAAATGTATTAACCCTTTTAAACCTCAAATGCACTAAGCATGCATATTACTATTATATATTTTTCTAACATTTCCCCCCTTTTAATACTTTTATTCTACTTTCAAGATAAGCATAAACAGTTTTTTCTTCCCCTAACCTCTTCCTGCTCAGGATTTGCAGTTAAGAGAGTCATTCAGTTTAAGCTCATGAAAGCATTTTTAGTTTTTTTAGCAATTCTTCAAGTTCAGCATCTTGGTATAAGGTTTCTGAAACTGAAAGGTCTACAAAATTTTTAATCAGCCTTTCTATGCAGGGGATGCAGCAGCACACACATACCACCAGTAGGATTATTCCTACATAGATGGCAATCAGAATGTTCATCAGGATGCTGCTCCAACCCCCAAACAATTTCTGGAAAAAGTCCGTCAATGGATTTGGTCCTGGTTTGGTCATGGCTGACACCTGCTGAATCGCCTCAAGATGGTTGTCTATCTCGTGTTTGTGGTCAGGAATATACGAACAGCACTTCTCCTGGATTAAAGCGCACGTACCTCATCTCGCCGCTAGAGTGAAGTCAAGAGCCATGCAATTTTGAAGCATCACTGTTCTCATGGCAGTCAGTTCATCAGTCACCAATTCTAGGACAGAAATGGTTGCATTGCTCATTATTTCGAGAAGCTTAAACAATTTTCTCAGTTCCCAGATTGATTTTGTTGGTCCATATGCTGGCAGTACACCTGCCCACGATATAAAAGTATCACTCAAGTCCATGTGTGACAGTCCATTGTTCCCTAAGCCCACAGCATGATGGTTTTTCCAGCACGCATTGATTTTCCCCACTGGATTGACAGGCTTCTTGATTTCTCGAACATTCCGAATTTTCCCTTGAGGTAAAACTGCTGTGTGTCGTATGGCCAGAACCAGGTACCCCAAAAAACAACTGCCGGACCAATTCTCAGGTAGCCATTTATATGCTTTTCTACCGCATATAAAGTAACAATCTTCTACTTTAGTAGTAACTTTACTATACCCTGACTCTGCATGAAACATTTTTTTGTCGATTATGGACAGTTGCTTATAGAGGTCAGCATTATGTTTTACTTCTTCAATTGTCCTATGCATCAGTTCAACAAATGTATCATAGCTCGTGATGCAATAGGATCTGATGTTATCAGGTTTAGTGTAGCATCTATAGGGAACAGTCACATTGCAATTGCTCCAACCCACCTTGACTGTATCATTCTTATAAAAACACACAGTTCCCTTCTGTCGAACAGACAAGTGCAATGCTACTTTATCTTGTGATGTGACATCTGATGTGTCATGAATTAGGTTTTCCCAGGTCTTGTTGGCTCCTAGGGGAACTGAAGTTAACAGTAACCCCTCATATGCTGTTGGTAAAGCTGTGCAAATCCAGCAATTCGAAACATTGAAGGTTTCAGCATACACATATTTGATTGCCTGGTAAGTGTTAAAGTTCGAGTGCCAGTCTGCACGCTTGTTCAGTTCAATTTGTGTGGCTGAGAAAAGGAATGGCCACAACAAAAAGATTATTGTCACTAGTACAGTCAACAGGATGGTTATGCAATACTTTTGTGGAAACGGTTGTTCTGCATATCTGTTTTCTCCAGCTCTTCCAAGTAGGTGTATTTGGATCTTACTGGATTCCGTCATTTTACTTTGGACACGTGCTCTTACTCTCTGCCCTAATAGGACCTTCAGCACTGCTGGTTTCTTCACTGGGGTTGAGACGGATCAGTCCTATTGATCTGACCCCCCCTTTGTAGCCAGACTTTGTGCTGACGGCCCCGATGGAGAGGTAAGATTTTTGTCCATCTCAAAGTTCTTAACTAGCTTGCAGTGTGTCAGGTGTATCCAAGAAGCTCGTTCTGCTATCTTGACTACAGTGGGTGTCGAAACAAGCACCTGGTAGGGACCTTCTTACCTTGGCGATGCCCAGTTTTTTGTCTTGACGACTTTGATCCACACCCAGTCTCCTGGCGTCACTGCCACTTCTGATGTTTCGGTTTGTTTTCTATCTGAAACAGAATTTGACTGCAACAGATGTTTAGAACTCAACAACTTTTTCATATATTCAGCTAGTGTAAAATCAGCTTCCTGATCTGATGACATGAGAAGTTTCCACTGGGGTGTATAATAAGCCCTTCCAAATAGTTTTTCAAAAGGAGTCAATCCTTTTGCTGTAGGGACAGTTCTCATGCTCAACAGTGCCATGGGTAAACAGTACAACCAAGTTTTTCCTGTCTTAGCTATTAATTTTCTCTATTTGTTTTTTAGTATACCATTATGCCTTTCAACTAGCCCTGCAGATTGGGGATGGTATGCACAATGATTTTTTAAAGAAATACCAAAATGCTTACTCAACTGCTGTATGGTTTGATTTACAAAGTGTGTACCATTGTCACTGTAGATTCTTTCCGGAATACCAAACCTAGGAATGATTTCCTTGACAAGTACTTTTGCCACCGTAGCTGCATCTGGATTTTTGGTTGGAAAGGCTTCCACCCATCTGGAAAACATATCTATAATGACAAGACAATACTTCTTATTTTCACATTTGTTCAATTCTATGAAATCCATACAAATAGTGTGAAATGGATATGGTGGTGTGGGGAAACTCCCTTGCTTGGGCTTTATCGCCCCCTGTGCATGATGTTTGTTACAAATCTGACACATCAAACAAATTTTTTTAGAGTAGTTTGTAAATCCGTACGTTGTGAACACCTGGTTCACCAGCTGTACCATCCCCCCTGTTGAGACATGGCACTGCCCATGGCTCAACAATGCTGCATAGCGAAACAAATTAGAGGGTAGTATCGGTTTTCCCTCTCTAGAGATGTACAGTCCCTTTTTGAGGATTGCTCCTCGTTTTATCCATCGCTGTTTTTCAGCTTGCCTAGTGAGTGTCTGCATTGTTTTTAACATATCTATATCTAAAGTTTCAGAGGGTTTTAATTCCTCATTTAAAAGAAATACTTCTTTGGCTGCTTGTTTTGCAGCTGTATCAGCTCTCACATTACCTTTTGAAATCCTATCTTGTTGCTTGGTGTGAGCTGTGCATTTACAAATGGCTACTTTCTGAGGTAACTGAATAGTTTCTAAAAGATCTAAAATAAACTGTGCATGATTTATAGGTTTGCCAGTAGATGTTATCATTCCCCGGTTTTTCCACTGTTGCGCAAAAACATGTACAGTAGAAAAAGCGTACTGGCTATCAGTAAAAATGTTTACACATTTACCCTTTGCTAAGGTACATGCCCGTGTCAGGGCAATCAATTCTGCTGCCTGTGCAGATAAGTTGTGTGGTAAAGGTTTTGCTTCTATATTCCCAGTATCAGAGACTACTGCATATCCTACTAGGTTCTGTCCTGCAGGACCCCTTTTGCATGAGCCATCCACGTGGTATGTCACCTCGGCATCATCCAAGGGGACATCCATGAGATCTTTTCTAGGTAGTGTCTTTTGCTCAATTACCTGCAGGCAGCAGTGCGGTGTGTCGTCTGCAGGGGTTGGGAGCAGAGTAGAAGGGTTTAAAGTCGTACATCGTTCAATTGTCATATGAGGTTGACTCAATAATATAGTCATACAGGAAAGATGCCTAGCGGGGGAAAGATATGCCACCTTTTCTTGTAGTAAAATAATCGCGACTGCATGAGGTGCTCTCAAAGTGAGAGGGTGGAACAAGACTACTGAGGCTGAAGCCTGTACTGCCATTGCAGCTGCAACTACTGCTTATACACAGTGGGGTAAGGACCGTGCCACTGGGTCTAGTTGTGATGAGTAGTAAGCCATGGGGCATTGCTTATCCCCATGCTGTTGTGTTAACACTGATGTCATGTAACCCTGTTTACAATCTACAGTTTGGAAAAAATGTTTATGGTAGTTTGACAATCCCAGAACTAATGAGGACGCTATTAACTGCTTTAGTTTACAGAAGGCAGATTCTGCCTCTGGTGTACATTGTAACAAATCCTGCACTGCCATAGGCTTCTTATATATAAGGTCAGTCAGAGGTGCAGATTCCAAGGCATAGTTTGGAATCCAGCTCCGGCAAAAATTAGTTGTACCCAGGAAGGACATCATTTCCTTCTTGGTAGTGGGTTTTGGTGCTTGCAAAATTTCTATTTTTCTGTCCTCATCTAACATTCTACCTTCCTTGGATATTACATATCCTAGGTATTTTACCTGTTTTTTCCAAAGCTGCAGTTTATTTTTATTTACCTTATCCCTCAGTGGCTAAAAATCGTAGAAGTGCTATGGTATCTTCTCTACAATCCTGCTGGGTGGGGGCCGCCAGCAAGATGTCATCAACATAAAGTAAAATCTGACTGCCTCTTGGTGGGGTGAATCCCGCCAAGTTGCTTGCCATTTCTTGTGAGAATATCATTGGACTTTCACAATATCCCTGTGGTAGTCACGTATATGTATACCTTTTCCCCTGAAATGTAAATGCAAACCAATACTGGCTATCAGGGTGTATCGGTATCGAAAAGAACGCATTGCTGATGTCTACCATGGAAAAATACTTTTGTTGAGGTTTCAAATCATTCAACAGGGTGTGTGGGTCTGGCACTGTGGTTGCCCTTGGTATTACTGCATCATTTACGGCTTGTAAATCCTGGACCGTACGCCATTCTCCATTGGTCTTTTTAACTGGAAATAAGGGTGTGTTACATGGTGAATCGGGAGATTCTACTAGTATCCCTTCTTTAAGTAAGGCTGCTATAATAGGCTTTATCCCTGCCTCTGCATCTTTTCTTAAGGAATACTGTCTTTTTTGTGGTCTGAATGCTGACTTTGGCGTGATAGTAACTGGTCCTGCTGTACGAATGAGTCCTACATCTGATTTCCCTGTTGACCAGATAGTCTCTGGTATGTCTCGTAAGGCATTCTCTTCCTCCTTTAATAGGAGTGTCAATCAGCTGTACTCGCTAGACTGCAAGTGCACAGCTGGGTTGGTCTGAGTTATCCAATTCAACTTTTGTACTTGTATTCCTTTTTCTGACAGTTCTAGTTCTGTCTGTTTCTCCCATCTCGTGACTTTTTCTCCTAGGTCTGCCCATTCTATATTTCTGTTTTTGTTAAGCTAACATGTGGTAATCGATTAGACTTATAAAGTGTAAAGAACTCCTGGGGCAATGAACAGCTGGCTACACTGTTCCCTTCTGTGTCCCAGTACAGGTTACGCAATATCAATCTGTTTGCATGATTCTTAAATAATTCTTGCTCATATTCCTTATCAGGTCCTGGTGTGTTGCAATAATACAGGGTACAGTGCAACAGGTGTTGCTTATCAATGTCAAGGGAGGGGAACTTGTTGATGGTTAGCTTCATTAACTCTTTGGTCACAGTCCCTGGACCAGTCATAACCAAGTCCTGGCTGTACCAATAAAACATTTCACCCTCCGATTGCACTACAAAGGTGTTAATTTGTCACTGTGCTTCCATACCCTGCATGGTTGGGACTACTGCTATACCAAATAGCTGCATGAGGTCTCTGCCCAAGAGGTTTACTGTGCACTTTGCAGAAACTACAATTTTGCTTCTTTGTGTCAATCCTGAAACTGGATCAGTTATTGCAATGTTATGGGAGAGAGGCTCCCGATACAGCTGTCCATTAGCTGCTTTGACCAGTATGTAATCAGGTGACTCTGTGTTTTCTGGCAGTTTGGAGGGGTGTATCAGGGTTCGTGATGCCCCTAAGTCACACAAAAATTTGACTTCCCTCCCTTCTACCAAGAGTGTAACTTCTGGTTTCGTGTCTGCTAAATAGAGCTCCAAGCTCAATAAAGCTAGGTCTAATATTTATTTTCTTCATTGTCACTAACTTCCTGTACTTCCTCTACTTCCTCTATCACATTCTCATTTGTCCTTTCTTCGCTAGCCCCTTCTAGTGATTCTTGACTACCATATAGTCAGTCCTCATCCTCCTTGTCTTCCGTTGTTGCCTTCTTGTTTTTCTTGCAATCCCTTGCCAAATGTCCCTTTTTACCGCATTTAAAGCATTCTCCCCTTTTTTTTCGCCCTTCAAAGTCCTCTGATCGCTGATCAGATTGTTTGTTTCCCTGTGCATTTTTCTTGCCCTTTTTCCCGGACTGTACTACATAAACTTCTGCTCCATCTTCTACAGAAAATACTTGAGCTTTCTTTTTCTTTTTGCTATTAAAATGCCTTTCGGCATGCCTAGCATATTCAAGTAATGATTGTAACCTGCTTGTACGATGGTCTACCATGTGTTTTGTAATAAAACTGCTTATAGGCATGCTACTGCCTTTTAGAAATGCTTTCTTTAACTGCTGTTCATATGGGGAATCTTGTGTTTGATCTTCAGGAACCTGCATTCCACAGTGGTTATTAAAACATTCTAACAATCTGGCATAATACCGATCAATTGTTTCACCTTCTTGTTGGATGCATTGATTAATGCAAGTCCAGTCTGCCCTAGGTTTCCATTTTTCAGAGATGCAGTCTGTAAGACCTTTTACTCTGGTGTCTAATTCTGTGCTGCTATGTGGGAGGGGTCTTTGTGCAGCGTCACGGGCATTCCAGTTCCCACTAATCATCTACTAATCTGGCCCTACAATTTGTCTAACTACTTTTTCTATTTCTTTTCTGTTTAGGTTATAACTCAACCTCATTCCTTGTAAATCTTCTGAGAATTTTCTAAAATTAACCTTTGGATGGGGAATTCCCTCAGTGGCTTTCCGGATATCTTCTGGAGTCCAAGGTCTATACACTAAGATAGTTGGGTCCTGATTGTCTTGACCTGTCTGAGGATTGGGTACTTCTATAAGCAGGCATATTTCTTCTTCTTCACCTATAGATCGTGAATTCTTAACTATTTGCCATAACTCGATACCTTCTTCTGAATTATCTGCCTTTGTTCGGGACCTGGTCCTGATTGGATCTCTAATTTTAGTCAGTTTTAATTTCACAATATCTCTATCTTCTGTGACCACAGGATATAGTGGGGGTGGACTAACCTGTTCACTTGCTTCATATTCTGGTAAGGGAGGCGGAGGTGCTGATGCTATTACTAAGTTATTATCCTCCTTATCTAAAAACATTGCTTTCGAATCTTTGTTTTTTTCTTCCCTACGGTTTACTTCCTCCAGCCACCTGTGTGCCTGAGGAATTCCTAATCGACGTTGCTTTTTTACCCGACCCTTGGAATCATTTTGGAGATGTTTGATAAGTTTGATAAGTGAGGATTTTTCTAATTTTCCGTCGAATTCGTATTTATTAACCCATTTTGAATAATATCTAATATTGTCGGCGTGCTGCGACTGCATATATTTTGCGTCTTCCATTAACAGTGGGTTTTGGGGTCTTTTTGTGCAATTATTACCCATTTTGTTTTACCCTTTGATCGTTACGTAACTTTTCTTAATTTTTAACGTGGTACCATGGATTTTGTTATAGTCTCTTCAGAATGACTGCCTACTTATTCTGTTTCTCCTGATCTATGACAAGACAGTAATCTTTTTTGTCCCTGACTTGCAAAAATACAATCTGACAAAAACAATACACATCTAGTCCCTGATCTAAAACAGAAAACAGAAAAAAGTAGATTCACCTTACCTGAGCCTACGTGATTGATCACCGATTCGCGGAGACCCATCCTTCAGTCACAGATCAGAAAGTGGCTGGCCTCTTTTGAATGACAATTCAGTCGGAGGACTTTCCATATAAGAAGAACTGGTTTGGTTTCTTTCCCGTATGGTTTCAACCACCTGGCCATCTGATCCAAGGTGAAGAGAGGGTTCCGGTCTGAAGGACCAATCTGTAAAAGGAAAAAACTTCAAAGACCAATGCATGTTAGGTTCAAGCAAGGCACCCTTTAATACTTGCAGCAAGGAGACAAAACATGTAGGTACAGGATTTGTCTGGCCTTTTGGTGATCAGTATGTTATTCTTATACAGTTCTCTTCATGTCACACAGAAAATGTTACTATTCTATTGCTGACGTAGTTGGACACAGCTTTCTGTATGTTTCACAGAAAATGTTACCAGACTTATTGCTGACATGGTCAGATTATTTGCCGTCTTGCAAAAACATTTTGAGAAAAACAACCTGGCCTTGGGCTTATTTTAGCCCACCTTAACTTTTCAATTCTTCAATTGTACAGTTCTAATACATGTGTTACATTTTGTCTAGATTCAAGGTACATTTCTAGCTTTGGTACAAGTAATGCTGACTATGGTTTATACTTTCAAGCATCTGTTGTTTTCTTTATCAAAGCTTCTAGTAGCTGCATATTTTCTAATGGCATAAGCAGAAATGAAATATCTCTTTGTTAAGTTTCATGACATTAGCAGAAATTAAATGTCTCTTGTTATTTTCATGACATTAGCAGAAATGAAATGTCTCTTGTTAAGTTTCTAATAGCTGTGCAGATTCATGCAGTGTGAACAGAATAAATGTATTAACCCTTTAAAACCTCGAATGCGCTAAGCATGCATATTGCTATTATATATTTTTCTAACAGCTTTTAAACTGCCTGTGGGCCTAAGGATGCTTAGAGTACTGAACTTAAGAAACACAAACATTGTATGACATCTTGCAGAAATGGAACTCAAAATTGTAATTCTAACTGCCTAAAATAAAACTCTCCCAGATGCATCGGAGATCACACATGGTTTGGTGGCTTTTTCAGGTCAAATCTGGCATCAGTGAACATACAAGGGTAGAACCAGAGCAACAGTTTGCCCATGCAAGACTGATTGCACATTATCTTTAAGCAAAGGTTGTATTAGTTTCTTTCAGTTTTGAGCAACTATAAAAGACTTCTCAACCTGATGAGTCTGGTGTCAGTGTGAGAGGAAACAGTTCCAGTAGTTGGTCACGTGTTTTTCTGGCTAACATTACCCATGTCTGTATTTGCTCCTGTCTCTGTCTTTGTTAACCACCTAATATACATCTATTCAACTCCGTTCTTAAACACCTTGAAGTCAGGGACCATAAAAGTCTGCTACATGCAATATCCAGCTGGACTGCCATCAAAACAACCACTCAGTCAAGTATTCCACTTAACACTTTCTCCCTACTGAGTTTATAATATACTGTAGTGTCACATTTTAGAGGTCTTTTGCAAGGGTAACTTACTAGATAACTTTATGCTTAGTTCCTTGGAATATTCTCATGGGTCCTTTTTTATTTGCCATGTCTGATCCCCATCAACTTCATATAGTTATTTTCTTGAAATACACCACAGAAAAGCAACAAATCATGCTCAGCTTCTGGGCTTTAAGAGTAGATATTCTGGTTCATTTAATCTTTCTTCATCTTTGGGCTTTCAGTAACTGTAATTATGGTGCCCTTGTCTGAATTTCCAGAAGTACTCATAAAATTTCTTTGAAGAATTAGGGACATAATCCAATGGCAATGTCTATATCAATTAGAAATAAGATAGAAGACCTTGTAAAAAAAGTTGTGTACATAAAACATAAGTGCATATTACAACTGCAAGTGGTTTTATTTTCCATAACTAACGTGATGTTAATTTTCTCAGTTTCAGCTTCAAGCTTTACCACTTTGCTCAGACTACCTTAGAGCAATTATTTTTTATTTTCTCATAACATTTTTGTGACTGCAGTTCTTTAGAAGCAGGTTTGCTAACAGTGGCTCTGCAGTTCTACCCCATGAGGAAACTGCTTTCTCGCTTCTGTTGTCATTTTCTCTGGTTAGAGACATTGCTGGATTTTTTTTAACACTGAACATAATCCTTAGTGTCTACATGATAAATTATAAAATGTTTTGTATCATTAACATTTATATTAATACACATCAGTTTTGTTATATTGTGCATAAAACATGTTTTTATAAGCGTTGATCTTCATGCAGACTGACTTGCTTAGAACATAATTGGAGAATAATGCTGGCATCTCCACAGATGTACGTCTATAATGTCGTCAGTGTAAGAACGTTTATCAGAGAGTGTAACGTTTAGAGGTCTATTGCAAGGGTAACTTATTTGACAATTGCTTTACTCCACCATATAAAGCTTTTGCATTTTTTGGGTGCTGTACAAATGCAGTAATGATGCAATAAGCATCGACAGTTTAAACACTATCTTAATGGAGAATACTCTCTCTTGTCTTTTGTTTTTTCCCGGTTAGGGGTCGCCACAGCGGTTTTGTATTAGAACATTACCCCATCAGATGCGCAGTAGCAAAGACCACCCAAAACCCACCCACTACTGTACATTTCCCTTTAATTGCTAGTCTTACTATGAATAAAACATGACATACCCAATGCCAACGTCACCAAATACAATATGGAAAACAATGTAGTTGAATGTATGCGCTGCTGCCTGCAAGTGCGCGTTATGTATGAGTCCTTACTGTTGAACAGGGGTTTGGTGTGAGTATCTGTAGTTACGCCTTATTTCGATTAAGGTCATGCTTTTGGGTGGTCTGCAGATATGTATTTCTCAAAATGTGATTTTTTTTTTTATTTGTAATGTGTGCTTTTTGGGAGACAATGGATTGCGGTAACTAAGCTAAGACAGGTACAGACCTAGAACTGTAACGTTTAACGTACAGTTGCAGTTGTTAACAGTGACACATACCTCTGGATGTGTTAACGCACAAAATCTGAACAAAGCCTAATATAATGGGGGCAAACTCCCAAATATAGGGAGGGAGAGAATTTAAGTACTGCCTTTATAAACTTAAGACACTTGCTAGTATAACTGGTTTTATGTTAGTGTGCATTTCAGAAGAATGTAAAGTCTGAAACTAAAATGTGTGTCATTATTTACTGACTTCCATGTTCAGTAATTTACCAGAAAACAACCAGTTTTATGTACTTTTCATAAGCACAACAGTATAGTTAAGAAAAGTGGGGGGGGGTGCAGGGGGGCTTGCCCCCCTGCAAAAAGAATTTAAAACACAAAATTAGGTGGGGGTGTAAAGTACTACATACATACTGCCCTTCTGACCCGCTAATAGTTGAACCTGTCCTTACATCTCTTAAATAAAGGACACATAATACACAAAATAACTATCTTGGAGTGGTCACACATGGAAATTTCAAAATGAATATTCAGTAGGTTGGCTGGATAATTTGCATGGCTTGTCACTCAGTCGTATTTTGCATGCAAACTCACACGGGCTTGCCCTGTCAATCATGTACGTCACGCCCACTCCTGCGTGAAAATCTCGGTGGGGTAATGTTCTAATACAAAGCCGCCACAGCAGAACTCCGGTCCGCTCGTGATTGGCAGCGGATTTTTATGGTGCTGAGTTGCCAGCCTGATGCCCAGTCTTCAAAGAAGGCACGACCATTCATGCTCGCATCTACCTGCATGTCTTTAACGTCAGTTGACCGCGGAGAGGACATGCAGACTCCACACAGAAGGCGCTCCAGCCGAGAATCAAATGGGAGAACCTCTTGCTGTGAGGCAACAATGCTAACAGCTGCACCACCGCGGCTTCATCTTAAAGGAGAATACTAACACACTGAAACCGCAAGGCAGCCATCTCTAACTGCTATTTGTTAAAGTATAATGGCCAAAATATTTTCTAAACATTTAAAATTCATTACGTATTTCTCTTCAAGAATGCTAGCCGTTGAAGTTCATTTTTTCATGAATGAGAAAAAGTTGTACAGAAACGAACATTTTCAGAATGCTTCATCCCCTCCCCAATAAAAAGAAAAAGAAAGTATAATATGTACAGATGAAAAACACTATATGTGAGAATCCAGCTTTAAATGAGTGCTGACCAGATCTGTGTCTCTTTTGTGGTCCTCATATTTTACCAGTTTAAAACTTTACTTGTGCAATATGCTCTTGATTTACTCTATTCATACAGCATAAATACGGGAACATTAGTAATGTCTGCAAAGGTAGTTTTATAGTACTTACTTATGCAAAACCTTGCAATACTTCAGGTTAATGGTTGGCATCTTATCTACAGAAGTATCCTGAAATATCTAGTTATAATTTACAAGATCTTTCCTCCACAAATTTAACTGCAGGTAAACATCATCCCTATTGCATATGCCTCTCCAAAGGTACCACCAACTTTAACTGGCCATGAAAATGTAACCTGCCTTGCCCCATATATGCAGTATAATAATAAACAGCAACAATAAGAAGAAATGCATAAAAATCTGGCACCAGCTGTGTGCAGTAGCCAGTGATGAAGTAGCCCACTAAACCTGGGAGTTGGGATTTGGGGATACTGTTCAACATGCTGCCTTTATTTGCTAACTAAGGCAGTATTTCCCACGTTTGACCCAGCGAAATGATGCAGAACATGTTTGTGCCACTCGGCACTTATGTTCACGAGTTGAAACTAGGCAACAGAACAATTAACTTTTTTAAGTCTAGCCACTGCAATAAAATTGCAAAAAAAAACTAGATACTCCCTCTGTCCATAGGGGATGTGGGGCTTAGGCCTGTTGTAAATTTTTTTAATCTAATCCATTCATCCAAGTTAGATTTGAAGACAGTGAAGGACATGCTTTGCTTACAGAAAATGGTTGGTAGATCCAGAAGTAAGGAATTCTTTGGGAGAGACCCATTATGCCATCAAGTCCTATCTATGTTGCAATATAGATTTAGGGATCTCTGATCTTGCATTTCTGTTATTATCAGTTTTATGGCTATGTAATGCATCAGGCATGATTTGGTCATTTATAGTTTTGTAGGCCCACACATCACCCTGTAGGAAGCTGTATGAGGCAGAAGAAAAACAAAGCTTTCAAGTGCTCTGGGCAACTTTATGGAGTTCATACCAAAGATTTTTTTGAGGAACTACTATAGATTTTTAAGCTGTGTTAGTTGTCTGGATGGGTACCTACTACAGGTACACTGTATTTTGGTATGAATCTGATAAGGTCTGAGTAGAGGGGAATGATAACCTTTTCTGACCAAGAGGAGATGCTCCTAGTAATAAACTGGGAGTGCTAGAAAGATTTCCTAATCACAGACAAAACATGGTGACCAAAGAAGAATTCATTCTCCACTAAGGTGCTCAGATCTCTAATGAGCATGTCTGTTTTAATGGAGGTGTCATTTGTATGGTAGGTATGAGTGTTCTCCTGATTCTAAACTGTACCACCCCACATGTTTAGGCATTTGACTTTATGTCTTAATCCTGGCACCATGAGTTTGTTCAAGTAAGGAACTCCAGGGGTGCTGACTACCTTCAGAGTGTTTGATGATAGTTCCAAGTTTGTAGTCATCTCATCTAAAATCTTGATAATCATTTAGGAACTTTAAAATCCTTTGGCTTTCACTGTTAGATTTGGCATTTGAGAAGTTTATGCCAAACTGGTTCTAAAACACAGCTTGAGGTTACACACTTCTGACAAGTCTCTTGGAGGATATTGTGCCATGAAGTCTGATAGAGTGGGATCTATCAGTGAGTCCTTTGGCAATACAACATGGTCACATGGGGATTTATATTGAGTTTAACCACTTTATTGGGAATACCAAAATAGGGTACTGTGTCAAAACCCTTAGCTAAACTGAAGTGAACTATTTCCCAAGAGTTACACTTGAGCTTAGGAGGCTCTTCCAAATAATCATTTAATTTTAAAACAGGGGTAGTCTACCTTTCACAAATCCAAATTGTTTTGGGTCCAGGGTCTGTACATTCTCATTTTCAATGTTTATGAGCTCCATGAAGCAAAGTTCCATAACACTGCAAATAATGCTGGTAAGGCTGACAGGTCTGTAGTTGGCAGTGTCAGTGGAAAGGCCTCACTTGCACAGACAAACTGCAATAACTGCAGGTCTTCTAATACATATCCGGTGGAGATGCTGTCATTAAGGAGGAGGTCTGATAGGGGTATTTCATACTGACCAGGAAATAACTTGGTATGTTACCTGGACCCATAGAGTTGGCACTTCTGGTCTTAGAGAGTGCTTTTAGTATCTGTTAAGAAGTAGTTATAGGGGATGACAGTGAATACTTTGTCTTGGGAGGTTTGGAGGTGACAAATGGGAGAATCTAGAGTTTAATTTATTTACAAGGATATTGGCTAAATCAAAGATTCATAGACTGTTACTAGGCTAATGAGCCGAGGGTCCTTCTAAGCATAGCCAAGTTTAGTGATGTCCTGCATTCAAATAGGACATTGAAGACCAGGCCTTTATAAGCTACCTCTGTCCATAAGGGATATGGGTGCTAGGCCCAGTGTAAATTTCCTACTCCCCATCAACTTGTCTAGGTTGTGCTTAAACTGGGGTAATAGATGAACTCAGCTTTACATAGATGGGAAGCCTGTTACATAGTATAGGCAGTCTCTGGGGTGACAAAATTCAAGACCCTAGAACTTGTATTTCTGGTACTCTTTGCCTTACAGATATGTAGGTGATTCATAAGTATGGGGTTTCTGGATGCCTTGCAAGCTAAGCATAGATCACCCCTCAGCAATCTATAGGAGAGTGAGTACAGGGAAAAGACTTTAAGGTGATCTGCATAAGGCAGGTTTGTTATGCCTTGTATTCTTTTTGTAAGGAACCTCTGAGGTCACTCTAGTTGTTGCATATGCCTGGTCAGGTAAATAACAAAGGGAGATGATGATTGGTCTGAAAAGGGTAGAGTACCGTGGGGTCATGACCTCTTTGGACCCAGATGTCATGCCCTTACTTATAAGTGGTGCATCATAAAAGGATTCCTCACCACCGTGCCCACATAGTGGTCGAAGGTAAGGCTACTGTCTATGTGCGTACCCAGATCCCTGACCACAAGGTCAACTCTTAAGGGTGTATTATCAACATGGTAATTATCTGTTATGGTTGATTTCCCAAAGGGTACAATTATGCATTTCTTAGCATTGAGTTTAAGACTATGGCTTTGGCACAATTTGTTAGTCACAGATAGATCTCCTTGAAGAATGCTAGTGTTGATGATAACCCCCAGCTTGCAATTATCTGCAAACGTAGTCAATCATAAACCTTCAGCATTTGTTTCCATTTCAGAGAAACAGATGTCAAAAAGGAGCGGGCCCAGTATCGAGCCCTGGGGGACTCCATTAGTGACTGGCCTCTTAGTGGAGGTGATCTCCTGTTTTCTATAAGTGAGCCAGTTAGCTATCCAGTGGGTGATAAAAGATTTATACCTAAGTTAGTGAGCTTGTTTATAATGCCTGAGTAGGATATGGTATCAAAAGTCTTGGCCAGGTTGAGGTAAGCTGTATGCACAGTCTTACCTTCCTCCAATGCTTTGGAGACCCTCTCAAAAAATCCACCAGATTTAATAGGTATGACCTTCCTTTAACAAAGCCAAACTATGATGGGTCCAGCATTTGTAGGTTATCTATATCTTCATTTATCATGTCCATGATGATTCTTTCCATGATCTTACATATGAGGCTGCTAAGTCTTATGTGTCTGTAGTTACTTGGATCAGTGGTTGGACCTCCTTTGTGCAGGGGAATGACTGTAGCCATCTTTCATTCCTTGAGCACAAAACCTAACTGAAGGCTTCAGATGAAAAGTGATTCAAATGAACCAGAGAGGTCATGGCACAAGCTATTTATTAAACATCCCAGGATGTCATCAGGACCCATTGATGCAGTGTTTTTTGGCCTTGGAAAGTGCATTAGTGACCTATTCTCTAGTAATGGTTGGAGGGGCGGGGGGTTGTATTTTATGGTATTTCCTTTAAACTATCAGGAGGGGAAATTTGAGATGAACCTGTCAGCCAAAAGGTTGGCAATGGCCTCTGGTTCAGTGTGGGTGATGCCATTTACAATAACTTCTGCGCATTATTGTTTATTTCCTCTGAGGTTACAGACATAGCTGTAGAAAGTTTTGTAATTGTCCTTTGCCCGATAAGCTATTTTTTCTTCAAATTTAGCCTTTGAAGTATTAATTAACCCTTTAACCTGCCTGTTTAGATTGGTCAGGGGACTTTTAGTGTGTATGGCTTTGTTCCTCCTATGCTTGGCTGAAATTTCTTTCTTTTGCTGTACAACCGATTGATATTGTGATTCCACCAGGGCAGCTTATCTTTTGAGTTTGTCTTATTCTTAATAGCAGTGAGCACAGCTCGCTGTATACTGCCATCAATATGGCTGTACAGAGATTTTGTAAGTAGCTCAGTGTATTCTATGGTGTTTACTGTGTAGGGGGGGGGGGCGCTTGGAGTCTAGCCAAGGTGTTGCTTAGTAGAGAGAGGTTAGTCTTGGAATAGTTCCTAAAGGTTTTTGGTTTTGCTGGATCCCTGGATTTAATTTTTATTTCAAGTAATACTGTCTTATGGTCAGATCTGACAAACAAAGATATTACATTGGGTGAGGAACACTGCCCCCCCCCCCCCCCCCATATTCGTGAGTACAAGGTCAAGGATGTTTGTACCCCTGGTAGGAGAATGGAACAACTATTCCAGGATGTTGGTATTAACAAAGTTTAGGAATCACAGGGCTTGTGCATTAGAAGTGGTGGAAGATTCTCAAACTATGGAGGGAGAGTTGAGATCCCCATTGAATATCATACTATGTTGAACAGTGAGGGGCTCTAATTCATTGAGATATGTAGTATGGGTTTCCTGGGACATGGAAGGGACCTATATGTTGCAAGAATATGGTACGAGATCCTGTTTATGGTGAGTTGCACATGTATGAGTTCCAGTGGGTCATACACTTTAACTAGTCTGGATGTGAGGTTGGATTTAATATAGACTGACACTCCTCCACCTTTAGTTCCCTCCTGTGCAGTAGCTGGTCTAAAGGTGTGAAAGACATTATAACCTTACATTGCTGAGGTACTCTCAGTGACTTTAAACTATGTCTCCATCACCACACAGACATCTACACTCTCTAGGGAGAGGAAGGCTTGCAGAGAGTGGAGTTTCTTGTTAAGACTTCTAGCATTGAACAGTACCACCTTCAAATATTCCTTCATAGGTTCAGTTAAGTCAGTAGGTTTATCAGTTTGGCATTGACTAAAAAAGGCACTATGGGATGGAAAATGTCTTTGCCAATATCTGAAAGCCTAGAGGGGATAAGTGCAGACCATCCCTGGCAAAGCAGCGTGGTCTGTCAACCATGTCCTTCCAGGCTGTCCAATATTACACCCCCCCTGGACTACACCAGAAGCTAAGCCAATTGTTAAAATCAATCATTTTCTGTTCATGTGGCATCATCCTTAGAGAAGGTAGTATGCTGCTCGGTGCTAGGCTCATACCTGCCAGAGACAAAATCAGCGGGCTTGATCATGTGTTGCTTCATATAGTCAATAGAGGTACAGCCCAGGTCATTAACACTCACATGGACTGTGACAGAGTGATATACTGGTACCTGTGGTCAACGACCTGAGTGCCTGTGTGACTTGATGGATCCTATCCCCCAGAAAGGCAGCTAACCATGATTCTGTCCTTCCTCAGTCTGGTGAGGGGGACATCAGTGTGCCTTACTATAGAATCATCAATGACCAGAAAATGTGGCTGTGTGCAGGTTTGCCTTAAGGGCTTAGCAGTGGAGGCATGTGACACAGTGTTTCTATGTGTAGCTGTATGTGGTGTTTTAACGGAGTGTTTATGTGATGGCTGAGGGTCCTTTCTTTGATTGCACTGTGCAGGAGGTCTTAGTGTTTCAGGACAGTTACTTGTAAGTACCTCAGCATAAGTAGTTTTATGTGTAGGGTCTTTAGCCTGTGCAGTAGGTTTGGTGCAAATGTCATGGACAGTCACTATAGGATTAATTTTGGATGTATGACAGAGTTTTCTTCCAGCGTTAAAGTTTATTTACACCTTTCGCATACTTTATCTGTTTGATTAAAAATGAGTGGGTAGTCATGGTACATAAGACAATTGCTACAATGCCTCAGAATACCCATCTGAACCAGAGTGGCCACAGAGAGGGTTGGGAAGTGCGTTAGGCAATCCTCTCCTGCTACAAAAGTATAGACCACAAACCTTCCTAATGTAAAATAACTAGTTTGAAGTCCAGTTGCTTAAATAAAAACTAAGAGGCTTAGAATAACAGTTACAATTTAATCAGGCTATTAACAAGCATTAATAAATGCAGCAGATAAATGCAACTGAATACTTTAAGAACATGCAGCAAAATGCAAAATAAAGTAATAAAGTACGAAGAAGCACAGATACAGTAAAAGCAACTGAATAAAGTGCAATTTTTTAAGTCAGTGGGAAGGGAGGAAACAGAAGATAATTCAAGTTTAAGTGACTACGGAAGTGGGCCTTCCCAGCTGATCTCTCAGTACTCAGTAGAATGAGCTGATAAGATGAGACTGGCAGGAGTGTCCAAAACTAATTTATAGTAGCGGCGGGCAACTCAAAAGCCACCAAGTTTGAGTACAACAGCAGTAGGGTAGGTGGGTGGGAAAATCAAATGCAGATTGAAATCAGCAATAGTCAGACAGAGAACAGCAAGTCAAATAAGCACTACAGCTGCTCAGAGTTTGAGCAGGTAATACCATTATAAATAAGCTTCATACAATGTTGGGTATCATTTCTGAGTTCTTTACATAATTTAAGTCAGTGTTGTGGCTATCCTTCATTGTTCTATCAATTTTTTATTTCATAATTAGGTATGCAGAATTTGATCTTGATCCTGGAGTTCTTTATCAATTCTTTTGATGTTAATTTTAACACAATTTGTATTCTATTCCTTAGGACTACAAACTTTTTCTTCTCGTTGTACAGCTTGTTTATACTTCAGCTAGAGGAGTTTGCTTTTAAACTTCGCACTGTATTTTTGCCAAGTAAGAACACAAACTCTATTCAAGAGCTGAGGTCAGAGTACAGACTTTTGTGCATATGCAGTGACATTTGCTATAGGGCCATTGAGAGGTAAGCCAATATGGAACCTTATTAGTTGATTGACTTTTCAGAATCTCAAACTCCATATGGTCGAGACCATATGATCGAGTTTTTGAAAACTCGAAGATTTTGAATGGAGATTGCGGTACAGCGAAGATCAGAAAATGTACCCTTTTCCTCACTGTAGAGTGATCCCTGAGTTGGTATATATAATTTGAAGGTGGTGTGGGGGGTGCAGGGGTGCACGGATGCTTGCCTTTTGCAGAAAATTTAAAAAAGCTAGATTTTTTTTTTTATGTTTGAGTTTTCAGAAACTCAAATCTTATGGTCTCTTCAACATTTTTTTTTTGAGTTTGTGAAAAGTCGATCATCTGACATAGACCCAGGCACTATTAAGTCATCTCAAATCATCATCACACACAAGGAGACAGGCCTTGGAGAAGTCTGAAAAGAGTTATGATTTTTTTTAAATACCTGTACTGAGAGATCTTATGGTATATAACAGCACCATGATTTGATTCAACTAGTGAGGGTATGACAGTGGGTGAGGAGCATATAAATGCTGTGTTTGTGAGGACAATCCAGCCATACACAACCCCTTTTTTACAATTTTCTGCACATATCATGGTAGCATTTTACTGAGGGAGTTTGCAATGAAAGTCAAGTAAGCACTGAGCATATTTTTAGATGTGACAATTTACGGAAGGTAGTTTATGTCTCCTAAAATGATGGTATTTGGGTTTGTGGAGAGGAGTGTAGTTTATAAAAATATGTTTCATGAGTTGCAGGTATCAAAGACAGGTGATACCAGTTCTTGTTTACGCAAGAATAGGAAAGAGTTCTGGAGGACAGTGACAGGTTACAGTTAATACACTAAAAGCAGATTAAATGCTGAATTGATTGCTTTTACCTGCCCTCAGCTGAATGCAGATTGTCTCATGTGTCCCTTGAGTCATTTGAGTTTGAAACACCTACATGGTACTTGACTACTCAACTCTTTCATTTGAACACAAACAGTACAGTTGCATACCTTCTTTAAACAAGGGTATTCTTTTAACTGCCTGTGGCCCACAGGTAGTTAAAAAGCATATGTTTGTGTAAGAAGGTGGCAACTGTACTGTAATATTTGTGTCCATACTGATCATTTAAGAAACACAAACATTTTAAGACATCTTGCAAACAAGGAACTCAAAATTATAATGCCTAAAATGAAACTCTCCCAGATGCATCACAGCATACATGTTTGGTCAATCAAGCAATGGTTGTTGTTGTGTCTTTCGGCTTTTCCCGGTGAGGGGTCGCCACAGCGGAACTCCAGTCTGCTAATGATTGGCAGCAGATTTTTACATGCCGAGTTGCCAGCCCTGACGCACAACCTTCAACGAAGGTACGCCCATTCACGCATGTCGCCACACAGAAGACGCTCTAGCTGAGAATCGAACTGGACAGCGTCTTACTGTGAGGCGACAATGCTACCGCAGCACCACTGACTGTAATTTTTAATGCAGCTTTCAAAAAAGCTCAGATTATAAAACCAGATACAAATGAAACACAAATACTATTATGTAAATAACACAGCATCAGCATGTACGTCCACTACCCAGCACTCCCCAAAAAAGTTTTTAGTACACTGTGTTTTTTTCTCTGTTTTCCATCTCTCAAATATAGAGTTACTCAGCTGAAGATTTATGCATGTTTACATTTATTAACCAGCTTAATAAATGGACTGGACCCTTTTCTGGGATGCCCTGCACCAAGATTGCTTAAACTAGAAAATGACTAAAACTGCAATAATAGTGCACTATGGGAGGTGTAGCAGAGAGAATGCATGTGGTGTAGTACACAATGTCTGGAATGGAGTGAGGTGCCTAGCATGAAACAAAGTCCAGGAGCTGGAAAAACACTAGGGCACATTCAGATTATTGAATTAGCTTTAGACTCACTTCTATAAAACAAAAGATCATTGCTAAAAGAATGTTAAAAGCTGTGGAGGATACAAGAGTCTGTAATATGGCAACCATGAGTAATACTGAAATATCTAAAACAAAGAACACTATTCTTATCATTACTACCAGTAATTCGATTGCTGAGAGCAATGTCATTGAACTTAATAATATATAACAAAAATGATGGAAAAAAACATGTCAAATGTTATTTTGACTGAAAAGACACTAAGGCTAATTTGATTTTAGTCAACATCAATAGTAAGGGGAGGTGCTGATAGAATTTAGGTGTTTGTAATTCTGGGAAAAAATTTTCCTGAAACAGAAAAACACTGCTACTAGAGAATATCATGAACTGATTTGCTGAGAAATTCCAGGTAATCTGTAATAAACTTGAACATTCAGAGTTAGCCGTTAACAGTCTTACATGTATGCAGAGAACAATCGAGGAACTACAACATGATAAAGAAAGGCAAACTAACCAAATAGTGACATCACAAGATAAACAGAACTCTTGAAGAAGGGCACTTTAAAAATAAAACTGAAGCTATGGAGAAAAATTAAAATTCTCTACAAAGTAAATTATTGGATTTGGAAAAAAAGAAGTTGCAGGAAGACCTTAAGGATTATTGGAGTTGCTGATCTATGGAATACACAACAAGATTCTAGAGAGAAACTTAACAAATAATTTTTTGCACTTTACTTGATTTGAAGATGCATCATGTGTGGATTTGACTGATATTATTTATCAGGTTTATAATAATGCAAAATAATTCACTTCCTATATTAGTAAAATTTATGAGCTGATAAAGAATGTATACTTTCAGGTGATATAAGTACATGATCAATCAGTATAGGTGGTACTACTATTACAATGTATGCCAATTTGTTATTTGAAGTTATTAAACTAAAGAGAGCTTTTTCAGACATTTGTAAGAAACTATGGCTTAAATAAAATCTCCTTTTTTCATTTCCTTCTAAGTTAAAGATAACCTAGAGGTCTGTTTCTTTGATATTTGCTTTGGAAGCTGAAGTCAGGTGCTAACTTGCCACACTTATTATTTAGCTCCATTTGTAGACTTGCTGCAGGAATTCTCTTATTTGGATTCTGTATCAAGATGGACTTTATGAAAATTATATAGCAACCTTTTTCTTTTTTTATTTTCACATTATGACCTTTGGGCACTGTCTTATTTCTTGCACTTGTGATAATGGGAATTTTCTTAAACCTTTCAACAAGAAAGAATCCCTGAGATTGAATGCAGGTCTATATTTTTAATACATGTTTGAGAACATTATGTTTCTTAATGTAAATGGTGTGTATGGGTTTGCTAAGTTGTACACGTTGAAGTACTATGTGGCATGACAACAATATTTTTTTATTACAAGAAACTCATTTCTGTTAAGCAATATTCTTGCATAATGAACAGATTCAAATGGATCAAATCAATGTGTTATAATTTTGATACCATGAAAGCAATGGGGTCACGATTATTAAGAAATCTTGTAAATGTGATTTACAAGGCATTACAATGGAATAAAAGAATGAATAATTGCGATATTTTTCTTGATATATAAAATCAGTACAGCAACTATGAATGTTTATACTCCCTTTTCAAATTATAAGGTACTTCTTGAAAATGTAAGTGAACTGGTTCATGAAGTGGGCAACTCTAATATAATTTATTGGGGGTTATTGGAGTCCTGTTTTAAACATTCATTTAGATTGTTCCTATTTCTTCAGTAAAAATCCACAGCAAATAAATAATGGGAAGATTTTACAATCCTTTTTAGAGTAAGACAATTTAGTTGATGGTGAGTAAGTGAAAAACTTCAACTTTCTCTCTGCAGTCCTGTTCTCTACCTCTTTCTTTCCCTACTCACTTAAGTTACCTGAAGACACCTTACCCTGCAGTCTTCGCATAATCTCCTTTTTTCTCCATCCTTACTTCCTCCTATAACCATAATATGAACACCCTCTGGTATACTAACACATCACTCAGTTTCCCCTCACTATCTCCAATCATGCAATCTCTAATATCTCTTTCACATATCTTATTAGAATTGTCTCAGGCCTCATTTATCACATACTAAACTATCTAACAAATATGACTAATGAATTTTTCTTAACATATTTTCTCCGCCTCACATTATTTTTCATTAAACTCTACTTTGAAAAATATGTTCTATGTTTTTCTCATTACATTTATTCACGCCTATGTTTTGTAGTGTAACATGATACTCTATTTAAAATATCTGTAATTGTTTTTTTGAAAGATTGTGGAGCTTTACACCCTAGCCCTCCACTGAAAATGGATACTTTATGGCCCAGTTGGACTTTCCCATTAAACAAATGTCAAATAAAATAAAATTAAATAAAATTAAATAAAACAATAAATAGATTGTGCTTATACACACATTTCTTATATAGCTAAATTATCTTCCGGAATAGTTTATCCCTTTCATCTCATTGTATTGCTAATTCTGGATATTTTGACCAATCATTTGTCCATTTTCAGATAATTTATGTATGAGCTTTTCATTTAAGAATTCATCAAGTTGTTACATTTGTAAAAAGGAGAATGCTAACGCAATTATTTAGCTCAAGTGATTCTTGCAATGAGTGGTAAAATATCCAAGACTATTCGAATAATAACTGTAGTGCAATCTCTTTTAGGTTTAAGGGGATGATTTTAAAGCTACTATTTATAGTATTATGATGCCTTGTCAAGTCATGCTTAAAAAGAACCTAAAAGCTAAAATTCAAATGGATTATCTGTTGATGATATTATGTTATTTATTTGACATTTGCTTATTGGGAAACTCCATATGAGTGTAGAACTCACTTTCTGTGGAGATCGGGGAGAAAAGCTCCAACAGGACAGATAATACATGTACTGCAATACAGGTATGATGACAGAAAAGAGAAGAGTGCAGTATTTACATAATTTATTTATTTATTTATTGACATTTGTTAACCGGGTTTGTCCAACTGGGCTTGTGGCCCATTTTCAGTGGAGACCTGAGGAGAAAAGCTCCAGTAATACATTTTAAAACAAGTACAACTTTAAGCAATATTGATATAATAGCAGTTATAGCAAAACGATTCACGTATGTTGGGTTACATGCATAAAGTTAAAGTTGCATTAAAAAGAAGTTAAGTAACAATTTTACATTGATATAGTTCAATAGGTCAACAATAAACATTTTTTGTTTGTATAAAATTGTGCAAATGCATAGTAGACACATTGGAGAGAGAGGTGTAATGAGGTACTAAGTATGGTCCTTTTGAGGTACATAAAGGGAAGGGAGACTAGGTAGGGTCATGGCAAGGGCATAATACAAATAATGTGAAGGAAGAAACAGTACAATATTTGCATTACATATGTATTTACCATTTTCTAAAATTAGGTGGTTAACATTATTATATTTTTACAATAATTACAATATCAGACATTGCTTGTTTACAGAAGAGAGCTAAGATTAGGCTTTGCAGAGCGGTCATTATTAAAAGAAGATGGAGAGAATGGTGGACAGTATAGTAGATAAGAACAGAGTAACAAAGGAACAGAAAGAGGAAAAAGGCTGTTTCAGCCTGGTGCAAGTACCGAGACAGAATTAGATGAGAAAGTGTTTTAGTGAGTGAGTGAACACGTCAGTGCTACATATCACTCTAATGTCTGTCAGGGTATTATTCCAAGCTTTGGTACTAACTTTGAATAGAGTGTGTGTTGTCTTTTTATCTGTTTCAACCTATAGTTAATAGTTGTGTTTCTAAGTAGTTAGTGGATTTGTTGGTGTTTATCTAGGTTTTTGTGTTGTTTTTGATGTCATCATTTCTTAGATCCTATTATGGAAAAAAAACTTTGAGCTTCAAGAAGTGGAGGTGTGCAGGCATAAGCTGCCCACTAAGGTACACATTATGAGTGCACGCACTACTTAGTTGTGGCACACGTGACTGAAGTGAGCTCTACTTTATCTACTTGTGGACTAAGAGCCCTCATAGATAGAAGGGCTAATTTGGTTTTAAAAAGTCTCCCTCTCCTTGTATCTCACACTTCTGTTCCTTCTACTACTCACCTGCCAAAAAAGGTGAGACAGAAGTGTAAAAAGGAAATAGAGTGTATGAGAGAGAAAAACCTAAAAGGGACAAGAGCAAAGCTAGAGGTAGTTGAACACAAACTCTCCTTTTCCTTAATGGAAGTACAGTCAGATCCACAGGTCTTTATCCCCTCTAGCTCCAGCTAAGTCCTATGTCTTCGTCATACCTTCAGTACCAATCACCTTGTGCCATGGCTCCAGGGGTTGGAGTCGAACTCTCCTATGCTAAGCATCCATATCTCTTTCCACTCAGCAGCTCCTCCTCTACCTTCAAGACTTCACTCCCTATTTCTGCCATTACCCCTCCTGAACTCTCTCCAGAGCTGACACCAACATAGATCTACGACTCCCCTTTTTGGATCTGAAGCCTGCTTCTACTTATGCCAAAATCCTCAAGGCCATCATCAATAGCTTTCTCTAATATTGCCACTGTGACACCCCAGCACTGGCCCACTAAACAAAGATACTCAATCCTCACCACTGGCAACAGTGGGGATGGACACACTGGGAGGATAACAAGTACACACACAGTAAAGTGCAATTTCCCTTAAGAGCACACAGAGACCACAGTCATTCTGGGTCTGGTTTTTCCCTCTTTCTCCAGATCCCCAATAAGACTCCCCACTGGCACAGGTATAGAGTTGAGACCTTAGCCAGGGTTCCAAGCCAAGTCCTCTAACACTTGCTCTGTCAAACCAGTGCTTTGTGTCCCTGCCCAAGAAGCTGACACACACACTCTTGGAGATTTGTTACACACATACACACACCTGGGAAAGACTGGTATTGGTTTACTAGCTATGCCTCCTTCTGCCCAGACTATAAGGTAGTTATCACTGCCACCAGAACCCCTTATCAGCTACTTTAAGGCCCTTAAAAAAGGATGTGTAATGTTACTATTAATCCAAATGGTAGTTTGACCAAGATCACTATTAGGAGTGGCCTGCACAGTATCACCAAATAGATATGCAAGTACTCTAGGAGCTTAAATATCTCTAGACAGACCAGCCACAATTTAATAATAAATAAAAGAACAATACAATACTAAATATGCATGTACAGTGATATCAGAGTTCAAAATTACAGGACATATTTAAAACAACATTGCAGGACAGTCTCAAATAAATACAGAAAATATCTAAACTATACTTCACTCTATTTCTAATTGAATCTAAGAGAAATTACTCTACCCTAGTTAACTTACTTACAGCAATGCAAGTGCAGATGTGGTGAGTGGATGTTTCCAGCTGATGTTGTTAGGTCAAAGACAAAATACAAAATACACAGCCTCTCTCTCTCTGAGAGAGTTCTTAAATTAATATCAAATATTACTGCTGGGACACTTGCAGTATGACGTCACTTGTCACCTGATTTCAGTTCCCAGGCTCACAAACAACCCCCACTGATGCAGCTGTAACATTTAGCATCTATCTGTGAAAACACATAAACCTCAGACGTTTGCAGACCCTGGAAGTCATAAAACAATAAAACACTTCTACATCTGAAGCCTAGTAATTATCTCTCTTTCAAGGCAACACAGAGTCCCATAGTGTAGACACCCTGTCTCTTGTTGACTAAAACTGAAAGATAACTCTTGTTTTCGGTCCAGCAATAAAGTACTTCAATCTCAACTATTCCTAAGTTTTGCAAGTTAATCTCCTGTTAAAATACATACATCTAAAGAATTACAATAGTGTATAAAAATATCTCTTCAGAACACATCTATACAATATGACATACAGTTCTAATGCATTTGTAACACAGGCATATGAATCATGCTACTATTCACAAATGACACATAACCATTTTCAAAATTTCAGATAGCTGGGCTGGCATTATCTCCTTTTCTACATAAATCATATTAATAGTCACAAATGATGTGCAATTATTTACAAAATTCCAGATAGCTGGTCTGGCAGTATTTCCTTTTGTGACAACCATATAAACCAGGAGTTTTAAGGGCTCATATTTGGAGCAACTGTTGCATACCTTTTAACAGGCCCAAATGGACTTAGGATCATTCCCTCTGCCTTGGCACTGAGACCAAATCTTCTTCTGCTTTTGGCACCAACCCTATCTTTTCCTCCCTTGGCCCATCTGTTGGTGCTGGGACTCATAGTTCTGACTGTTCCCTTGCCCTCCTCCATGTCATTGCTGACAGCTTAGCTGCCTCAGCCACTGACTACCTCCTTGATATTCCAGACTCCAGCCACCTTAGAGCCGAGTGCATATCAGAGCCGAAATGCTGGTGTGGATGTCCAGGGGTTCTGAACAATGCTTAAGGTTTTGGAGCCATCCCATCCCTTGGGTGCTTTGGCCTTGGATAGCTCCACACCAATCTTAAAGTAAGATCCTACAGTGTTGCTACTTGGTACTGGTCCCTCTCTCTCTCTCTCTCTCTCTCTCTCTCTCTTGGATCTGTGGGAACCATGCTGAGTTGTCCAGCCTCAGTGTCTGTGTTAGACATTGTAGAAAAGACTTTTTCTCGATCAAATACTGTGGCTTCATTTGCTATGTCGGACAAAACCCAATACTTTCATCCATCTGGAAAGCTGAGCTTGCATCAGTTGACTTCAAGACAGCCCACACAACTGGGTCTTTAGTCTTCCCACATTTTGGGATCCCTCACTTTTTCAGTGTGCCCACAACATCCCCCCAAGGTGCTTCACTTAAAGAAAGTTGCTCACAGAGAATATTGATGTTGATGGAAGGGAAGGGCCCCCAAAATTCCCCTCTAAGGATGCCCCCTTTGGCAACCTATTAGAATTGATGATAAACTCTTGGGGATTCACCAACAAAGTCCCCACCCAAAAGGAGTCTGTAATTCTTGAGGCCTTTGGTGTGAGCTCACCATGTCCTGGGTAGTTCTCCTCTAATGCCCTTGTTGATTTGGTATCCCTGAGGGCATGAAATGAACCAAATGTGGTACAGCCAAGCCCCTGGAAGCCCTATAAAGTCTAAGTCCCTCCAAGGATAAACCTTTTTCAAGCAATGGCCCAGAGATGATCCTTTTGTAGTAGCTGCAGCCACTGACGAGAGCTCCATATTCTATTGTCTGAACAAGGAGTCTAGGGTGCTAGACCAACTGGGAAAGCACACCTATGCTTTAGCCACATTCACATTGTGTCGGCTTAATTTCATGGCCCATCTGACAAGGCCTGAGAGAGATTATTTTGCTGAGACTTCAATTTTAGTGTTGACACAGCAGTCAGAGGAGGCTCAGAATTTTATTTATTTAGATTTGTTTACTGGAGTAGTGCACTGATCTCACTGGACCATTTGCTGGCGCAGCCAGTGTAAATAGGATCACAAAAAATGAACAAAACATATTTACAGATACAAAGATATGCTGAAATACATATGCATATATATATATATATATATATATATATATATATATATATATATATATTTTTTTTTTTTACAGATGCAAGAATATGCTACAATATTTAGTTCAAGAAGCAGTTTACAATGACAAAACATGGATGGAAAATTGGAATTATGCTATGAGCTTTATAGATAAGATGTAGCCATAATGACTGATATGACTTATGCTACAAGGATAGCAGCATATTATATAGAGAGGTATTAAGACACTAGAAGATGCAAGTGACAATAGTTGCAGGAAAGGATACCATGGGGAGAAGATCAAGAAAATATGTGAGAGGCATGCAGAGGCAAGAGGAGTAGAAAGGAGAATTGTGACAGAGATGCAAAGAGAAGAGAGAAATAGGATGAATGAGGCAGCAAATAAGAAGATGACAAGATGTGATTAGGAAGAAGGAAATAGGAATAAAGGGGTGTGAGAAAGCTGCAGGGTATAAGTTACGTGACCTAAGTGAGTGCAGCTGCACTTTGTTTGGGTGAAAACATATTCCCTTGATCTGTTGTCTAAAATCCTAATACATTTGCAGATCTCATATTGAGAGAGGAATGAAGTCCCATAGTTTGGGTGTTAGGATGGAATGTGCATGGTCAGTGCAATAAAACTTAGTTGTTGGAGTTAGTAGGGTTGGTTGAGACTGAAAGATACCCCTAAGATTATAAGTGGTTAACTTCTGGAGGCTCAGTTCTCTACTGATCAGTCCATCTCTAAAGCATCTATGAGGCTTCTTTCAAATGCTACAGATGGTACGTCTTAAACAACAGGCAACTGTATAATGATATGTCACTATGCCTGGATGCTCCTATGTACATTTGTGGATTACTTTAAGGCATCCTTTTTAAACACCTCATTTGATGGTTGGTTATACTCTGGTCCAAACGCCAAGGATACAATGACCATTAGTGAACAGAAAGGGAAGATACTGTTTGCCACTGGACTATGCTTCCCCATCCCTTAGACGTCCTTTTCCAGGAACCAAAAATGAGAGAAATAACTTTTTTCATAAGCCACAGCAGTTCTTTCGTGACACTTCTTTTGATGGTGCCCCCTGTGGTAGGGGGGAACTAATGGATGCCATCCCAGGGCAGGGTTGGTCAACAAACTCAGGGTTTCCATGATCCTTTCACTGGTAAGCCCTTTAAGTGACCCTAAAGGGTTGCCCACCCCAAATCTTGGGAGGCCATCATTTCAGATGCTTGGATGTTGAGAGTTGTGTCCAGATGTTATTCCATTTCTCTCTTTTACACTCCAAAGAACAACGTAAAATCCCTCCCAGTATTTTACCCTGTCAGCAAAGTCCAGCAGAGTTGGAGATAAGCTGCTTCACGACAGAATCACTCATGAAGCCCCATCAAACCTAAGAGAATCCGAGATTTACTCATTATTCCTTTTTACTGTCAAAGGAAAGTAATAACTTCAGACCCATTTTGTACCTCAGCAAGTTGAATTGCTATGTGAAACAGACAAAGTTCTGGATGGTTTCAGCATTATTCCTCACCTGGGCAAAGGCAACTGGATGTTCTTGGTAGACCTCAAGGAAGCCTACTATTACACAAAGATAGTGAAGCATTCCAGGAGGTTCTTGCACTTCCCTGTGGCAGTCTTTATCAGTTTTGGGCACTCGACCTTTGGGCTCATCCCAGCCCTCTGGATATTGAAGCATATGGCAGTGGTTGTAGCTTGGCTTTGGCTGCAGGGGTTCTTGGTCTTTCCCTATCTTGATGACTGGCTCCAACTACAGCTTCCACAAAGGCATCTCTTACATAAGTAGGGACTACTTCTTCCAACTGTGTCTATCCTTGGGCATTGCTGTGACCTGCAAAAAATGATGTACAATCTGCAACCAGTACAAACCCTTGAATTTATCAGATGCCAACTGGATATCGGAATGCATTCTAAGATGAGAGTATCATGTGTACTACCAGTTAATTATGATAAATGTATTTACCTTTGGAAAAATATTTTGGTAGAAAGAATTAAACATGAAAGACAGTTCAGAAATTAACAATTTTTTCAAAAATGGTTATTTAAAAAAATTGCAAAGAACTAACCCCTGTGTATAAAAGCACTTTCATAAAAATAAACTCAAGAATGTTGATGGAATAGAAAACCTCTAGACAAACTGAGCTTAATAAAATATTAGTTCAATAGTTTTCTGACTTATACAGCAGTTAATTGTTAAATGATACCAAGGTTATTAATAAGTAATAAGTGGATTAATAATACT
Source organism: Protopterus annectens (assembly GCF_019279795.1). Taxonomy (NCBI): domain Eukaryota; kingdom Metazoa; phylum Chordata; order Ceratodontiformes; family Protopteridae; genus Protopterus; species Protopterus annectens. The sequence goes on from NC_056739.1 coordinate 384,880,944, forward strand.
TCAAAGGTTTTATATTGTGGGGGTTGACATGCAGTTTAAAGAAGTTTTAGCAACCTTTTGATGAAGATGGATTTTCACCAGGGAATTATAAGAATCCCTATACAAATGTTGGCACTTGAAATGCTAAGTGCTAACAAGTGGAACAAAGACAAGAAAACACAGGAGAAGTGCAAATTTTGTAAATCAATTTTCTTAATTTTTATTTTTTTTTTGCAGGGAGGGCAAGCCCCTCTGCACCCCCATGTGGGGGACAAGCCCCCCTCACACTAACAAACTTATATATACCAACTTCAAGACTGCCATACCTTGGAGAAAATGGAATACTCTGAGAAATGGCATTTTGGACTTACTATATGTGTATCTGATTGCTAAGGCATTCAGTCTCTGCATTTTGGGACTTGCTTTAGTGGGCCATGACATTTCAAATGACTATCAAGTATAGACCTATATCAATATTAAATATCATCATGTAATAGCCAGAGCTATTAAGAAAATGACATCACAGCTAAATAAAATGCTGGATTCATTTCAATTTGGATATTGTTTCGGTCATTCTATATGTTAAGCCAGCCATATTTTACAAGCCCTAAGATTCTAACCCAGTAAGAACAGGAATGAAGGAATAAACTTAATAAAATTAGATGCATCTAAGGCATTGATTGAATAAATGTTTTATAGATATATATAAATATATATATAAATATATATATATATATATATATATATATATATATATAGTGTCTTGGAATATTATAAATGATTATATATACAAGCTGTTAAAATTTATATACAAAAACATATGTAAAAATTAAAATACAAAAACCTGAAAATTTTGTCTTTAAAACAGGTGTAAGAAGAGATAATTCACTTTCGATTTCCATGCTTGTAATTGCTGTTAACCCTTTACTAAATGAAATTCATAGATCTAAAACTACATTATATATTAAAGATGAGCTAATTAGTCATTACTTATGCAAATGATAATATAATTATAGCTATGAATTATGCCAAAGATGCACAGCACATTAAAGATTTTATAGCTAAATGTATTGTAGCTTACAGAATTGTATGAAATGAAAAAGAATGAGTTTACATTGAGAATCATTTCAAATTTAATGACTTGAACTCAATTCCCAGTGTTTCAAAATTTACCTTTTTAGGTATTATACCAAAGTATGATGAAATTTCTAAGAACACATTTATTACATGACAATAAAATAATACTTTGAGATTTTTTTTGGTAATAGTCTCTATGATGGGTAGAATAAATTGTATTAAAATTATATATTTACCAATGCTTCTTTTTCTAATGTAGAGTTTATTGGTACCTTCCAAAATTGTCTTTGTGTATTAAAATGATTTTTTTTTTCAAAATTCTTGAGGAGAGGAGGTTTGTCTCATATTCCCTGGATGATTGTATATGATTTATGTAAACAAGGGGCTGGCTGACAAAGCCAGATGAAATAATTGAACAAGTAAGTACAAGATAACCAAGGGGGTTGGCTGGCAAAGCCCGATGAAATAAATGAACAAGTAAGTACAAGATGTTATTTATTTTATATCAAGGTAACGATATTTTTTATATTAAGGTAATGGTACATAATAGTTCAAAGAAATGCTTATTTCTAGAATCTGACTCATGTCTTGCATTGTATACACCATATCAATATGAAATACATTTATTATCTCAGTATTTCAGTTTCCACAGACAAGTAGAATTATTATTTTTTCTTTACGTAAATATTTCATTCAGGATGAGGAATGTTACATCTGGGATTATTTTATTAAAAAAAGTTCAGATGCCTGAGGAAATTGGATATTTATATATTTATTTAGTATAATAAAGCAGATCATCTGGGGGGGGAATAGTATCTATAGTATATCAAACCTTTAAAATCTGTTGCCATTAGTCCTGGGAAGTAGAAATGGGAGACTGCTACTACTAATAATTATACATCAGACATTTGGAAAAGATATAAAAATATTAATTCTTTATTCATGTGCCTTACAACACCCTTTCAATACATGATAAAGGCTTAAACTGTTCACTATACCACAGTATAATACTCAGTTTTGGGTGGAAGCAAACAATATCTATTTCCTGGCAAAGAAATTCCTCCCATCACAAAAACTTGTACTGAGCTGTTTCTTTTCAGCCCACTGTTAACCACTGCAAGATGCACACTTATATGCAAACCATTGTTGGCCAAAGTCCTTTTACTTACTACTATAAATAAAAATACATATGTATGTACATACATATGTACTTAATCGCCCACTTGATAACTGGCTATACCTGTAAGTCTGCTTGCCCTGAATACGTCAATCACTTTAAATAGCAAATTTCAAATGCTCTACAACAATCATGCTTAAGTGCATGGAATTTTATTCTTTGGTTTACCATACTTAAACAGTCTGTACCTCTGAATATAGTAAAACTGCAGACTGCTGAACAGCATACAAAGCAGTGATGCTAAAAATTATTTCTTCTATATTATGAATGAAATCCTAAATATTTTACTGTACACTATTATTTTACTACAAGATGCTAAACATTAATAGCGTGTGTTAATTTTGTGCATATTTTGCACTTTTCATTTTGTCTTTCAGTACCTGAATATTTTATTAAACAATTCCTACAAGTCTTTCAGTGTTTGGCCTGGGCTGTGTTGCATAAAGGGATGCAGTCCTGAATATGACCCAACTCTGTATATCAGCTAGAGTGCTAATAGAGCTGAGGTGAAGGGGATTGGAGGCCAACAGCCATCACCTACTCACCTGTTGTGTTGGAAAGGAGTGGCTGTTCTTATCAGCACCATTCAAGTGAAGGCTTGCAAAACACAGGACCGGACACTTTGGCTTGGCACTACCTGTATACACACACACACACACACACACACACACACACACACACACACACACACACACACACACACACACACACACACACACAGAGGATACTGTACGATCTACATAATATATATAACTGTCATTATTGGTCATGTTTTCTACATGGAGTTGGGATGTCCAGTCAATTGTCACCATCTCCCTCGATTCAGTGCCACTCTTCTACCTTTTTCTACAGTCATGCCTGACTGTTGCAGGTCCTCTCTCACACAATACACTCATCTCTCTGCTGGATGCTCTCATTTTCCCTTGCCTTCCTCTTGTGTCCCAAATCTTTTTCACCATATTTACTTCTGCTTTTCTCCAGATGTACTTAAACAACTGTAACCTGTTCTCATGGACCTTCTCTGCAATTGGAGCTACTCATTAAAATCACTACACCCTATTACAATGAACGATACAACATCAAATCAAATACATATTATATCCAGTCAGCCAGAACCATAATGGATATCATGACTGGATACAGTGAGCACATGCACATTTTAATTAACATGTTTTAGCAACTGGTATATTATGTAGTATGTGTTTCTGATAGGACACTACAGTCTTTTGTCTCATTTTACATATTCTTGTTTAATGAAATTATGTGATTGGAAGAAATTTGTGGGGATAAAGGTCTGAGAACTTCTACAACAGATATAAAATTCTGGTGAATTTAATGATCACTTTTATAGAACTCTAAATTCAGTTCAGAAAATAAGGAATTTGAATATGTAGATTGATAGAAGTTCTGATTCAGGAGAAAATAATTGGATTCCAGCCTGTCTACAAAAAAGCATTAATTTGCCCTTACACACATACTGGACAGGGTCATGAGAGTTTGCCAGCACTATCTACAAGTTTTTCATGGACACGAATAAGTCCTATGACTTTGTACCCTGAAGAATCTTGTGTCAGGTGTCACAACAGTAGGAGCTCCTGGGGCTGCTGATTTAAAAGTGAGTCTGAGGTGGGCACAAGACCCTACTAAAGTACATAATGTTACACTTCCTGCTTCAGATTTTCATGGTGACGATATAAACACTCAGCCATGTTCTGGGCAATATCCAGTTGGGGATGTGAGCATTACAGCTTTACCCTTTATAGATGACACTGTCTTCTTAAGATCCAAAGACTGTGTTCTCCCACTTGTAGTAGGCATTACTGTAGGTTGAAGGGAATTGATGGGAAGTGAGGTCAATTGAATGAATCAGTTATTTATAAATTTTGAGTAGTTCTAACAAAAAGAGACTAGAGACAAATTTTAAGAATCCTCTCCAGGGACTGTGACCTTGTGATAGTAGAAGGACCTGTGTGTCTATGTTATTGTTGGCATTACATCATGTACAGCTTTCTTCTGCTGTCAGGGTCTGACATGAAGGACCAGAGGAACTGTAATCCATCATTTCAAAATGTGCTCCATGAAGATTCACTTAAAGAATCACAGAACCAAAACTGGGATCTCAGGACCAAACTTTAAATTCAGGCTTGTGGTTGGCATTCGCTGTTGAGTGCTGGGTGGTCCACAAGTGACACAACATAGGGTCATCACTTGCAAGATTAATGGAATGGTGGGGGACCATTACAATGGCAGAAGTGTCAGTTAGGAGCAGAACAGATTAAGACAGTCTAGACTTACCAGTAGAAACTTACTTTTGGGACTGGAGTGTCACCTTACTGTTCGGGAAGGATTGAAAACTTGTGAGAGAGATTGAAAAGTATCAGCTAGACATACCTGGTTTTATCTCTATACACAGCACTGGTTCTTCAACCAAAGTTTTCAGTCAGGAGGCGTTCATCAGCAGAGAACACCACTGGTTGCAGGGATACTCAACTGTCCAGCTAAGTGCTGTAAAGTAGACATTTTTGCCAGTGGGCAAGAGGAGATGCCTTATTGTGGCTGTAAACTGCAGAAAGGAAAACTGATGGTTGTTTGTGTATATGAATGTAACAGCTATTCACAGTATTCGGCCTACTTGGAGATAAAGAATCATATTTTGACACTGTAGTACTTGTAATATACTGCGATGCTGATCTGGGAATTATGGAGCTACTTGAACATGAAAAATTGGGAAGAATATATTGTCCTATTTAATTTAAGGAAGTGAATTGTTACTAAACATCTGTGCAAGCCATGGAGAATAATAACAAACACTATGTTCAAACATAAGGTTGTCAGAGGACACTTGGAAACATCCGTGCAAACCATGGAGAATAGCAACAAACACTACATTCAAACATAAGGCTGTCAGAAGGACACTTGGTGCCAGACCACCAGGATAGGGGTCAGTGATAGATTTTGGAGCCATGTCACTAGTCTGAGGCCAGGATGCATGTACTGCAAACTCAGGTTATGGGAAGTGTTGAGCTCACAAATGATCACTGCTTTGTTGCAAGCTGGATTAGATGGTCATGGTGGTGGTCTTGACAAATCAAGGACAGTAATCCATTCTCAACAAATGTGTTTGAGAAATATGCAGCATCTGCCACTATGCAGGACTAAAGACTTAAATGCACTAACAGTGGAGATAGCCAGGAATGTTCAGTGCCAGTACCTAGAACCACATGTTTTCATCACCAACAAACTTCTGTAACACCACCAAAAAGGCTGTTACATGTATTAAATATCACAATACATAAATTCAAAATGTTAACCTAAAAGCTTTTGTCCTATAGCTATTGTATTTGGACTTCTTAAGAACAATGTAAAAATCATTTAGTACCTAACCCATGTTTAAATGTTAATGTAATTAGTCAAATGATTAACCTAGCCAATTACATCAGCCGTAATAGTTAAATTATACACAAACACTTCTCTTGATGGTATTAAAAGTAGCCTAAATAGCAGGCAATCACAAATATTAAAAACATTAATTTAAAAAGACAATTGCTGTGCTAAAAATAATGAAAATATAAAAGTAAGAATAGTAAAATATACAGTTGAATAAAAATAGATTAATTTGTTTATGTCATCACCTTCCATGTGTCTAGTTTATATTAAACACAGGTTACAAAATTAGAAAATAAAAAAGTTAAAATAAATGCTGTCTAAAGTGCTAAAATATATACCTCTCCATCAAAAAAATTATTACTGACTAAACCTCCACTAACCATAAGTCATAAATTAGCTGCTCTTAGTTTTAAACCAGGTGTTATGGAAATATAATCATTCAGACCTGGTGGGGTTACTGCACACTGTCTCAGTTATCATAAAAGCTCCTTATACTCAGTTTTATTTTCCCATGCACCCCTTCCTCCTTTGGGTCATGCTTGCCTTTTTCCAAAATGGCAAATGTAAATTTAACAAAACCCACACACTGTATAGAATGCAAAAAATGGGTTGTTTGCATTATTAGTTGCAATATTATAATTGTGTTTGTATATGTGTTTTATTAACACCCTGTTCTGCTTTCCCTACATATAAAGCACTGCAGGTAGAACACTTTGACAAATAAGTCACTCCTTTAGTATCAGAACTACCTTTAACTGCTTTAATTAATTCTCTAAAACAAAACTATCCTCTTAGTTAATGTACCTATGCTGATTACATGTTAAACATCTAGTTGTTCCTTTTTTCCCCGTCATCTAATTCAAGCATCGGAGAAACCTCAACTAATCCCTTGATATTTTTAGCCCTTACATTAACATTTAAATATGGGTTAGGTACTTTTACATCATTCTGAAAAAGTCTGAATGCAATAGCTATCTGATGAAAGTGTTTAGCTTAACATTTTGAATTTATGTATTGTGATATTTACTTCATATAATGAGCTTTTTGTCTCAATGAAGTGGTGCTACAGAAGTTCATTGGTGGTGACAACGTGTTTGTTGGTACCGGTACTCAACTTTCCTGGTCTTCATTGTTAGTGCATTTACATCTTTGGTCCTTTGTTTCTTCATGCTTTACTCTTGTAGTTCATAGTTGGTTTGGATGGATAACCAGGAAGTGTTTACTGTGAGCTAGTCCTTATTTTCCAGCAACCGCCCCTTTGAATTGGAGCAGTGCAAGAGTCTTAGTTTGGAAGCATTATTGGGGCATTTAACTCTCCTTATCCAGCTACTTTGAGCTGGTGGTTTTATTGCTTCACAACTCCTTGGAAGAGAACAGTTATTGGAGCCCCATGTATCTTTACTCAATGCAAGTATTCAAAGAGATGGTTTGCCTCCAAGTGGTGGTATTAATGTGGAGTCTGACAGGTCTGGAGTGGATATTCTTCCACTGGGTTGTAATACTGAGCAGAGACAGACGGATATTGGTTTTGAAATGGATTACATTCATGGTAGTACTGTTGATGATACAATTGCTCAGCAACTTAAATGTCCACCTTGTGGTGATTTTCAAGACTGTCCTATGGCCATTTTTTCTCTTTCTGTTAGTAATATTAATTTTTTGGCAGACGATTCTCATTGTTTGATTAGAACCCTTAAAAAAAGCTTGTTAAATTTAGTGGTTTAAAATATGACAATCTTTATTTTCATGAATGTTTAAAAACCAAGGTAGTTCTTAAGGTCCTCAGGTAGCTGAAAATTCCCAATGGGGCTGTGGCTGGTACAAAGTTTTATTTCAAGCCGGTGGACTTCTCTAACAAAGGTGGACTGGAACTGTTAAATGCTATGGTTAAAAACATGTGGTTACTATTGATGAACTTTTAAAGGGCATTAATGGTTTAAAGAAGAAAATTAATGATGAATTGCTTTTCAGTTTCTATCGAGATGATTATGAACAGTTGTTTTCAAGAGTTGATTCATATTGTTTAAAGCTGAAAAACAAAAAAAATTAATCAGGGATATTCAACAAGGCAAACAAGGTAGAGCTTATTCTTGCCCTAGGGTTAACATGAGTGTGGCTAATGATAGCCTTGAAAATAAGTTCCATAAACATGACAGTCAGGAGGTTTTTATAACTGGCAGTGATATACCAGTTCAGGTACATTCTGGATTAGATACTGAACCTCCACCAGTGAAGTTACATTGGGACCCCTTTCCCCTTTCCCCTTTAGGGTCCTCATTACTTTGCAGATCAGACAGAATTGTGAACAGTTTTTAGAAATTCCCATGGAGGACAGGGATATGAGGGAGAATCACCCCACTTAGATGACAAAATGGCAATGGACTGGATGTGTAAGAGGGAAAGGGTTAAGAACAGGAACTTTTACCATTAACAGTTGGAGATGATACTTCTTGTACTATTATCACATCAGAAGGTGGTAAAGCGTTTATTAAAAATGTTTTCAAAATTCTTAACTAAACTGACCTTAATATTACAGACCAATATTTTTCCTTGTTTGAGAAGGGGTTTACATTTGTACCCACTACAAGTTTTGACCTTACTGATTCCCTTATAGAATTAAAATTGTATGTTAGAAAAATTAATATCTCCCTTCAATTCATGAATGTCCAGATGACTAACAATGAGGGGACAATAAGTTTCATAAAAAAGGTTGCTTTATGTTCATAACGAACCCTTTGGTACAGATGTTTATTTCAGCATGTCAGTCTGAGTACTACGGTTATTGTTCGGTTAAGGACAAAGGGTCACATTACAACCTGTCTGAGAATGAGAGGAAATTGTTGGGAGACCTTAGAAAAAAAACAAGCAGGTACAGATTAAGTCAGACAAGGGGGGGGGGGTGATGTGGTTTTATATCAACATATTGACTATGTTGGTGAGATTTCTGCACTTTTGTACAGTTCAAGTACTTAATCAATAGTATAATGAGTTTAATATAGGGTATCGAGCTATACATTTCTATCTCGAAGATGCACATTTACAGGGTTTGATTAAGCAAGTCATGTACAAGTTTTTTAAAGAACAGTTCCTCCATAATTTCATTGTTGTTTGATATTCTGAAAATACACAAGAATATCAAAATAGCCCCTTTTTAGGCCAATAGTTGTGGCCCAAGGATCTAAGGCATATTCCTTTGCTGTAGCCACATTTCGTGATTTCTGCAATTTTTTTGGGAAGAATAATGCAGGAATTGTTTGATGAGGAATTGATTTTTTAGCTATCGGTGTTATTGACTTGTTTTCATGTATTCCTCAGGATATTGATTTAAAGTAAGTGCTTTCACGTCCATATAATGCTTCTTCAGACTTTAACAACTGCACTAAACCACAATTTATTTAAATAGTACTACATACAAATTTAGACCAATCATGACCAACTTGATTACATCACCATAGTATCTCATTAAAATATGTTAAAACTTCAGAATAAAAATATATCTGTGAAAATATATAACACCTAAAACATTCTATGAACTAAAACTAAAACATATACACATATGAATTTACACACATATAGATTTATAAATTTAATGTGAATAGGGACGTGCTGCTAGAAAAGGTTTTAAGGTCACCTTCCCATTGAGTCCATGCCCCTTGTGACCCTGAAGTTTGAGTATCCACCTATTCTCACACTCCTCGGTGTGATTCCTAATATCACCTAGTCTCTCAGTCTTTTTAACCAGTTCTAAAACACTAAATTTAAACTTGTGTAACATCCCTACATCTAGAACATGTCGAGCTAATGCATTGCGATCATCCTCTCTGTTGATCGCATATGCATGTGCTCTGACACGTTCTCGAAGACTCCTATTAGTTTTTCCTATATAAAAAGACCAGCATCTCTGACAGACAGCCAGATATACTAAATCTCTAGATTTACAATCAGCATAGAAGTTGAATCTATATTCATAGCCTATATCTGGCTGTATAAAGCAACTACTACCAGACATATAAACACATTGGTTACACCCTCTACAATGGAAAGTACCTTGCCTGTTAGACAGAACTGATCCTTTCATATTATTTTCATAACACAACAATATCTTCAATGATTTTGTGTTCTTATACAAAAATATAGGTCTTGATCCCATTAGCTCAGCAATTCTGTCATCAGTGGTTAAAATACCCCAGTTTTTACTAATGACGTCTTTAATCTTCAAATTCTTATTAGAATAGGGAATTATCATCCTATTTACATTAGCTTGTTGCTCACTGTTGTTAACACTGTCAATATTACCCTGGTTCTTATACAGGAAGGGTTTCCCTTTCCCCTTTCTCATAGACATATTCACTTGATACACTCCTTCTACTTCTTTTTTTGCTGTATCCCCTTGATAAAAGATTGTCAGCCAGCATGTCTTGCTTCATCTTATAACTTTCATCATCAGTGGTAAGGCGTGACATTCTAAGTGTCTGACTTTTTACAATGTTACGATAGATATGCTGGGGATGCATACTACTGCGATGTAGAATGCTGTTCCTCCAAGAAGACTTTCTGTATACTTCAGACTGTATCGTATCACCTCTTTTAATTATTTGTACATCTAAAAATTCTATCGTAACATCAGAACTTTTATATTCAAACCTCAAGAGGTCATTAGTACCATTTATATAATCAATAAATTCACTTAACTCAGTTTCAGTACCAGCCCATGTAAAAAATACATAATCTACAAAGCATTTGTAGAACTTAATATGGTCACTATAAAAAGTGTTTGCCATAATATAAGTACTCTCCAAATATGCTAACACAAGGTTAGCATATGAGTTGGCACAGGGGGTGCCCATGGCAACCCCTTTTTTCTGTAAATAGTATGTGCCATTATACAGAAAAACGTTGTTTAGCACCAAATCAAGTAACACTAAAGTTCAAATAATTGAGTTCCTAGGAACTCCTTGTTCAATCAAAAAAAGTCTCCCAAACTCCATCCCTGTGTCATTCGGAATTGATGTAAATAAGGAGACAACATCTAAAGTAACTAGTAAATCATTACTCACATTGTTAGTTAAAGATACATAGTCACCATAACTTTCCAAAAATTCTTGACTATCTTTCAATATAGATGTAGTCCTTTCTACCACTGGTCTGAATTGTTTCTCAATGAAAATAGAAGCTGGTTCAGTTAGCCACCCACCACCTCAGACAATGGGTCTCATGGGTGGGTTTACAAGGGTTTTATGTATTTTGGGAAGTCCTCTGAAAGTGGGGACCACAGGTTTCTCAACCAAAAGGTACTTGTATAAGTCCCCATCAATGGTGTTACATAGAAAAAGGTCATATAATTCCGAATGCATGTTCTTAATTAATCTATCTAGTAGCATACTGTTTAATATTTGATATGTCCCCATGTCTTCTAACATATTCATCATAGCATTAGAATACATATCAAAATCTAAAACCACAATAGCGCCACCTTTATTGGCTTGTCTAATCACTATAGCGTTATTATCCTGCAGTTTCTTAATGGCTTGAAATTCATCATATGTCAAGTTATAAAAATCTGGTTTACTTTTTAGATTATATAATTCAAATAAATCTCGTTCACATGCTTTCTCAAAAGTTTCTAATAATTGATGTCCTTGAGGTATAAAAGTAGAAGATTTAACAAATACATTTCTACTTTCCATAGCATTATCACCAAATAGCATTCTTAAGTTAACTTTTCTAATAAACATCTTTATATCCACAAGAATGTCAGTAATGCCTGCTGATTTAGATGGTATAAACTAGAGGCCTCGATTAAGTAAAGACCTCTCACTCTCTGTTAGAGTATAACTGGATATATTTACCACTAAGTCTTCGATATTGGCCTGAGTACCTTCCTTTGAAATTCGTGTTTTTCTCCTGACGTTTTCCGTTTCCTGGTGCGTCCCTGTGGTGACCAGCTGACTGAAGTCATCTGCCAGATGGGTAAGGGAAAAGAAAACAATGTGTTATTATCATGAGAGTTATTCAACACAATAGATGTACTTTTCTCCAAAACGTGATCCTCCTTCCTCGTAGCATCAGTCATTGCTGAAACCGGCTTGTTGTTAGTGCACCCCAATGGGCCTTCTCCCGCATCCAAGTGAGCAATGTCTCCAGACGTTGCAACACCATGTGGTATAGAATCTGTGGGCATAGGTTGTCACGTTGACATCATTGTAGTGGGTGTGGCTGCCTTTATAGTATTATGAGATACATCAGTCCTGTTGTTAGCATTATAGGCATTATGAACATTGTTCACAGCATGATTAATATTGTCCCTGGGCCATAAGAAGACTTGACCCTGTTGAAAATCATTAAAGTCTCGCTCTAATTTCTTTTTCTTATCCAACAATTGTTTGTTGTCTAAGATAGAGAGCCTTAGCGTAGTGTCTGCAACAAAAACTTCCTTTTCTTCAACACTGTTTTAGGTGTTATATATTCTCACAGATATATTTTTATTCTGTGGTTTTAACATATTTTAATGAGATACTATGGTGATGTAATCAAATTGGTCATGATTGGTCTACAGTTGTATGTAGTACTATTTAAATGAATTGTGGTTTAGCGCAGTTGTTAAAGTCTGAAGAAGCATTATATGGACGTGAAAGCGCTTACTCTATACTGCAGTGATTAAAGGTGTTTTTTCTACATTTCTACTGTGGCGAGCCTTATCTGTTTTTTGGTACATTTGACTTTGTTCTGAAGAGACCCCTTATCCAGGACCGTTTGTTTGTTCTTATTAATTTAAAGGTTTTTTTTTAATGAAGCACTTTTAACATGTGATTTTTCTTTTTTATGCCCACAGTGGATATCAAGTTAGTGGTGGACTTTATGGAAATTGTTTTAGGAAATAGCTTAATATTTTGAAGGAGAGATCTTTAAACAAGTTAAGGATGTGGCTATGGGAGCTGCATGTGCCCTCATTCTGCCAATATGGTAATGTAGATTTAGGAAAAAGTTTTTGTTCCCTACAGAATATTACAAAAATTGCAGATTATATCTACGATTTTTAGATAACACCTTTATTCTGCGAACAGATCAAGCATGTGTAGTTGCACCATTTGTGGAATGCTTGGAATCCACCACATATTTGTTTGAGAGTTACATACCATGTGGATCAACTTAGCATTAAATATTTGAACAGCACTATTACCAAGGTAAATGGTGAATTTCTTTCTAATATTTTTCGAAAGCTGACTTTTTCCATATCATGCTTTTACTTCATAAGTCAACAGCCTTTTGCCCAGAAACACAGTCTGGTCAAAGGCTAGTTTGTAAGGCTGGCAAGGACATGCTCTAAATATGAAACATTCACTTTAGGAAAATGTGTTTTAGAAAACGGGCTGGATTCATGAAGGCTTGCATGGAGTCTAAGAGTAGAGTAAGACTCCATCCAGCCAACATGTCTGCCGAGCGATCCAGGAACAGCTGGCAGGGGCGTGCAAGAGATCTCCTAAAACGACTCTTGCACGGACAGTGTTAGTTTATTCAAATTACCTCATTTGCTGCTGAAAGCTATGCAAATGAGGTAAATTTGCGATCCAGGAAACACTAACCTGTTCGAGTAAGAGTAGTGTTATTTGCAGAAATGTACTCGGTTGGCAACTGAGTACTGTTCTGCAAATAGCAAAACGGAGCCATGACAGCTCCAAATAAAGGATGCATCCAGTTGAGGAAGCATGCCAATGGGCAAATATATGGCCATTGGCATTTTTATATGTTACAAAATAATAAGAAATATTTTTTTTTCCTCGATCTCCGATGTTTAAGCATAGCGCAGCGCTGCGCAAACGTGCGGTGCACTACAATCAGAAAATCAAAATTTAAAAGCCACAAATATGGATTTAATTCAAAATATTCATCTGCCATGCAACTGAATGGCAGGCTGAAGACAACATGGCTACTGAGTAGTGGTTGCTAAGGGGGGAAGCTCAGTCTGAGAGATGTAACCAAGCATTAGTAGGCAATCCTATGCAAATGAGGATAAGGACAGTAAATCCCAATTTTTCCTGCTTTGTGAACCATGTCCCTAGAGTGTAAGAGTAGGAGAAGGGGAGTAACAGAGTAGAAGATGGGTGACATCATGAAGGGGGGTATGTATCAAAAAGACTGTAAGCTTATTGGAGCAGAGTGGCATGTGTTTGCTGTGAGTTACTCAGGACTAGAAAAGGTGTGGCTACAGTTGTCTAAACTGAAACCCAGAAACTGAAGGTGTATGCCGTGGCTATCACTAAAGTTTCTTGCAAAGCTGCTTACACTGTGTGCGCACGTGTGCGAGCGTGTGCACGCGTGTAAACCCGTCTAAGCCTGTGTGCGCGTGTGTATGCCCGTGTAAGCCTGTGTAAGGCCGTCTAAGCCTGTATACATGAATATGCACCCGCCTAAGCCTGTGTAAGCTTGTGTAAGCCTGTGTGCGTGCACGTGTTTGTGTGGCGCTGCCCCCTGTGGAAACAGAAAGGGAAAAGGAAGGAAAAAAAGTAGTAGGAAGTTAACCAAGGAGAACTAGCAGAGCTGCCAAGTGAAATCAATCAGAATCAGCCAATTACACAGGCACTACACTAGCCCAGCCCAGCGCTTAAAACTCTGCAAACAACATTCTCCCATGTTTTCCTCAGAAACACTGCAACACTGCAGTCAACAAAGAGAAGTGAAAACTTAAAAAGCTTAAACTGAGACATAAAAATGTTAGGGGCTGCCATTGCTGTTATAAGGCAACATGTGCAAGATGCTGAGGGTGATGCCATTGTGAATGCTGCTGAGCAACCCACAGTGAGGAGACAGAGAAGAGTGTACAGACCCAGGGTAACCTACCAAGGGCTACATGAGCTGGAGATAGTGGAGCGCTATAGAGTGGACAGAGAGCTCCTGCAGCAAATTGTTGAGCTGTGCAGGCCACGCCTCACACACAGAACCAACAGAGGGGAACCCATCCCAGTGGAAACCAAGGTATGTGTTGGTCTAAGAATACTAGCAAGAAGTACCTTCCAGAGACCAACTGGTGATATGATGGAGATTGCACAGGCATCAGCATCAAGGGTACTGCACCAGTTCCTGAATGCCATGTCAGCACATGTCGGTGATCATGTATATTTCCCCAATTCCCGTGAGGTATTGGCCAGAATATGCGTCTCTTCCAGCAAATAGCGGAATACCCTGAGGTAGTGCGTGCAATTGACTGCACACACATACACATCAAAGCACTAGCTGGTGAGTGGGGTAGGGCCTACATCAACCGCAAGGGCTTCCACTCCATCAACTGCCAGGTCGTGTTTGATGACCAGGTCATAATACTGAATGTGTGTGCTGGCTGCCCTGGAAGCTACTACGATTCCCATATCTGGCATCTGTCCCAGCTGTACCAGACATTTGCCAATGGGGACATCCCTGACGGTCACCTAGTGGGGGATGCTGGATATGCACTGGAGCTGTGGCTGATGACACCCATCAGAAATGCACACACACCTGAACAAGAACTCCATAATGAGGCACACACACAAACATGAAATGTAATCGAGCATGTGTTTGGGATGCTCAAGTCACGGTTCCGGTGCCTGGACACATCTGGTGGAGCTTTGCAGTACTCACTAACTACATGTACCCAAATTGTCATGGTATGTGCCATGCTACACAATATGATCCTGTGAAAATGGCTGCAGCAGGAACAGCATGGGGCAGGGCCAAACAGCCCCCCACCATTGCCAAGGCCTGCACAGGCACAGCGTGACTCAGAGGAGGAACAACCTGAGCCTGCCCCAGTAGGCAGAAGGAGGCGTGCCCAGTATGCCTTGTTCTTGGCAAAGAGGCAATGCATAGCACATACACTGGCTCAGTAGGAACCCTGGAAATGATACCTCTCTCTGACTCACACATAAAATAAAAGGGATGCCTAACTTGACACTACCTGTTTCTAAACATGTATAAGGAGTGTAGTATGTGCATCCGACATAGGCAGCCCTGCAGCACCACCTGAGGCATGATTGCCATGTTTTAAGCAATATAAAGCAGTGCTAAGCAGCTTTCACCAATATCTAGTATATGTAAATAAAATTGCTTGTGCAATGTTGGGCAAGGTCAGGAAAAGTTGAGCAAAGTCAGTTAAACATGCTCATATCTGCTTTACTGTTCCTTAAGCAGTCTGGTCTTGCTAGCATGAAAATAAAAAGCAGTGACAGGGCTTGAACCCAGGATACTGTGCACTATAGTCACAGTACTGAACCACTAAGCCATGATAGCATTTCAGTGGCACAGACACAGCAGGACAATTGTACACTAATGCAAACACAAAGCAATGCTGTATCATGCCCCTAAAGAGGCAAATGGGTAACCTCCCCCACACGCCTATGCAGACAGAGAACATCAGGCCAGGCGTTGTGATGTGGGTTGTGTAGGCTATGAAGTCACAAGCTAATATACCTGACATTGGACGTTAAGATCTGTAGTACAGTAGTATGCCTCAAGCCAGTACGATAGGCAACAGTACAGACTGTAATGGTGTCCTGTACATAGCAGTGCAGGCACAGCAAATATGTATAAGTGTCAGGTGAAACCCACATCCTATGTACACCCACAGTAACAATCCAGTGTGCCCACGGGTAGAAATGTACAAAGAATAGCTGTCCCCCTGTATGTAGAAATGTTGAGAAGTCTATGCAAAGTGTCTCATGGAAGCCCTGCAGGCACAGCATGATCCCTGTTGATCTATGACACAAAGGTGAGTCCTGCTGTAAAAATACACCTTGATTTACCATACACATATAGTATAAATGTGTATACTGTGCGTGCTCACACACTCCAACAAATGTAGTGGATTTCATTCAGCATCACACTGAAAGGTCTTACTGGTCATCCTCACACACTTAAAGAAACGAAGCAAATGTCAGGCAGGAAGATACTGAAAGGTCATACTGGGCATGCTCACACACTTAGGCTAAATACGGATGTGATAATAAGGGATCTATGGACAAATGTGGATAGTCATCTCTACTTCCAGAAACACATTCACAAAGTGGTCGGAAAATCCTGCTATGTGTTCTCACAAACTGCCAAGGTCTGTGCATGTAGGTCAAAGGAGGTTGCCACTACAAGCAGTCATCAGACCTGTCAGGGAGTACCACAACATACTTGCGATGAATCTGACTAGGCACGTTCAGCAGCTAGAAAGACCAATGAAGTACCTTAACAAGAGGATTACTGGCCTCAAATAGTTGCCCCATGCAACAAGACTGAATGTAACCCAATCTGTACTCTGTTGCATACTGTCTACTCAGGAGATCTCTGCCCAACAGACAGATCCATGTCATGGTTACACTCAGATCTGTTCTGAGTTACAGTTCAATGGCACTAAATGTACAGAGCCAACTGATATGTCCAACATCCTGGCAGATAGGATCAGTGTTAACTTTACCCCCCCTCTCACCCATGAAATAGCACATCTCTATAATGGAAGACTGCAAAGTTGCTGTCATCATGGCTGCACAGGTAAAAAACACTCTCCAAAGCCAGTATCACAGCAGCCATGGGACTAGATAACTTCCCAGGCTGTGTAGTATCTACTTCCCTGAAGTAAACATTAACATGGAAGGTCTGTGACTACTGAAGTTTCCAGAGGACTGCAAACATTGTAAACACTAAAGATGTGGACATCCTACAAAAGGGCCTCACTGAGACAGATGGCTGTTGTCCAAGCCATGGGCTGTAGCTCAATGGCAAAAGGTGCATTATCATCACCTTTGTTAAAAACTCTGTAGCCATACAACATAGGTGGTAGTATACTTCACACTGTAAGTGTGACAAGAGACCCTGGGTCACAGGTGGACAGTGGATACAACTGTGATAAGCACATTCCCACAGTAGTCAGGAAACCCTCTTATGTGGCACACCTCATCACAAAATGTGTTTCATGCAGAATAGAAGAGGACATTGTTCCCCTCTACTCACCACTCAGTAGAACTATAAAAGAGTACAACGCCACTGTTGCTATGTACTTCACAAGACAACTACAACAACTGGAAAGCCAGCAGCAATACCTCACAAAGAGCATTAGTGGCATGAAATGCATGCCATACACAGACCATCACAAAATGCTCTATCCATACTCCCTTGCATATCGCCTACTCAGAGATGTTCACTGCCTAACATACAAAGCTATGCCAAACATAGAGCTGTTGGATATGATCCACATAAAACACTCACAATCACTCTAACCTTTGGACCCAAAACCATGGGTGAAATACAAAAGGAAGGGGTGTAGCCATTTACCTTATGGATATCCACACCTTCAGGTTACTGGCACAGCACAGCCTTGGAGACCATGCAAGTGCAACTAACATTGGGCAAAGCCGCCCATCAGATTGTAACCTGCTACAGATAACATACCTTGTCTCAGGAACCTCACTCAGTATTCTGGAGAACAATGGCAAATTTAAAGGTCCTATCAAATACCATTATATGAGGAGATTACAACTACCCAAACATTGAGTTGGTGAAATACTTGTATACAACGTCCTTTGCCCAATGTGTCCTAGAGTTAAGAAACTCTAACACCCTGGAACAGCTGGTCAGCGCACCCACTAGAGGTGACAACATACTGGACATGATCATCACCAACATGGGGTACCAGTGTTCCACAACAGAGATAAACCCCTCACTAGTAATATCAGATCATTAAGTAATCACACTGGACATCCACATCCTGCCCCCACACCCAGTCAATGAAACCACTGTTAAGACATTTGCAAAAGCAAACTGCACACTTCCCAAGACCAAAGTGGAATGTTCCGAAGACCTCTTGCTATAGGATAATGGTACGCAATTTGCAGAATCATTTACAAGTGCATCCTATGAGCATCTACAGGGATGCATAGTATGAGACATCACAAATAAAACCAAGATGCACTCCTCCAAACATAGGACAACAATCAGGTGGTTGTTGGCCATAAATAAGCTAGACAACAGAAGGAGGAAATGAACACATGACAGATCCAACTTCACTAAAGGAAAGGCATCACTGATCATTATCAGGAAGAAACAATGATCGCTCATAAAATAATCCAAGGACAGTTTCTAAAGACAAATAGCCAAGGAATGTAAGAATAACAACCACAAAGCCTTTGGTAGCTATACCAGACATGTAGGTGTCAACTTCCAAATATGCTGTCAGCTACTGAAAAAAGGAATGAAATACACCAAACCAACTTTCATTGCCCACATCCAGGGGGACAAGTTCAGTGTAAACTTCCCCCATCACCCCCAAAAGGGCCTGTGTCCATCACAGAAGGATGCAGAGACCCAGACGTCTTGGACATGCAGGTAAAGACAGCCCTCACCAAAGCTAAGAACATAGCATCAATGTGACTGTATGTTGTTCCAGGCTGTATCTCACACTAGGCCCATAAGGAACTACACCCTCACCTACATTCACTGTCCAGACTCAAGCGTACCGCAGGCTATGTACCCAAAGAATGGCATACACTAACAGTCATCCAGCTCCACAAAGGGTGTGCCAAAACAGAACCTGGAAACCATTGCCCAATATATCTACTCAGCCGGGTCTACAGAGCTATTGAGCAAATTGTCATGGAACCCATACACTGAGACATTGGAGATCTCCAGATGCTGGACTCTACACAACTTTGCCTTGTTAAAGGCAGAGCCTGGCTCCCAAAACTAGTTGACTTATTTAAAACAGTTCCCATGAACATAGATGGAGGTGAAAGTAGTCCACACAGCCCACCTGGACCTCACTAAGGGCTTACTACACCATTCCCCACTCTGTCATCATGGACAAGTGTACCAGCTTGAACATTAACAGCTATGTCACAAGATGGGTGGCCAAGTGGCTCACAGATCAAACACACATGTTCATAGTTGTGGGTGCCATGTCCAACTCTAAGCCAGTCACAAATGGCATCACGAAGGTCATGGTCCTGGGACCCCACCTGTTCAGTAGATACTGCTCAGAGGTACAGGCAAGCATGACAGGTGTATGGCTGAACAGGTTTGCAGGTGAATGGTAACTGTGGTCCATAATCGACTGTACAGCTGACACAGACATCCTCCAGAAGTGTCTTATAGAGACAGATACCTGGTGTCAAAACAATGCCCTCAAGCTGAATGGCAAAGAATGCATAGTCACCCCCTTTGGGTAAAACAAAGTGCACACAAATTACCACATAGGTGGTAATCCAGCTTGTATGGAGAAAGTCATTATGGCCCTGGGGACAAAGGTAGATAGTAAACTCACCTTTGATGATCACATGGCCAAAGTGTGTAGACATTCCTTCAATGTAGCCCATCTAATGTCACCTAATGTAACCCACTTCATATAGTCTGATGATGTCACCATCCAACAAATATACCTCTGGAAAGGATAACTCCCAGTAATGTGTATAGTGCATTGTGTTAATGCGTACTCCTGTAGTATCATGAAGTAGTTAGGTATGGGCTTGAATCCTGCACTGGACAACTGTGTGTGTGTGGTCTCCTTTGGAAGGAGCAACCTTTAAGGAGAGTAGTAAAACACCTCAAAAGCAGTAAACTAACCTTTGTCAAGTCTGATGATGTCACCATCCTACAAATATACCTGTGGAAAAAGGGAACTCCCAGTAATGTGTATAGTGCGTTGTGTTAATGCGTATTCCTGTAGTATCATGAAGTAATTAGGTAGGGGTTTGAATCCTGCACTGGACAACTGTGTGTGTTTGTGAGTGGTCTCCTTGGGAAGGAGCAACCTTTTAGGAGAGTAGTAAAACACCTCAAAAGTGGTAAATTAACCTTTGTCAAGTCTGATGATGTCACAATCCTACAAATATACCTGTGGAAAAGAGAACTGCCAGTAATGTGTATAGCGTGTCATGTTAATGCGTACTCCTCTAGTATCATGAAGTAGTTAGGTAGGGGGTTGAATCCTGCACTGGACAACTGTGTGTGTTTGTGTGTGGTCTCCTTGGGAAGGAGCAACCTTTTAGGAGAGTAGTAAAACACCTCAAAAGCGGTAAACTAACTTTTGTCAAGTCTGATGATGTCACCATCCTACAAATATACCTGTGGAAAAGAGAACTCCCAGTAATGTGTATAGTGCGTTGTGTTAATGCGTACTACTCTATTATCATGAAGTAGTTAGGTAGGGGTTTGAATTCTGCACTTGGTGAGTGTGTGTGCTGTATGTGTGTGACACTGTTGGTCAATGTGTTGTGGGTTTTGCTTTTACTACTGTATGACATATCAGTATGCATTGCACATGTGAGCTAGCTGTGTGGCAAATACATATATGTACATGTTACCTCAATGATTGCATGTGTGGGAACCCTGCTTTCACCAAGAACACAGCTGTCATACTTGCCAGACTGTGCTGCTGCTTTCCAGACCTTAGGTCACATCTGTATGCTTGTGACAAGCCTGGCCACTGCAGTGATCCCTGACATAGGTCATCTGTGTCACACAAACTCATTACAGTTCCTATTGGAATGTGTGAGTGAGGGTCTCTGGCCAAGGTATATGTCAGACCTGTTCAAACGCAGCAAAGTCTGTCAATGATGACTATTCATAACAGGTGTAGAACAAACTAGGCATGCAGACACCTTATTGCTTATGTGATCCACTGAGGCATTTCAAAATACCTTTGGAAATGTGATTAACAAAGGAGAGATGACATAACACTTAATTGCATGTACACATCGGTACCTGTTCATCATGTTGGTGGCTACTACCTATATGGTACTGTGGGGATAATATGTTCCGTAATGGTGGATGACTATGCTTAGTTTGGCTTATATAGCTTTACAGCATGGGTTTGACCACAGGCATCTGTCTGTATGATACCCTTGTGGAGGATGTGCGTGTCATCTGGAGAATGCATTATAGGCCACAGTATGCATTACCAGACGTGGACGGACATATCCGTACTGTGATTGCTTGTACCTAAGAGAGCTATATGCCAAACAGGAATGGTGTCAGTAATGGGTGCAGGTGAATACCACTGGTTACTGGCATAGTATAGTACCTGAAGGATCCAAATGTTGCTGTGTGTCCTACATCTGTGTGTCGGTTGTCAAGACATCATCTAACGATTGGTTATGGTCAGGCTGTTGAAGTGATGTATACTACCAGAATGCAAAACAATGACAGATAGTAACAGTATCACCCACAGCACAGTGTCAAACCATGTCATACACACATGTGTAGTCAGGTTCCGGAATGTGTGTAGTACAATGCATACTGGCCACCAATAGAAACTATGGAGTGTTACTGTGTAATACAGAGCATGTCACCCTGGCCATGTGTCCACTGTGCACGTACATGCAGACAGTGCTCCTCCACCATGTTCACAACTGTACACCTGCAAATCTGTGCTACACACATCCCACACATACTGTCCACTCTCTAAGACATGCTGCCAATACTGCACACATCAGCTAAGTGGCATGTGGCAGGACAATACACAATTGGAACCAACACTGGTGTAAACAACACTACAATGACAATCATAGCTTTAATGCATCATGCCTGCTCAGCTACACCTTCAAGCATATCATTACACTCTACTGCTGACAACATGCTAACATTGCTATACTGCTATAAAGACACCCTGTGCATCAGCACCATGGTAGCCTGTTCCTGCATCGATGTTACAGATGACAGGAGGCGGCACAGGTTCCATCATATGCACAGGGTGTGTTATTGGTTTGCGAGAAGCCTACAGTGAGCCATCCAATCGACATGTATGTGTGTGTGTGTGTGTGTGTGTGTGTGTGTGTGTGTGTGTGTGTGTGTGTGTGTGGGGCAAGAATACTGGAATGGGCCAATGTTGATGTAATGTGTGTGGGTATGTGTTAGCCATAGGTGTCTGGAGTATGTGTGTGTGTCTGCATGCACACAGTTCCACCATGTGGCTGCCATATATGGGTATTTGTGGGACAGCCACAGATTGTACCTGCGAGGCTTTACAGATCACCATCTCTGGCCACGGATACAGTACCTGTGCCTGGCAGGGGTGCTACTGACACTATCAGGTACTAAGCCAGACTGGGTACTATCCCCAGAGGTGGATGGATGTACACTGGACACAGGTCCCTGCTGGGACTGTCCAGAGCCACATGCACGTGTTCTTCTGGGATGTTCTATGGACAGCCCACCCCCAACATTGCTGGGGCTGGTACTGGCACTGCGGGAGTGGCTGTGGCTTGAGGGATGTCTGCGGTGACTGCCAGCTGCTGATGTTGCTGGCATACATCCACATCGACGACTCAACCGTCCCCCACTGTCCGGACACATGGACATGATATTGTGGAGGATATCTAATGTCTCTCCCCAATGTCTATCAGTGACCTCAGTGTAATGACGGATTGCTCCTGCTAGGTCACGGATACTGTCAATGATGGCAGTGTTATGTGCCCTTAGTCCCTGTCTGGTGTACCATTCCATATGTGCCTGTGCCTCCATGACAGCCTGGAACATGTGTGACGTTGTCAGACCTGTGGCACGTCTGCCAGTGGCATGATGAGCAGCAGTGCTCCTATGAGAACCCCTGGACATCTGCCTATGTGGTACCCTTCCAGACACCTGGGCATGGCTGCTGTGTTGGGATGCATGTGCCATGGATACCACACTGTCCTGGCCAATGCCAACTGTACGCTGTCCCTCAGCTATGGGCATTGGTGATGGATGTATTGGCAGTACGACTGTATGCATGGATGGGGTGGACAGCTGTGTACTGTCGATTGGTGGCCCAACGACAGACCCTGGAAAACATGCCTGTGCCTCAACACATCTATAATCAGTATCACTGTTTTGCTTAGTGACATCAGTTTCCTTGCTGCAGTGAACCAGCCCAAAGTCAGCACCTGTGAGAGGAAGACAGGAAACACACTTTACGACCTGTACATGATGTCGGAACACATGCACACATGCACACATGCACACATGAACACATGCACACATGAACACATGCACACATGCACACATGAACACATGCACACATGCACACATGAACACATGCACATATGCACACAAATGCACTCCTCACTAAAACACACACACACACACACACACACACACACACACACACACACACACACACACACACACACACACACACACACACACCACCAGCAATCCAGAACATACTCAATAGTGGGTGATGGTGGGGTACAGTATCACAAGGCAAACAGTTATATCACACGTGTCAGCATGCAGGACGTGTGTTTCTCAACAGCATGCAGTGTGGGTGTTGACAGCCCTTGCCAATAACACTATACATGTCTTTGATGCATGTGTGTTGTTGTTCAGTAATTGGCTTCACCCTAGAATGCACTGTGTACATGGACACGACAGTGCTGTGCAAGTATTATAAGCTCTGAAATGTCCTGTGCACCATCTCTCACATGTATACATACCATGGCTGGATGTGTATCTGTGTGTCACATAGATATCCATTTCTGATTAGAGTGTCTGTGTCCTCAGCAGATAATTGTGGACACAGGATTAGCACATGCATGCTATGTATACACACAGGAGGAGTGGTGCATGTTTACCTGATGGAATACCATTGCTCTACATGGCCATTGTACAGTGGTTATGGTGAGTGTAGGACATATTGTGGATATGCCAGTGCCAAACATGACATGGCATGCTACAACACAACTGCAACATTAAACATCACACAGACACAGTGTGTGTCATGTGACCTATACACTCAATAGCATTACAAGACATATATGTGTCACTTTGTACAAATGGTGATTGCTATACATATTGTGTATAGGTGCCTACGTTTTCACACAGACAACACTGAGATGCATAGCAGGTAATGCTATGTGTAGTACTGTGGTCACTGTAACTGGATGGGGTGTACTACCATGAGCTATCATCATGCAGCATCATGTGGTCACTCAAGGCTACTAATGTGTGCCAGACCGGCACATGCTGTACTGGAACTGCAGTACCATGGCTACATTCACAATTTCACAGCCAGTTGTTACATGGGTTTGTACGGTGCACAGTAGGGGGCATTGCCTACCATGAATGTGTAATGTGTCGAAGAGTGTCGCACAGCCACATGTGAGGCATCTACCCCTCAGGTATATTATGTGTGCTGTGTGGATGACGTGCGGGATACTGTAGTGTAACCTTACAGCAGGTGTCTGAATACATCATGTGTAGCATGTTAACATGTACTGCGTATGACAAAGTTGTGTATGTTGTGTGCATGTGTATCGACTCTGCCTATCCAATGTCCACATCAGTGTTGCCACAATTGTGTGGAATGCCCTGTGTATTGTATGTGTTTTAGGCAGCTACCCACGTTACTGGGATGTGCATAGTCTCACAGCAAACATGTACAGCATGCATTATGCATATGTGTGTTACGTGTACATAGCCTACACCTCACCTATGACATGCACATTTAATTAGCAGTATTAAATGTAGAACACACTCACCAGCATGGGTCGGCTGCCTTGCTGTCACACCAGAGGGACCTACAAGGATATGAGACACTTTGTCAGTGGCAACAACTGTGGCATTGCTACTGTGTGTTTGCAATCTTACAGTAGTACAATGGTTGACAGTCACAGGCCTACAGATTGTATTCCTAATTATTACTATTGCACAACACTAGGCACCACGTCTTCTAACTACACAGTACACATCTCACATAAGCATGCTCTAACAATAGAGGTAACAGTAGTCTACAACTATACCATGTTACCTGCACGCTCCATGTCAGCTTGCTGGGTGACTCCGGCCTCCATGATGACACACGTTAGTTGTTGGGGTTGTTGTTGGCCAGGAGCAGCTCCTTCACTCTGGTGAGGTGGGGATGGATGGCTACCCCCCCACCTGTGGCAAGCTGCTGTCTGAGGATATCAGACGCACACTGCTGGACATGTCTAATTAAATCACTGCAGTGATGGCATACCTGCTCATATGTCCGGTTATGCATGCCTATGTCATTTACCCGACGGACAAGCTCTTGCCACAGTGCAGTCTACTCATGCTGGTCTTGGCTGGTTCTAGAGAACAGTAGGGCATACTGCTGCACCAGGCTGGATGTTATAACCTCTTCCTCCGCCGTGCTATAGGCAGGATTACGATGGTGGAACATAACCCTGGAAGACAATGAAACAATATGTGTGAGCAAGTCATGTGGCACATGTAACTTTCTAATGTACAGATATCAAGTAACTGCCATATATAGCAACCTATTGGCTGTCAGAAGATACACACTTTCAATACCACATGTCAGTTCTCAACCCACAACTGCCTGACAGTGCCTGGCACACTCTATATATCAAACCATGTTTTGCACAGAAACAAAGTTACAACAGTATGTAATACTATACAACAGTACATGGCACACTGTATGTGACACAATGCACAACCTAGACACAGGAGGTATATATCATGCTAATGCATCATGAAAAGTGTAATCCATTGCAATGATTGTAAAGTCCAGTGACAGTATTACCAGTATACCACACTAGTCGTTGATGGCAGACCCCTGCCTAACATATGTGCACATTTGTAAATATAGGTGGCATACTGCTGTACTATACTATACATGTTGCTAGATAAGCAGTTATATCCTGTAACACACATATGACCGAGGCCATGGTACAGGCATATACACACACACACACACACACACACACACACACACACACACACACACACACACATCAGACATACATACCAGACACATAGGTATGGAAACCCAAGTGACCTTTACCTGTGTACCTTACAGTACTGTGTGTCAGTAATTACAAGACCTTATGCCTGAGGTATGTAATCTGTCAGGACTACAGGGAACACATGGAACAGTGGCTCCAATAAGTGTGGACGTACACCATAGTGTGCTGTTTAGGCATACAGCTTCAGGTAGTACTACAGTTCATACAGGAGTTGGATTCGCCAGCAGTAACACTCAATAAGCATGCATGTACTGCTTTAGCCTACAATGGGCACCCCAGTCAACAACAAGGGACTAAGTCAGAATGTATGGCATACTGCTTTTTCAGCCTAGCAATTGTATACACATCTTTTGCTGGAATCACAGCTAGGACACATAATACTATGACAGAAACAGTTTTCCACTAAGCTATCACACATAAACCAAACTCTGACACATTCACCAACACATTCACCATCACACTCAGTCAACCTCACATAGCAATTAGTGCAACAAGTACATGTGGGTGTGTATCACTTCATAGGTAGGTAAGAGGCTATTGGCCCTAGGGCCTATAGAAGCCTAGCCATACACTACCCTGGCCTTTGACACACAGGTCATTGCTTTTCACGTGGCCCTGTCAAGCAGAGACACAGAGGTGATTGCCTGGGTGTATTCACTATCTCCCATACAATCTTCATGATTATTTATGACGACTGCTAATTAGGAGTTTTGTTTGCTATGGATAGTTGGTTTGTTCCAGAGTATGAGATGTCTCAGAGATGGGAATCTATCCCTCCAGCATGTGCTGTTTATTCTGGTCAAAAGGTTTGGGTCTCTAGAGCGTGTAGCTCATAGAGATTGTGATCTGTTTATGTGCAGCATGTTCAACAGCTCTGGGTTTGACATAGCTTAGTATGTTAGGCAGAGGTCACCTCTGGGTAGGCGGTATGCGACACAGTGTAGTTGTGGGTTTGTGAGATGGTCTGCATAGGGCACCTGTTTGAGGCTGGTATTACTCTTTGTGAGGTATGTCTTTGTCGTTTTCAGTTGCTGTAGATGTCTTGTGAGGTACACACCACATGGGACATTGTACTCTATAATGGGCTTTATGTGTGATGAGTAGAGGGGAACACTGACCTATATTTCCATGGATGACACACCTTTTGTGATGAAGTGTGGCAGGTAGACAGATTACATGACTAGTGTGGCACTGTGATTATCAGAGGGGAGACTACTGTCCACCTGTGTCCCATGGTCTCTTATCACACATTCGGTGTTAAGTAGACTACCACCTATGTGGTAGTTCATGGGTATGGAGTTTTTGCCAGAAGGGATGCCAATGCAGTTTCAACATTGAGCTTGAGTCCATGGCTTTGTCACCAGGCATCTGTCACAGTAAATATGACCCTGTCTCTCTCTCTCTCTCTCTATATATATATATATATATATATATATATATATATATATATATATATACACACACACACACACACACACACACACACACACACACACACACACACACACACACACACACATAAATGTAAACATACATTGGTGTACATATAGATATACATATAGGCACATATACAGTCCATCTTTCATGGTGGGAATATCAATTATGCAAAGGTTGCAAGGTATACTGTTATGTACTAATATTGCACAGTGTTGTGCGAAATGCATTGAAGGTGTTCTTAGCACATGTAGCTTTAGCAGGCCTCACTGGCTGCAACACTGCAAACCTGACAATTCATACCCACAGCGTTTAACCACCACATGTCATATTCCAGCATTGTATGCTGTCTTGTTTGCCACACACTACAACCTACATAGAAGTATGCACATAACAACCTTCAACAACATATATATGTCCACCCTTCACAAACAGTTGCAGTATGTCCCTTGCTCTATGCACATGTACAGATGCTAATATATCTGACACAGACAGATCTCTCCGTATGTGTGTGGCATACACACACAAGGTCCACACTGTTGTAAGTCCATGGACCTCTCGGCTGACCTGTTGGGCCTTGCTGCAACATGAACAGGTGTCACATGTGAGCACACAGTAATATTAGAAGGTGTATATATAGCTGCAAATGCTAGATTAGCATACTAGCCTGGTACAGTGGTTGCCAATGCTAAGCTACATGTTAATATGACTATCATGCATTTGTTACTCTGTCACATCCATGTTTATATAACTGTATGTGCTACTCCCCCAAACAGCCATTGTACACACTACTGTACAGAACACAGATAACATGGATCAGATGTTTGACATTTAATGCTGAACTACATATATCACAGTCATATCCCACTGCACACAGCTACACACTGATTTCTCAATGGCAGTAGTTATGCAGGGCATGTGTGCATAGATACGTACTGCTGCCACATATGGATGATTCAAAGTATGTAGAGTACTCTTCAAAAACATCTACTACATGCCAGTAAATACATATTTGTTACATACCTTTACTTTGTATGGGTTTGTATTATTAAGTTCCGTGTGTGTAGTAATTGTTTTTTTTTATTTATATCTATTTTTTTTATTGTTTTTTTTTTTATGTTGGTTTTTTTTTTTGCTGTTGCTGTGGCTGTTGCTGTTGTTGTTGCCAGTGTCTGTGTGTGTGTGTGTGTCTCTGTGTCTCTGTGTCACTCTCTCTCTCTCTCTCCGTTGCTGCAATGAAATGATTGCATGTGTGGACAGCAAGTACAGCCTGCTTTTAGAGGTATCTGCACATGTGCATGTGATGACCTCTGCACCAATTGGTGGCCACCATTTGGTAACTGCATGCAGCCTGCTGTGTGGTAATTGCAGTACTCACTGTCATGGCAACCCAATGCTATAAATTGCTAGGTCAGGTAGGCGTAGGTCTTTCAGCTTTCCAAATTGGGGCCCATGCTTGTTTGCTGTGGACACCGTAGTGTAAGTCAGAAGGTTGGTATACTTCTTATATCTGAAGCTAGGGGTGTAGCCAGTAATTTGAATGTTGTACTCAGACCTGAATGTTGCCACTTCCAGTATACAGTTGACAGGGTAGAATTGTACTCACCCCTACAAATGCTAACACAAGATACATGGGAGTAGTTAGTTTCTTTTCTACTTATACAATTAGCTGCCATACATACGTAGTTATTGAGATGTTTTCATTTGGCACATGAACTGTTTGGGAACTGCTATACTGTGGATATTAATGTACTCACTTCTGCACAGTTTGTGCTTTTTATTTTGTTGACATTATCACAGGATGCTCATGGAAACTGGACATTTCCAGTACTGAGTATGCCTACCTACATCCTTGCTGTACCTTAAACACAGTGGTAAGTTGTACATTTGGGTGGGATACAGTGTAGAGGTTGTAGAGTGCTGCTGTAAAATGATTTCCTGCTAGAATGTGTGGTTCTGTTATCACAGTCATGTAATGAAATTCCAAAACAGCTGCTGGTAAAGTTCCACTGAACAGGTTTTGTGTTATGGCATTCCTATCTTTCCTTGACATTCTCACATTCTGATGCATGATATATATATTTCAGCAACAACCTGCTGTATATCTACTGTGGCCTAGTGGTACTTCATGCAGTCTAGTGTGTCCAAGGTCTGGGGTTCGAGACTGACAGTGGTGTTTTATTTTGCTGCTGAGCAGAACAAGGGCCCTCATATGCAGGGTGACTAAGGCACTTTTAAGCAGTTGTAAGTGGGTTTGCGTGGGATTGCGTGACGCTTACCAATACTTAGCTAAGCGCACACATGTGCACACTCACGCAAGCCCGCTAACTACTGCTTAAAAGTGCTTACTCCCACTAACCCCCGCGTTAATTTCTTTGAAAGAAAAGAAAATGGGGAGATAGGAAAGTGGTGAAAAAGGGGCACAAAGAGGGAAAGACAGTAGGGAAAACAGCTAGGGATGTGCAGGATGGGTGTAGGGAAGGTCCATAGCTGCCCATTTCTTTAACAGCAACAGCTGTGCATACACTAGTAATTTGGAGGGAAATTTGAAACCTTCCACCCCTGAGAGAGGGGTGGGGACAATGAAGTAGGTTGTACTGCCAATTAAATTACAGTTTCTGTGTCCAGCGGACATTTGTGCAAAATGGGCAGCTATATATGGGGCGTCATTTTTTTTGGGAGCAGATTGCCCTTTTTTTTTTTTTTTTACAGGTGAGAGTGGAATGTGGGTTAGGTGAAGTAGGTATATTTGGGGAGCGAGGTTGGGGAGGTAAACAGACAAGACAAACAAGACACATACAGGGGTGTAATATGACACAATGGGGGGAACGCCATTGATGGGGAAGGATGTTTGGAAATCGCAAGCCTATGAGCCCACAGATGGCAACAGTGGAACTGACATCCCCACCCATGGGCAGTCACCACTGCACCTTCACAGCCCAGAGGGTGGCTGTGCTGGGGGCTGTGTAGGAGGGACAGGCTCACCTGTGAGTCGCGCCACTCTCGCCTCGAACTGGTGTAGGGGATCAGCGACTGAATGCCGGATCTCCCTACGTACCACAGCCCAGACTGTTCGGAGGGTGATAGGTGGCCCTCCTCCAGCCACACTTGCATGGGGGGGACGAGCCCCATCCCCTGCAGTGCTTCCACCTGAAGGTGGCACAGAGCCAATGGAGGAGGAGGTCCTGGGCTGGGCACCGGACCTGCTGGTGCCAGGTGCCATCGCCAGCTGAGGTGGGACAGGTGGGTCCGCTGGGACCTGCCTTCCCATACATTCTATGTTTAGGAGGATTTAATGACATTATGGGTCAGTAACAACCAACAGCATTCCAAATTAGTTGTAACAGCATGCAGTAATATTCCCATTAACCCAACACACCAGAGTTCAAACAGTTGAACAGCAAGCATAACACATGCATATATAGAACAACAGTGGACATTCCAACAGCATGCAGGATTGATTGGTGGCAACAGGCCACCAAGACTGTGGTGTTTGAACAGGGCACATGCATCAAAGTAAATGCAGATATTTATAAAACAATAGGACATATGTCCCAACAAATGTTTTGAGATTAGACATACCCATTGAAGTGTGGAATTGCATTGTTTATGCACATACAGTAGGGTGTAAAAAGATACCTCCATTAACATCTTATATGTACTTATAGTTTACACTACATTCCTATTGACTGCAGGTGTATATCCCCTACATGTATTATTATACTAGGCAATGTGCATTAAGTTGTGTAATGGGTTTGGCTAGTTCCTTATATACCTGACCTGTATCTGACATACTAACTGTCCAGGATGCAGATGTTACTGCTACATATTTATATATTTTATTTATATTTATATATCTACATATCTGGATGTGTTCACGTGCCATTATCAGTTATCTTTCTACAGCCCCCTACATTTCTAGCAGCACACTCACATTTTTGGGGAACACATTAACAAGCTACTCATGTGCCAGATTTACCTATGTATGCCAGCCATTAACCAACAGTTGAGGACTATATATATGCTTCACAGCTACTGGCACTCCCTTCATCCACTTTATATGGGCCTGCCCAACTGTGGGTTGACAGAGCTTAATACAACAGTACTATTTATATAATGCAAGAGTACAACAACATTTCAAAGTAAGTGACACGGACACACCCCAGGTATTATACCTTTATTAATTACATTACA
The DNA here is from genome assembly GCF_019279795.1 of Protopterus annectens. Lineage (NCBI taxonomy): Eukaryota > Metazoa > Chordata > Ceratodontiformes > Protopteridae > Protopterus > Protopterus annectens. The sequence continues at coordinate 384,912,906 of NC_056739.1, forward strand.
CACTTTTCTAGAGGCTCTCTCATTTATTTGATATTACAGTGCATGCAGAAGACTTATTCAAGACATATTATACCTTTATTAATGGGTTACAACACTCCTTTTCAGGCTCTCTCACTTATTTTATATAACAGTACATGCAGAGAAATTATTCAGGGCATTTTATGCCTTTATTATTGGGCTACAACACTTTTTTTCAGGCTCTCTCACTTATTTTATATAACAATACATGCAGAATAATTACTAACCTGCCTGGTGGTGCAGCCTTAGCAGCCTATCTGCATAGGCTTGCTGATTCGCAGCACGGACACCTGCAGCTGTGAAGTAAATGAAGGGATATTGAGACATACCTGTCCATTATATAGACTACAATAGCTATTCTTACATACTCCATTCCATGGCTACCTACTCAGTAGTGGGGCATTCTCATTTTCATGGGCCTCCTGTATCCACTGGTTCAGTTGGTCCTGCTTCCATCTCTTCAGGTCTGCATGGTGGTGTCTGACCTGCTCACCAGTCCGAGGAACACCTGTGGCACTGGTGAGATCATGTGCTAGACGGTTCCAAGCTTCCGCTTTGTACTCCATGCCTTGGAACTGGCCCTGCAGAAGTCTTGCATCATGATGATGGACAAGGAGCCAAACCATCAGTTTTGACTCCTCAATGCTCCACCGTTACGCTCGAAAATGAGAGCCCTCTCCAGCACCAGCCATTCTGACTGCGGATGGGAGCTACAACCAGTTATGGTGATTATTCCCATCTATGTGGCTTAAATATGGCTCATTTCCCGCACTTATTTGTGATTGGCCAGTTTTGAAAATTCTCAGCTGAGTGCAAACCTGCTTAGCACTGAGTAAACTTTCATTAATATGTATATGTATGTTGACAATGCAAGAACAGCAAAAGCTGTCATGGCTTAGTGGTTCTGTACTTTGATTATGATACACAGTATCCCGGGTTCGAAGCCTGTCATTGCTTTTTATTTTACTACTGGCCTGACTGGCTAGGAGGTGTGGCTATGTTTAGCCGACTTTGCTCTACTTTGCCCAACGTTGCTCTACGTTGCCCGACATTGCCTGAAGTGCTATTTGGCGCGGTGCGCAGCTCCACACAAACATGTTTTGTTTGCATGAGTTGGCGCGGTGTGCAGCTCCGTGCAAACCCATTGCGCTAGTTAAAGCAGTGCTAAGCTATGGGCAATTATTCTTAAATGTGCTTAATACTGGTAAACGTTGCTTAGCAGTGCTTCACATTTCTTAAGATAGGTTACTTATGCATTCATTAGTATGCATGACCGTTTCACCTTCTTATATATATTTAAAATATCGTTCACTACTACATAGGCCATTTCAATGCATTTTAATAAAATTTAAAAGGTAAATGTCAGGAATTATTTTTATGCACAGATTTCCTACTGAAAATGGAAAAGGGAGTGGTGGGACTCGAACCGGGAATGTCTCCTCTTTGTGCGAAGGCTCTACCACTACACTATTGCTATTTGGCTTAATTTGCATATTAGTAGTTTATTATCCTGTTCAATATCTAAGCTGCTTACTGTAGCTAAGCAATGGGCACACATGCGCAAATACGGGCAGCTATTTCGGGAATAATAAAAAAAAAATTGTTTTACATTTTATTTCATTTGTACAGGGGTTTTGGCTTAATTTGCATATTAGTAGTTTATTATCCTCTTCGATGTCTAAGTTGCTTACTGTAGCTAAGCAATGGGCACACATGCGCAAATACGGGCAGCTATTTCGGGAATAATAAAAAAAATTGTTTTACATTTTATTTCATTTGTACAGGGGTTTTGAATGTGGGGGATGTAGTGTTGGGGGTATACACATTTGAGCGGACTCGCTCATATCTGCTGACATTTGTAGATTTGGGCACTTGCAGGGGCGTGGATATTTGGACTGCTCAGCAGTCTGACACGCCCCCTGCACTCCTACATGGTCCTTGTTAGCCTTAGAGTTGAGTCAGCCTTAGTTAGTCTTACAGAAATTTATAAAATATATATATATAATGTAAGGTTAGGATTGGTAAAAAAAGAATAATCACAATAATAAAATAACAAGGTGAGGGGGTTGAGGAATAGATGAAATGGTTGATTTCAAAAAGCCCTAATGTTGAAATATTATTCAAGAATAAAGTCAAAAATGAAGAAAAATATTAAAAAGTGGGCTATATATTTATATTTTAACAAAAAAAAAAAACAATTGAAACAACCACCAATTATGTTTTTAAAGTTTTAAAAAAAAAAAGGGAATTTTTAAGGTTTTAAGTTTATGGAGGTTAGGAAAATAGTAAATAGAAAGTAGAAGGTGTAGGAAGAAGAAGGAAAGAGCTGTTTTAGTAGAAATTTAGAAAGTTAAAAGAACTAAAGTAAGTAAAGATGTCTAACTAAGTTGTAAGTTGTGTGGTTTAAAGAAAAAAATTTGTTTGCATGGCATGCGGAAAAAAAAATTGGGCATTAAAGAAACAAATAAATATATAATTATGAATATAATTATGATAATAATGATAATAACCCTTTTTCACATTCTACACAATGCCTTTTTTCACATTCAGGTTAATTTAAATTTGAAGTTGCCATTTTGGAAAAAGTCAAGCATGACCCAAGGTGGGTGGGTGCATGGGAAAATAAAATTTTTTAAAAATTTTGTATTGTTATTTTTGAGTGTGTTGAGAATCCCCAGTAGGTCCTCAATGATATATGATCATATTCTGTTTTTCCCATCAGGTCTGAATGATTATATTTTCCAAAACACCAAAAAAAAAACACCTAGTGAGTGTGCATATATGTACCTTTAAAGAAGCATTTCAGATGTAGCACGCATATATATATATAGAGCACATGCAGGAGCAGTGCCATTTGAGAGAACACAGCTAGAGTGTTAATGTGTGAGTGTGTGGTAGTCAGTGTTTATAAAAGTTTAAGTTACAAAGTCTCACTTCTGATGTGCTTGTGTGTACCTCTGCTTTATCCTGACCAGACAACTGACCAGACAAATGACAAAAACTAAGAGCAGCTTTATTTATGTTTTGTGTTCTCAACTTTTCTCTTTAGGTTTTTTTTTTTGGATGAAATGTGGCAGGGCAGGCAGTTTTTTTTTTTTTTTTAACTTTTTCATTTAATAATTTTTAACCTGTGTTTAACAAACTAAAAACTTGGAAGGTGGTAACACAAACAAATTAATCTATTTTTATTCAAGTGTATATTTTTACTATTCTTACTTTTATATTTTCATTATTTTTTAGCACAGCAATTGTCTTTTTAAATTAGTGATTTTATTCTGTGCGATTACCTGTTGTGTAGGCTACTTTTAATACCAGCTGGATCAGTTTTTGTGTACAATTTAAATATCACTGCTAATGCGATTGGTTAGGTTAAACATGTGACTAACTATATTAACATTTAAATATGGGTAAATGAATTTTACATTGAAAAGTCCAAATGCAATAGCTATAGGACAAAAGTATTTAGCTTAACATTTTGAATTTATTTTATGTATTGTGATATTTAATTCATATAACAACCTTTTACAGAAGTTCGTTGGTGGTAACTACATGGTTGTTGGTGCTGGCATTGAACTTTCCTGGCTATCTCCACTCTTAATTCATTTATATATTTGGTTCTTTGTTTCTTTGTACACCAACTTTACTCTTGTGGTTCTGTGCAGAAGAGGCTAGGGATATGAACTCTGCATGGAACCAGTTCAACACCTCAATAACTGAAGCGTCTCCAAGAAGCTGCATCCAGACATTGGTCAGGGCTTATCATGATGGCAAATCCTAAGACCTGCTGGTCAACACTCAACTCTCTTTCTTTCTTTAGTGTTTATCCTTCCTAACAAATGTATAGTTCAGTCACCCACTCACTCAAGTTCTTATACAGATGACCTCATGGTGTTCACCTCAAAAATAAAACTGAATGAAATCCAGGAAATTATGTTTTTAGTCCACAGATACAATAGAATTTGGTGTAAATTTGGAAAGGATTCCACCCCAGCAGCCAGGTGGGTAAGACACACATTTGCAACTTGCACCTCATATTTAATGTACACACACACACACACACACACACACACACACACACACACACACACACACACACACACACACACACACACACACACACACACACACACACACACACACACACACACACATACAGTGGATATAAAAAGTGTACACACCCCTGTTAAAATGCCAGTTTTTTGTGATATAAAGAAAAGAGACCACAAATCATTTCAAAACTTTTCCCACCTTTAATGTGACCTATAACCTGTACAATTCAAATTGAAAAACAAATCTGTTAGGGGAAAAAATATATAAAAAATAAAAAACCTACAATAAGCTGGTTGCATAAGTGTGCAGACCCTTAAACTAATACTTTGTTGAAGCACCTTTTGATTTAATTACAGCATCCAGTCTTCTGGGGTAGGAGTCTATCAGCATGGCACATCTTGATTTGACAATATTTGCCCACTCTTCCTTGCAAAAGAGCTCCAAATCTGTCAGACTGCGAGGGCATCTCTTGTGCACAGCCCTCTTCAGGTCATCCCACAGATTTTCTTTTGAATTTAGGTATGGGCTCTGGTTGGGCCATTCCAAAACTTTAATTTTCTTCTGGTGAAGCCATTCTTTTGTTGATTTGGATGTATGCTTGCGGTCATTGTTGTGTCAAAAGTTGAAATTCCTCTTCATCTTTCTAGCAGATGCCTGAAGGTTTTGGGTCAAAAGTGACTGGTACTTGGAACTGTTCATAATTCCCTCCACTTTGACAAAAGCCCCAGTTCCAGCTGAAAAAAAGCAACCCCAAAGCATGATACTGTCACCACTATGCTTCACCGTGGGGATTTTTTTTTTTTTTTTTGGTGATACGAAGTGTTGTTTTTGCTCCAAATGTACTTTCTGGAATTGTGACCAAAAAGTTCAACCTTGGTCTCATCAGACCATAACATATTTTCCCACATGCTTTTGGGAGACTTGACGTATTGTTCTGCAAATTTTAGCTGGGTCTGGATGTTTTTCTGTGGGAGAAAAGGCTTCTGTCTTGCAACCCTACCCCATAGTCCAGACATATGGAGAATACTGGAGATTGTTGTCACATGTAGTACACAACCAGTACTTGCCAGAAATTTCTGCAGCTCCTTCAGTGTTGCTGTAGGTCTCTTGGCAACCTTCCTGACTAGTTTTTGTCTTGGCTTTTCATCAATTTTGGAGGGCCATCCAGGTCTTTGCAACATCACTGTTGTCCCATATTTTCTTCACTTTTTGACAACTATCTTCAATGTGTTCCATGGTATATCCAATGCTGTGGAAATTTTTTTGCACCCGTCTCCTGACTGATACCTTTCAACAGTGAGCTCCTTTAGATGCTTTGTAAACTCTTTGTGAACCATGGCTTTTGCTGTAGCATGCAACTGAGTAAATGTCAGGAAAATCCTACTAGGACAGCTGAACTTTATTTGGGGTTAATAAGAGTCTCTTTAATTGATGGCAAGTGTGTACCAAAGAAGACTGAATACTGTAATTAAATCAAAAGGTGCTTCAACAAAGTATTAGTTTAAGGGTATGCACACTTATGCAACCGGCTTATTGTACATTTTTTATATTTTATATTTTTCCCCTAACAGATGTTTGTTTTTCAATTGAATTGTACAGGTTATAGGTCACATTAAGGATGGGAAAAGTTTTGAAATTATTTATTGTGGTCTCATTTTTTTATATCACAAAAAACTGGCATCTTAACAGGGGAGTGTACACTTTTTATATCCACTGTATATGTAGTCGGTCCTGTATTTTGTTAAGTCATGCTTTATAGAAGCTGTAACCCAAAATGAAACAATTGAATAGAGTCCATGGAAACTGAGGAGTAAGTGGTAATGGACCTACGACCCCTTGCAGGACCAATGTTAGTGCTCACTTACATCATGGGTCCACAGTTGTGCAATCTAATGCCATTTGTGTTACTCCCCACTAGAACCTATGGCAGCACTTGTTTGTCCAGGTTGTAGGATGGAATTTGACTATTATTGATGCAATGGTTTCAACAAGGTGCACTTTAAACAAGTATGTATGTAGTAATGTGCGCATATCACTTTCTTCTTCTTTCAGCTGTTCCCGTTAGGGGTTGCCACAGTGGATCATCTGTTTTCATTTCTTAACCACTCAGGAACAGGAGAGGTCCAGTAACGAAGAACAGCCACACTGGAGTAAATATCCAAAGTATTTATTAATCCACAATAACAAAGGTTGATTAAGCCCTTTCGTATATGTACTTCATCACCTGATTCTGATGAAGTACATATACGAAAGAGCTTAATCAACATTTGTTATTGTGAATTAATAAATACTTTGGATATTTACTCCAGTCTGGCTATTCTTCGTTACTGGACCTCTCCTGTTCCTGAGTGGTTATTTGTCTTCAGTGTTTTCTTAGTGTTTTGGTTCTGTTTCCATTTCTTCCTGTCCTCTGCATCTTGCTCTGTCACACCAACCCCCTGCATGTCCTGTCTCACCACATCCATAAACCTTATCTTAGTTCTTCCTCTTTTCCTCTTACCTGGCAGCTCCATCCTTAGCATCCTTTTCCCAATATACCCAGCAGCCCTACTCAGCACATGTCCAAACCAACGCAATCTCGCCTCTCTGGCTTTGTCTTCAAACCGTCCAACCTGAGCTGACTCTCTAATATACTCATTCCTAATCCTGTCCATCCTTGTCACACCCAGAGCAAATCTTAACATCTTTAGCTCTGCCATTCCAGCTCTGACTCCTGCCTTTTTGTCAATGCTACTGTCTCCAACCCATATAACATAGCTGGTCTCACTCCCTCTTATAGACCTTCCCTTTCACTCTGACTTTTACCCATCTGCCACAAAACACTCCTGACACTTTTCTCCACCCACTCCATCCCGCCTGTACTCTCTTCTTCACCTCTCTTCCACACTCACCATTACTCTGAGCTGTTGACCCCAAGTATTTAAACTCATCCACCTTCGCCAGCTCTACTCCCTGCATCCTCACCATTCCTCTATCCTCCCTCTCATTCAGACACATATATTCTGCCTTAGTCCTGCTGACCTTCATTCCTCTTCTCTCTAGAGCATATCTCCACCTCTCCAGGGTCTCCTCAACCTGGTTCCTACTCTCACTACAGATCACAATATCATCTGCAAACATCATAGTCTATGGGGCCTCTTGTCTGATCTCGTCTGTCAACCTGTCCATCATCATTGCAAATAAGAAAAGGTTCAGAGCTGATCCTTGATATAATCCCACCTCCACCTTAAACATATCATTCACTCCCACTGCAGATCTCACCACTGTCACACTACCCTGATACATATCCTGTACCACTCACTTTTCCATTAACATATTCTGCCTTGTGCAGTGGCTTAGCTTATGTGCAGTAGAGCTGTGAAGCAGTCAGTCCGTTTTTGGTTTTACTCAGGATGCACTGTTACACAAACCGCAGTTTGTCACCATTTTAAAGAACTCCAAATTCCTTCTCCTTTGTGAGTTACTGAGTAATTTCACTAATTACTCAGCAACCTCCAATCTACTAAGAGGAACAAAGCCGGACATTGCAATGATTACAATCTCTGTGCTTCAGCATAACAAGCATTTCTTCAAAGTTTTCACCACGGGTTTTAGAACCTTATTCCTACCCTGGTTAACTCAGAGCTGTCTTTTCTGACACCAGATGAGATGTTACTCGTTTGTTAGTAGTCAGTCAGAGATGCTTCACTTACCACACAACACCACTGGCTTATTTTACAGTAATCCCCTTTTACATTTTACAAGCAAAGAACAATACAGATGGTCACTGTATTAGAGAGTGGGGTGGGTGAATCCCCTTACTAAGAGTAGTTTTAGCCACAACAATAGGGCTTCATAAAAACAACTGGCTGCAAAATTCCTTTTTCCAAAACTGTGCATATAAATGTTAATGCATTATTTTCATGACTACAGTAGTCATCATGGGAGTATCGAGAACTTATGTGAGTTTGTAGCAAATTTGTAGGTGTCCATAAATTAAGTTTTAAACCAGCACATCATGTACTGGTTGATGGGCAACAGTTTAGACCCACCCCACACAAAAAAGAAACAGAATCCTGAACTTGTGTGGTCTGCCCAGCCGACTGATTGTTAGTATTTTGTTTATAAAGTGACTTTTGGGCTCTTGTTGACAGTGATATTCACTCTGAGCACTTTAGCTTCACTCACAAAGGACAGATACTAAAAGATCCACAGTTATTAATGTCAAACAATTAATGGTTCTAACCAGTTATTTTGTAACCTTGTTTGGAGAGAGATGCCTGTAACACAGATACAGTAATTGCTTTTCCTGTGACAGAGTTCGACAATATCCTTTGCTTTTGGTCCCTATATGAATATGTGACCAAATTACCTAGTGACCATGTCAGGCTTTGTGTCAGAAGCCTTCTAAAACAGTACATTGCTAGCAGATGCGAGGAAAGCGTTTTATCTGAAGAGCAGAACATAAGCCTGCACTGCCCTCTTGTGGTGAAAAGTATACTTCCTAGTTTGCAAGGTACCAAATTCCCTTTGATGTGTTTGTATGGACGCTTTTGTACATAAAAGCAAATCCACATAATTTGATGACAATTTTATAGTGCAAGTCCAAAACAGTGTATTCAGAAGAAACATCAAAGATAAAGACAGATATGGTATGCCTGGAGGCATCTTAGATTTTTGGTTTGTGAAATATTTTGTATTTCACCTGGGCTAAGCCTGAAATTGGTCATACAGATCACAGCATTATTACCTTGGTAAACAAATATAAATAAAATAAATCAATATGAAACATGAAAATCTGTACATTTTCTAAAGGCATGTGTAAATGTTGCACTATCAGGTCATCAGAAGTTATGGTGTTCAGATAGGCAGTTGGTGGTTATCTTACTCACAAAGCCCACCAGTACAGTTAAAAAAAAAAAAAAAAAAGTTGTGCTAAACATCAAGTACACATTCTCATTTTTGTATTTGTACATCCTACTTTCTAGCTTAGTGATGGAAATGGCTGAGGGCAGATGGTGCCTGATGGAATGGTCAACATCAACCTCTTTGCTGATGACACAAGGAAAGTTGCAGAACTGTAGGATTTAGGGGGGCATCTGGACATGTAGGCAGAAAGGTAATGAGGGTAAGTACAAGCAAACGTAAAGTCCTGGCCTTAGGCCAGACAGCCGTGCGGAGAGAGGTGGACATCATGAAAACAGAACAGGCAAGAGATCCAGGGGTGCAGGTTAGCTTTGTCATAGACATTGATAAAGGCCTGAATGCAACCCAGGCAAATAGAGTTTGAGAAGGATCTCTGGCACCTGCTGAGGCGGACACATGAGGTCTTTCCATTGTAACAGCTCAACAGTTTGTATATAGAATCATACTTTCCTTTCTAGCTCTGAATAATAGAAATCATTACTGCCATATACAGTTTATGAACAAGCCCTTCCTCTCTCCCAGTGCTTCTTAAAATGGTTTCTATATGTTGCTAACAAATTCCTGTTACTCGTTTTGGAGATGTCAAAGTTTACCATGGTGCTGAAAATACACAGGTAACTACTGCACTCTATTCCTTCCCAGACTCCTAAGAAACTGTACCAGTACTTGCTGGCATCAAGTTTCTCCATCTAAATAAAGAGTTTGTTCAACAAAATTACTGGTTTACTAGCATGGTTGTCCATCATCAGTACACAGATTTTGGCAGGCTCAGAGGTTTAAGTCATGTGTTGAAGATTAAGAGCTTAAGCAAGTCGACGTAGTCTTGAATAAAAGCTACAGGTCAGCAGCATGAATTCGTATAATCAAAGCTGGACTTAGTTAACCCCTTTCATCCATGCAGAAAAGGCCCTGCAGTCTCCATGTATCTTGTGTAAAACAACATTGCCTGCCTGTCTATTCATCACACCCAAATATACCAGAAAATTACTAGCAGACACTTTTAGCAAGTACATCAGTGACTACCTACCCCTGGAGTTTTGGCTCATTACAAAAGACATAAGAACAAAAACTTCCTCTATGAGAAGAAAGCCACAATGCCTATCTACATGAACTAGAATCTCTCAGTATTCAACCTAATAACCAATTTCCTAGGTGATCTGAACTATCCAACTACAGACTAAGAAATCAACACCATCACTAGTTCACAAGCACATATTCCTGAACTTTGTCAATGCAAATGCCCTGGACCAATTAGTCAAGAGTACCCACGAGGGGTAATAACATCTTGGATCTTGTCCTTGCTAATCTGGCATAATCTTGCACCATCCCTTGCGCATCATCATGATTTGTCAGATCTGACCATAATGCAGTCTCCTTTGAAATAAAACTGAAATCAGAGATCCCCTCCACCCAAGGTACCTTTAGAAATTTCTTTAAGACAAACTATCTACTCTTAAGTCATACATTGGCACGCTTCAAATTCCCACCAAACCCAGTTAACTCCACTGAATATGCAGAAATGTATGTCACCACACTATACCAGCATGTAAATGCAGCTGTACCCCACAGCAACAAGTGCAGGGCAAACCTCAGACATGAACCCACATGGTGGAACCATAATATCAAAAAGCTTTATAATAAAAGAAAAGTGTTTTGACAAAAGATACGAAGAGTAATTCCTGGAATGTTAGAGCCCTTGTCATTGAAGTAGACAAACCCAGGACATTAATAACATCCACCAAAGCTAAGTTTGAGACTAAAATAGCTATCCAAGCCCAAGACAGTCACAAGTCCTTTTTTAGTTATTTTCGTAATCTCAAAAGCACAATTGGCAATGAACTGAGATGATTGTGAACAATGTTATCTTCACTTAGACTGAAGATATAGCAAACCTACTAGCTGATAAATTTAACTCTAATTTTACCCCTTTCTCCCCTCCATCTGTTCCTCAAGATATGCCTGAAACTGGCTCATTTCCAGCTATCACACATGACCAAGTCCTAAAATTGCTATCAAAAGCTAAAAATACTGCATTAGTGGGTCCTGACAGAATCCCAGAATGCATTTTAAATAGCATGAAGCATGATTTTGCCACGCCCCGAACAACACTATTCAATCTCAGCTTCTATACAGGTTTTGTACCAAGCAAACGGAGATCAGCTACAGTCATTCCCTTGCATAAAGGAGGACTTTACAAAGACCCAGGCAATTACAGGCCCATAAGTCTGACCAGCCTCATATGGAAAGCCATGGAAAGACACATCATGGAGCTTATCAATAAGGACATAAGGAACCTCCAAACACTGGACCAATCTTAGTTTGAATTCATCAAGTTCAGGCCATGCTTACTCAACCTGGTGATTTTTTTTTATTTTGAAAAGGTTACAAAGGCAAAAATGGTACACACCACGTACTTCAACTTGGCCAAAGCTTTTGACAGAATTCCCCCCTCAGGCATGGTACAAAAAGTAAGTAAACTGAGAATACACCCCTATGCCACCCATTAGATTGGCAATTGGCTCGCAGATAGGATACAGATAATCAAAATAGGAGAAGTTACCTCTACAAAGACACTATCATCAGTGGAGTTCCCCAAAGTAATGTGCTGGAACCTGTCCTCTTTGGCATCCACTTTTTTGAAGTAAAGCCAATACCACAGGGCTCTGGCTGACTAAGTTTGCAGATTATCATGGAAATGATCAGTAATGACATAGGAAAACTCATGAAACTGGACCCAACCCAATTTGTTTTCGTCAAGAGCAGGTCATGCATTCTCAACCTGGTGGACTTCTTTGAGAAGATCACCAAGCAATGGGTGAGGCCAAAATAGCTCACACTGCCTACCTTGACCTGGCCAAGGCATTTGGCACAATACCCCCACTCAGGCATTGTTGAGAACTCAAAAGGTTAGGTATAAACCCTTAAGTCACCCAGTGGATAGCCAGCTGGCTCACAGACAGGACCTAGGAAGTTAGAATTGGGGAGTCCACCTCTACAAAGAGGCCATTCACAAGTGGAGTTCCCTAGGGATTGGTCCTGGGACTGATCTTTTTTGGCATTTACTTCCCTGAAATCAAGGACAATGTCAAGGACAATGTCAATAGCCTCTGGATGACTAAATTTGTAGATGATTACAAATTAGGAGCTGTCATGGAATCCCCCACTGACACAGATGTTCTCCAGAAAGGGCTGATTCACACAAATAGCTGGTGTCGATGCCATGGACTAAAGCTAAATGCCAAGAAATGCATAATAGTATCCATCAGGAAGTCATCCACCCCTAGTAACTATCATACTGATAATACACCCGTAAGAGTTGACCCAGTAGTCAGGGACTTGGGGACAAACGCACATATATTACCTAACCAGGCATATCCAGCATTTGGACTGTCCACAGAGGTTCCTCACTAAAAGAATACAGGGTGTAAGTAACATGTCCTTTGCAGACTACCTCAAGGCCCTAGCCCTGTGTTCTGTCTTCTACAAGCTATTGAGGGGAGATATATGCCTGGATACAAGGCATTGCCAGACCCCACCCTGATGGACCGCCATATCCACAAGACAAACAGCACCAGAATTACCCATTTTACACACTTGGACCTTGTCTGTGATAAACATAGGACCTGCTAGAGAGAGAGAGAGAGAGAGAGAGAGAGAGAGAGAGAGAGAGGTATGTATCCCGGAAACAAAACCCTTCTCTGGAACAGGCTTCCTATACAAGTGAAGCACAGTTCCTCCATAGCTCAATTTAGGTGAACCTTGCTTGGACAAGAGGATGGCGAACAGGACATTCATCCCTGGCTTGGCACCTATGTCTCTAATGGATTCAAGCAACCTGTAAATGGTTCATCTCCCAAACCCCTGCTTGTAAATGGTTCATCTCCCAGGTTCCTGCTTGTAAATGTTTCACCTCCCTGGCCCCTGCTTACATTTATCAAGGGTACCAGAACTTGTCAGAGATTAGGGATGCATGGCTAGGCTTACAATGCCCCTCCTGGTTGTTACCCTAGTAAACACCTATGAACCTATGACTGCAAGCTAGGAGGAGTCATTGAATACTCAAATGACAGCCATCCTGCAGGAAAGTTTGTTCCAAATAAATAACTGGAGCCAACATCATGGACTGAAACTAAATGCAAAAAAAAATGCATTATTGCATCCTTTGGGAAGTCAACTACCCCAGGGAACTACCACACTAACAGCATGCCTCTAAGCATTGACCCAGTTGTTCAGGCTTTGGGAACTTATCTAGACAGTCATCTAACTTTTGACTAACGTGTCCATTTCCTGTTCCCCATCCACTTGTCCAAGTTACACTTGAATTGAGTTATGGAGGAACTCTGCTTCACTTGGATAGGATCCCTTCTGTCCAAACTTAAAACATGCTCCCCATCATTTGACAACTTACCTCCACAATTCCTAAAAATGGCTGCAAATTCCATTGCTTTCCCTATCTCCATACTAATCAATAGATCTGTTAAGGAAAACTCTGTGCCTGACATCTGGAAAAAAAATTCTACATTATACCCCTGAATAAAGGTGGTAATTCAACTGATCCCTCCAATTTCAGACCTATTTCCATCCTCTACCCCTGTCTAAAATACTCGAAAAATGTATTCACAAACAACTCCTTGCTCTATGAAAATCTTCTGACCCCCACACAACATGGTTTTCAGCCAAAACACAGCATGACTACTGCTTTAACATCCTTCACAAATACTATTGCAACATTCCGTGATAACAATAAATTGGTTTCCTGCCTGTTTCTTGCTCTATCCAAAGCCTTTGATACTGTTTCTCATAGCTTACTTCTATCCAAATGTCACTTAACCTCTCTAACTCTGCCTTATCTTTGTTCTTCAGCTACCTCTCTAACAGATTCCAGGCTGTGAAATGGCAATATAACTTCTCTCCCTTTCTACCAGTACAAACTGGGGTCCCCCAAGGCTCCATCTTTGGACCCTTACTTTTTAACATCTTTATTAGTGACCTCCACTCTTCCTGTCCACTCTCTACTGTTATTCAATATGCTGATGATTCCGCAATCATCTCCTGCTCTGACAATAACACACACCTTCATACTTTCACCCAAGAATCCCTCCACTCAGTTGAAAGATGGCTTTCTTCCCACCAATTACTACATCTTTCCGAATGATGGCTTCAGGCACTCTTACAGGTTCAAAGAAAACTTTGAAAACAAAGAAAAAAGAATAATAATGATTGTTTGATAGATCGTTTTAAACGTAAAAGTTCTTTTTGAGAACAAATACCTACTAATGTTGAATGTTATATTAATCTATGTGAGAATGATTTCTATGCATATTTTTCTAAACAAGGACCTAGATGCATGTACTTTAATTTAAGCCAAGAAGAGAGAAGCTCTTTGAGTAACCTAACTAATAATAATGACATAATAATAAAACCTGCTGATAAGGGGGAAGGGATAGTGGTAATGGATGATGTAGATTATGACCATGCGATGTTGACTTTGCTATGTGATATTAATACTTATGTAGAGATAGGTTTTGGATCACTCATGAAAATCATTAACAAAGTATATGATGATATTTATGATCTATTGATGTGCAGGCAGGTCACCAAGAAGCTATATGATTTTTTTCTGGTTGAATTTCCCACAATACCATGTATTAAGGGTCTTCCCAAAATACATAAAGATGTTTTTCCCCTCCCCATGAGACCTATTGTAGCAGGTGATGGCTGGTTGACTGAAAGGATATCACAATATCTAGAGAGCGTACTAGGACCTATTATTCGTAACATTCCGAGCATCTTAAAAGATAGCTACCAGCTAATCCATGATATATCAAGCATCAAGGATAAATTTAAAGACACTTCTTACTTAATGGTAACTTTAGATGTAAGGAATTTATTTACAGCAATCCTCAATGACTACGGCATAGAAGCAGTTAGGAGTATGCTATCAATAACAGAAGGGGTAATGAATGAACAAGAGTTATTGGTATGTACTTTATTGGATACCATCCTCAACAATAATGTGTTTATATATCGTGATAAACTTTATGCACAAAAGTGGGGGGGTAGCAATGGGCACCCCCTATGCCAACTCTTACGCGAATCTAGTGGTACATTATTGGGAGAGGGAGTTTTTATTTAGTAGCACATATTACCAACAAGTGCTACTATATAAAAGATTTGTTGATGACATACTACTATTTTGGAAAGGAACTGAGATGGAT
The DNA here is from genome assembly GCF_019279795.1 of Protopterus annectens. Lineage (NCBI taxonomy): Eukaryota > Metazoa > Chordata > Ceratodontiformes > Protopteridae > Protopterus > Protopterus annectens. The sequence continues at coordinate 384,928,097 of NC_056739.1, forward strand.
CTCTTAGAGTTTATCAGTTTCTTGGAGTCGACTACTGATTTTTTGAGATTTACCTCAGAAATCTCTGCAAGAGAAGTATGTTTCTTGGATGTTAAAATAACCAGGATGATGGATGGTGGTCTCTACACGAGTCTATACAGAAAACCTTGTTGGAGGAATACACTTTTATGTTATAGTAGCATGCACCCTAGACATGTCTTTCCTAATGTGGTAAAAGGACAGTTTGTCAGAATATATAGGTTATGTAAAGAGAATTCTGACTTACAGAGACAGCTTGATGATCTACACACCCTGTTTTTAGACAGGGGGTATAATGATTCTATGATTAATAAAGTTAGATGCTCCATTATGGATAATATAAATGAGAATACTAAAATTACCAGGAATTATGCAAATAATAGATCAGGAGGGAGTTATGATGATATAACCCCGTTTATTACGAGATACACTAATGACAATAGGAAAGTGGTGGACATAATAAGCAAACATTGGAGTGTACTCACCATAAATGCTAAAACGTTGAATATAGTGGGACATAAACCAAGATTCAACTATAGGAATAGTAAGAATTTAAAAAGGCTATTATGTAAGGAACACACAAATGATAGAATCAATAGATTAAGTATAAATAAAACGGGTACTTTTTGCTGTATGAGATGTAACATGTGTAGATATATAACATTCGAACAACATTTTGTTCACCCTACCATGATGTTTGAGTTTAAACCGAAGTTCTATGCTACATGCGATAGTAAGAATCTAATTTACTTAGCTACATGCACAAAATGTACAGGGTTTTATGTGGGCATGACAGCGAGGAGGTTAAAAGACAGAATATATAATTATATATACGATATCAGGAAAATGAACAACCACAACGCGTTGGCCAGGCATGTTAGTTTAACTGTAGGTCATACTTTTAGGTTCAGGGTGTTACAGCTGATATTGCAGAATAAACGAGGGGGCAGTAACCTGAATCACTTAGAATCAGTTGAGCTTGAATGGATCTTTAGAATGAGAGCACATGTAGAACCAGGGCTCAACCAGTCTATTAGCATTAAACCAATACTGGATGCACGTATTTAGATGTATTTTTGGATTCAACTATATATGTATGTATATATATATATATATATATATATATATATATATATATATATATATATATGTATATATATATATATGTATATATATATATTTCTATATTGTATTTTATACTACATACTATATATATTATTAATATTCCCTCCATTAATGTTTTAAGAGGTGATGAATTATAAGCACTGGACATGCTTAATGACCCAAATTTATACCCTGGGTGTAGATGTACGTTAGTACACACATTTTAGTAAATAGTGTTTTGATATATTTTATATATTTTTACATCGGATAGTGTAATATGATGTTGCAAATTGTGTTTTGTTTAAATTATTAATTTTTAGTTAGTCAATTATTATTACTTTATACTATTTATCACATTGTATATTTTGTATTCAGGATACACATACACACATTTCATTATATATGATTCACTTTATATCTAGCTTTCAACCAGGAGCTGGTTGCCTTAAAATATTGCTTGCTCAATCAATCAATTATTGAATTCAATTATTGTATCCATTATTCAATTATTTGGTTGTGCAGTTAGTACTTAAGAACTGTTTAAAAATGTGTTTGTGAAATCTGAAGAAGCATGCCTGTGTAGCATGTGAAAGCGCTTATTTTATCTCACTTTGTTTTACTTCGACATTAAATACTGGTTTTATAACATCGTGGTGGTTGTGTCCAGTTTTGGTTTTGATACTTTTCTCATTGGGAATTACAACCTTTAGACGGTAGCAGCACTTATTTTTCTTTATCTAGATTCCAGGCTGTGAAATGGCAATCTAACTTCTCTCCCTTTCTACCAGTACAAACTGGGGTCCCCCAAGGCTCCATCTTTGGACCCTTACTTTTTAACATCTTTATTAGTGACCTGCACTCTTCCTGTCCACTCTCTACTGTTATTCAATATGCTGATGATTCCGCAATCATCTCCTGCTCTGACAATAACACACACCTTCATACTTTCACCCAAGAATCCCTCCACTCAGTTGAAAGATGGCTTTCTTCCCACCAATTACTACATCTTTCCGAATGATGGCTTCAGGCACTCTTACAGGTTCAAAGAAAACTAAATTCCTCCTATTTCTCCCTTCTACCCTAGAGCACCACAAAATTTCCTTTTCTGTCTCCTCTCTCAACAATACTATCACTTCTACTGAACCGCACACAAAACTCCTAGGTGTGATTATCGATGACCATCTAAAGTTCGATCTCCATACTCAACAGTGCATTAATAAGACACATCAAAAACTAGGCCTGCTATACAGACACAAGAAATACCTCACAAATGCCTCCAGACTCTCCCTCAGACAAGCCTTCCTACTCCACACACTGCTCTGTGCAGCCCCCATTCTGACACACCTACAGTCTAATCTTCTTACTAAACTTGAACATACCTATAACAAAATTGCTCGATTTGCTCCAACCTACCTTACCACACTCATCACTGCATCGCCCTTAGAAATCTGCAGTGTCTAGAATTTCATCATCAAATATCAGTTCCTCATGGCTCTTTCAGTCTTAAATCTACCATCCTCCTGTCCCTCTCTCTCCGCCCTTATCCAGCCCTATACTCCCAAACGCTCTCTTCGTAGCTCTCAACAGAACCTACTGCAAGTGTATAAGCCCAATAAAAACATTGGCAAATCACTCTACTCCTATTCCATAGCAAATGCTTGGAATAAATTACCTCTCAATATCAGAAGTATCACCAACCCTACAACCTTTAAGATAGCAATAAAGGATTACCTCCGTAAATCATGGTCACGTCTCTGTCATGACCCTACATAAGCTGTCATCCTCTCCTAACAGCCTGCTGTCACCCTGACTGCTGCCACAGTAGTCCTGTCACTGACTTCCTTCCCTGGGATCCTTTTTCTTTCTCCACTGCTATTTGTACCAAATACTTTATTCTTCTCATACATTTCTCTTTACTCGACTGAGTTCACATCAAAATTACCTTTTTTTACTCTCTTTCTCTGTACTGCCTGATATTACATTACATTGCTGTGCCCCTTTACTGGTTTGCTGTCTTATGATCGCCTACTGCAAACATCTTCCTATTTTTTCTACAAGTGTTCTTATTTTTTACTATATCCAACATGTATATACAATATGCTACCTTTGTCTCTGATTTGTACCGTGTTTAATTTATACTGAGTTTACTCACAGGTAAACAACTGACCAAATTACTTTGTTATACATATATACTCTTGTTTTTTCTTTAGCAACTAATGTTCATGTTACATAATTTTTTTTAATGTAATGTACTATTGGAGTTACATAATGTTTTTAAGTATTGTACTGTTGGAGCCTCTCTCCTCGGGTCTCTTCTGAAAAACGGCTTTGCCTAGCCAGACTAACCCGGTCAACAAATGTCAAATAAAATAAATAAAATATATAAATTGTTATAAGAAATTCCTTCTATACTGCACAACTTATAAAACAAAGGGATTGTTTCTAGATCTAGAGATGTCATTGTACCCCTTTACTCAACCCTCATTAGACCAATCGTTGAATATAATGCCCCCTTTGGCATGTATCTGTCCAGACACATGTAACAACTGGAATGCCCATAGAGGTACCTCACTGAAAGGATACAAGGCCTAAGCAACATGTCAACATGTCTTACATGTACTGACTCAAAACCCTGTCAATATACTCTGTATTCTACAGACCTGTGTCTGGCATACAAGACATCCTTCGCCCTATGACTGATGGATTTACTGCACATCAGCATGTCAAATGACATCAGAAATATTCTGTCTAGGAATCTAAACCTCTTCTGCAACATCAACAGAATGGCTTGGAGACGCAAGCATATCTCACAGAAGATACTGCTGCTCTGGAACAGACTCCCCATCCACATAAAACAAAGTTTATCCCTGTCCATAGTCAAATGCAACTTCGATTTAGGATGGGAAACAGAAAATCTACCCCAGGACTGTCCCCTGTACTAGTACTGAACAGAAGCAGCTCCTAAATACTTTATCCTATTCCTGGATCCCCTCAAATTATCTATGGTATGATCTCAGTTATTCTCATTAGGGGTAATAGATTATTGACCATGGGATGGATAAGGCCAGTCTATCACCAGATGGGGTAGGCTACTCTGAGTGCAAAACTAGTAAGGCTTAAAATGGCCCACAAGGGCAGATAGCTTAGTACTTACCTATGGACAAGTAAAAAATTACAGGAGCTTAAAATATGCTGAACCAGATCTTCAGAAACATCATTCCGAATGATGGCTTCAGGCACTCTTACAGGTTCATAGTTGTTTACTAGGCTAATGACCACAAGGACCTTTTTAAGCCTAGCCATGCATCCCAAATCTCTTGACAATTTCAGATAACCTTGATAAGTGTAAGCATGGGCCTGGGAGATTAATCATTTACAGGTTACCCATGTCCATTAGAGACATAGGTGCCAAACCAGGAATGAATTTTCGGTTTCCCATCCAACTGTCCAAGTTGCACTTGAATTGGGTTAGGGAGGAACTCAGCTTCACATGGATGGGGAGCCTGTTCCATAAATGAGTCTCTGGGATACATTCCTATCTCTCCAGCAGGTCCTATTTATATCATAGGCAAAGTTTAAGTCTTTAGAACAGGTAATACTGGTGCTGTTTGTTTTGTGGATATGCAGGAGGTCCATCAGAGTGAGCTTTAACAATGTCCTGCATGCCAGGCATAGATCTCCCCTAAAAAGCCTGAAGGAGACAGAATACAGGGATAGGGCCTTGAGGCAGCCTGCATAGGACATATTACTTACAGTATGCCCTGTATTATTTTAGTGAGGATCCTATGTGGACGTTCCAATTATTGGATATGCCTCGTTAGGTACATACCAAAAGGGGGCATTGTACTCAATGATAGGTCTGATGAATGCCGGACACAGTGGACCAATGACTCCCTTGGACTTAGATGCCGTACCTTTGTTTATAAGTTGCACAACATAGAATGATTTCCTCACCACTGCAGACACATGATGACCAAAGGCTAGATTACTATCTCTCTGTGTCTCTAAGTCCTTGACTACTGGGTCAACTCTAAGGGGTGTGTTGTCAATATGATAGTTACCAGGGATGGATGACTTCCCAAAGGATACTATTATGCATTTCTTGGCATTTAGTTTTAGTCTGTGGCTCTGACACCAGTTGTTTGTCAGTGTCAGTCCCTCATGGAGAACATTTGTGTCAGTGTGAGATTCAATAACAGCTCCTAATTTGCAATTATCTGCAAATTCAGTCATCCAGAGACCGCTGACATTGGCCTTGACTTCTGAGAGGTAAATGCTAAAAAGGAGAGTCTAAGGACTGATCCCTGAGGGACTCCACTTGTGACTGGCCTCTTTGTAGAGGTGGACTCTCCAATTCTAACTTCCTGGGTCCTGTCAGGCAGTTGGCTATCCACCGGGTGACATATGGGTTTGTACCCAACCTCTTGAGTTTGTCAACAATGCCTGAGTGGGGTATTGTGTCAAATGTCTTGACCAGGTCAAGGTAGACAGTGTGAATGATTTTGCCCTCATCCATTGCTTTGGTGACCTTTTCTAAGAAGTCCACCAGGTTGAGTAGGCATGATCTGCTCTTGACAAAACCAAACTGGGCTGGTTCCAGTGTCTGGGGGTTTACTATATCTCTGTTGATCATCTCCATGATAATTCTTTCCATGGCTTTGTATACAAGAACAGTGAGACTTATGGGTCTGTAGTTTCCAGGGTCTGTAGATGGCCCACCTTTGTGCAGATGGATGACTGTTACCTTTCTTCATTCATGAAGCACAAAGCCTGACTAGAGGCTACCATTAAATAGTAATTCCAGAGGCCCTGATAGGTCATGTTTCATGCTTTCTAGAAGGCATCCTGGGATATTGTCTGGGCCCATTGATGCAGTGTTCTTGGTCTTTGAGAGAGCATTAAGGACCTGTTCCCTAGTGATAGTAGGGGGAGTTATATTTGATGACATTTCCTGAGAGACGGTTGAGGGGGAGAGAGGAGTAAAATTGGAGATGAATTTATCAGCCATGAGGTTTGCTATATATTCAGGCTCAGTATAGGTGGCTCCATTTGCAATGAGCTCTGGACACAATGGTGCACTGCCTTTGAGGTTGTGGACACAGCTAAAGAATGCTTTGTGGTTGTCCTTGGAAGGCCAAACTTACCTCAAATTTAGCTTTGATAGTATTTATCCCTTGAGTTGTTTGTTTCATTTAAAGAGAGTGCTTTTATCCTGCTGAGTGCAGCACCTCTAATTTGTGCCATGCTTTTCTTCCTCCTGTTATACAGCCGACTGATCTTGTGATTCCACCAGGGTGGCTTGTTTTTTGAGCTAGTTCTGTACTTCTTCTTGGTGGGTACATTTGCCTCTATGCAGCTATTAACATGCTTTTACAGGATTTCTGTGAACAGTTCTGCATAGGCAGAAGTGTTCTTAGGGTTTATGGGGGCTTGAAATTTTGCCAGGTCCTCAATTAGTAGCAGGAGGTTAGCCTTAGAATAGTTCCTGAATATTACAGGTTTAGCTGGGAGTTCATGTTTTATTTTTACTTTAAAGGAGAGTATTTTGTGGTCTGACCTTACCAGGGAAGGCATTACAGTAGGGGGTGTGCAACACTCTCGCATATTAGTGAGGACCAGATCCAGTATGGTTGCAGCCCTGGTTGGTGTACTGACTATTTGGTCAGGGAGTTTGTGTTTACAAAATCCAGGAATCTCTCTGCATGTAAGTTTGGTGTCATATAGCATTCCTAGTTAATAGTGGGGTAGTTAAAGTCACCCATGAATATGGTATTGGGTTGGATGGTTAGTGTTTCTAATAAGTTTAAATACATGGTATAGGTTTTCTGGGTCACAGAGGGGGACCTATAGCTTGCAAGGAAGTGGTATTGGATTTTACCTATGGTGATTTGAACATGGATCAGCTCCAGTGCATTGTCCTGTTTTACCAGCCTTGAAGTATATTTATTTTTGATGTAAATAAGAGACACCTCCACCTTTAGTCCCTGCCTGTGAAGTAGCTGGCCTACATGTGTGGAAGGCATTATAACCATGCACTCTTGGTGTGCTCTTCGCAGCTTTAAACAATGTCTCAGTGACCGCACAGACATCAGCATTCTCTAGAGTACAGATAGCTTCTAGGGAGTGGAGTTTTTTGTTTAGACTCCTTGCATTGAGCAGTAATACCTTTATATTTTCTTGGTTTTGATTTGCTATGTCGGAACTACTTTCAGTTTGGCATTGCCCAAAAAAGGCACTATGGAGGAAGACAATGCTTTAGCCAATATTCAGAAGCCTAGAGGAAGAGGTGCAGACCATCCCTGGCAAAGCAGCATGGTCTGTCATCTTTTGTTCATATTGTGGCATCATCCTTGGAGAAGGTAAAATGCTGCTCAATGCTAGGCTCATACCAGCCTGAGACACATATTCCAAGAGCTCCATGATGTCTCTCGTCATATAGTCTAGGGAGGTATGTCTCAGGGCATTTACTCCCACATGGACTGTGATTACGTCATATTGGTAATTGTGGTCCGATGACCTGAATGCATGTTTAATGTGATGGATCCTAGCCCCTGAAAAGCAACTGACCATAACTTTCTCCTTACGCAGCCTGGTGAGAGGGACATCAGTGTGTCTCATGATGGAGTCTCCAATGAGTAGAATGTTGGACTACGTGGTGACTTGCCTTATGGGCTTAGCGGTAGAAGCTCCATGAGGTGTTGCTCTATGTATTGATGTGGGTGTTATTTTGGAAGAATGCATTTGGGGCTACTGAGGGTATTTGTTATGTGTGCTTTATCTAGGAGGTCTTTGTGGTTTAGGAAGATTACAAGTGCCTCAGCAAATGTGGGTCTACATGTCTGCTTTGAATTGTGCGTGGTGGGTGCAGCGTGTGTACTACTGACAACCTTATTGACATTAAAAGTACTTTTATGTGAGAACTTTGTCTCCAGTGACATTGTGTAAATACATCACTCACATACCATATCATTTTGTTTGAGAATTAACCAAAAACACCAGTGAAGAAGTTGCAAATCCGGTATCTCACAAATAGAAATTCACAGAAGCAGACAGATAACTGGAAAACTCAATGAAAATGCAGATTCTTGAATAAATAAATAAATAAAGCAGTTTAATCGGGAAAGAAAATGGTGATCTGGCCTTTAGGTTATTTGGGAGTTCGACATATATTTGTCGATGAAAAGGTGTTCGGAGTTATGTGGTTTTGAGGTCGTGATACAGACCCTGACTCTGTACAGAGCACTGCCATTCACTTGAGGGGTAACTAATACACAGACCCTGAAAATTTAAGGATGAAGTATTTAGGCAGATATTCTGAAGTTAGAAACAAATCAAGCAGTACTTACTGAAAACAATTCGATTGTCAAGAATGATGAAAAGCGGGGAGTCGCATGAATGGCTACTGCCTGGCTACCAATCCCAAGACAAGAAGCAGGCCACATCCTGTTTGTTGATCCACAGTCTTGTCCCAGATGATGCAAGGGTCTGTAGGATTGTAGCCATTTTCTTTTAGATGTCTTGAATAGCAACTAGACCAATCATGTACGGTAAGCACAGACACATACTCTCCAACCAAAAACCACCAGGAATCAATGCACTCTGCTCCTTTTCTTGCCAGGATCAGAATATAAGCACAGATTCCAAGCTGTCACCTATAAAGTAGTTATTAGGCTTTCTGGTGATCAGGGCAGTCTCCAGGAGAAAACAGAAGCACTAATCCTAAGATGACTACTGAGAGGCAGAATGTGGGCTCTCCAATAACGGATGGTCTTACTATAGATGCTTAAAGGTAAGATAAAAAAATTGTTTATCCTAAACACTGCAGTGTGCACTAAGCAGTTAAAGATGAAAGTGGGTAACTTAAGTTTTAGTTGTCTAAAAAGTTCCAAATGCATAAAAGGATCATGTCCTAACCTCAGCCCAGAAAAATACCAGGTTATCTGTACTGACTTACACAAGATGTCAGGAGCTTCAGAAATCAGTAAAGAAATGCAGACAGATAATGGTATATCCTAAACTCTGTTCTACATACTGCTAGACAGAGATGGCATTTTCAGTGAATCTCTGCTAATTTGTTTACATTTGTTGATGGGGAAGGACTAAGTGGGCAGTGTTCATTTTCAACAGAGATCTAGGGAGATGATTAAGCTATGAATAACAATATATATAGAAATATAGTAGCACAGTGGTGCAGTGGTTAGCACTGTCACATCACAGCAAGAGGTTCTCCGGTGCGATTCTCAGCTGGGGTTCCTTCTATGCAGTCTGCATGTTCTCCCTGTGTTCGCATGGGTTTCCTTTGGGTTCTCCAGTTTCTTCCCACATTCTAAAGATATGCAGTATGTGGACTGGATACTGTAAATCCAGAAGTGTGTGTGTGTGTGTGTGTGTGTGTGTGTGTGTGTGTGTGTGTGTGTGTGTGTGTGTGTGTGTGTGTGTGTGTGTGTGTGTGATATAGAAGAACAACTATGGCAGGGCGAGCCACCTGGTGGTGTGAAACTTCGCTCTAGTTGATTGTCACTGTTGAAGTGACACCCAAACCCATGTTTAAAAATGGGAAAAAGGGTTGTGGATTGATGGAGATGAATACATACATACATACATACATACACACAGTTCAGAACATTAATGGGAAAAACGGTATTCATTACATAAACCTAGAAAAATGCATACCTTTGATTTATAGAGAGACAGAGAAGGCAGGTGCCTTTGCTGTGAAACTAGAAATGGAAAATATTTGCAGAAAAAAGAGGCCATTTCTACATTCCTTACTTACCTATGTGAGTTGTTCACTTCTGGTCTGGTAGGAGGTGTTTACTCGGTGTACTAATAAAGTGAAAAGACAGCACAGGTAAGTTGCTGAAGTGATGATGAATTCTGCTATGACTGGCAGTTACACTTCTAGGTGCTACTGAGTTGTGATCTTAATAGTGCTAAGTGGCCAGAGGGCTGTTATTAATGAGAGAGTTAGAACATTCCAGCTATTACCGGTCTATAGAGCACTGATGGAGTCTGTCATTTTGCAGACTTTCATTTTAAATGCGAGGTTCAGGGTTGTGATCCTCCATTCTCTTCTTGGAGTGTAGCATCGCAGGCTTGACTAAATAACTGTATATTTTTGATTGTGTATAGGATTTTGTGGGTATTTTTAAAAGAGAAAGTTCTACAGGAGGCGGGAGCCAGTCAACTGTTACTTTGTAGTGTGGTGCAGTGACAGGGTCAGTTATGATAGTTATTAATAAACTTGGCTGTTTCATAGCTCCACTAGTTTAGAGAGTTACGTTGCTTGGTGATTAGTGCAGATACATGAAACATACAGGAAAATGGCAAGTAGTAAAGCATGGGCACTTATTAAACTGAAGTGGTCAGTTAGGAGGGGTTTCCACTAAAAATTTATAGTTTTTGGTTACCTTTTAAACTACTTGTTGATTGTGTGTCAAATACTGTCTGCTATAATGCCTAGTATTTTTGTGGTGACAACAACATTTGTGCACCATTTAGGGATGAGTGCTAAAATAATTTTTGTAGATAATTAAGCTATTATTTTGCCTCCTCAACATCTTTGTTTTGTTAGGATTTAATTGTTGGCCAGAGTGGGGAAGCCACAGTTATTTTCAAAGAAGTCAACTTTAGTGCTATGTTATGTTCAGTGACAAAGTTGACTGAAGCTATTAATGTTGAATCATCTGTGTATTACCAGATAGTAGTGTGAACAGGAGTTGCTCAAATCATTTGAGATGATGTTAAAGAGAAGGCAGGCAAGAATACAACTTTGAGGAACACTGACTGCAGACTGTGTTGCAGGGGAGTGTGTGTTTATCCAACAATTGCACTGGAAATGCTTGGAAATGTAACTGGTGAGTTACTGCAAAGACATTCGGCCAGATTCAATAATAATGCCTACACCGTGTACACGATATGTATACAAGAATATCCCTACCAAATGTTTTGTGTTTCCTAGTCACTCAGAAAGATTACACTAAGTGTACACGCAGTCTACACTTTGTGATAGCCTTTATGAATCCCTGTCAGTATTTAAAGCTGCAAGAAAATCACTAGGAAAAATAAAATTAGGAGGAAGAAGGTGTTGTCTGTTCGCTCAGAACAGTGTACACTTATTGCGCCAAGACTGAAAGTGCAACTTGTAATATTTTACCATAACAGTAGATGTCCTACTGCTCACTGTCACAGTATTATCAACATCTGGGACAGCCAAACGTCTGGCTGGTGTATCAAAGCCTTTATATCCCCCCAGGCATCGTGCATCAGATTTATGTCCTACGTCGAAGGCATAAGGTACACATGTGATGTACAAGAAACTAATCCTCAGAAATGAATTGCCACAGGAAAACCACAGAAAGCCTAAAGGAAAGCAACAGTATGAACATCCAGGAAGAAAAGACAGAAAAACAAACAGCAACAGGGGGAAAGGGAGGGACAGAATACTGCAACAGTTAGAAGTAGGATCTATGTTATGTTAAGATCTTACACAACTGTACTATGTCCTTCCTTATCACTATTGCAGTATTCTTAACATCTGGGAGAATACAAAGTCAACTGGAGAGGATGGGAGGAGAAAACCACAGAGGAGCCCTCCAAACCCCCCTGACAAATCCCACCCTGGGACTAGAAAGTATATCCAACTTGTAACGTTTAGTAAAGGTGTGGACAGAACACCAACTAGCAGCTTCTGAAATGGATCTAGTATTCACACCCTTGAAAAAAGCACCAGAAGAGGTTACTGCCCTGCTGGAATGAGCTCAAACAGAAGAAGGCTGCTTACCATGAAAGGAACAGCAAAAAAAAATGGCCTTAGAAATCTAGGAGGAGATGGTCTGTTAGAAACAGCCAAACCCAATTTTCTGGGATGAAAAGAAAAAAAGTTGCTTGGATTTCCTGGTAACTTTTGTCTTGTCCAGGTAATACCTGATCTATGTAGGTCCAAAGTGTGAAGAATCCTCTCACTAGCATTTTGTGGAGAGGGATGATGAATTACTTGATTTAAGGATGAATCATTAACCACTCTAGGCATAAAGGATGGACTCTTACAAAGAGAGACCCTGTCCCTATGAAAATGACAACCAATAAATGAGGAACTACCATGAATACCTGAAGCCCAGAGAGACTCTTAGCAGAGTAACAGCCACCAGCAGCACCATCTTCCAGGTATAGTGCAGCAGGAAGAGGACACTGCAGGCTCACAGGGAGTTGGAGTTCATTTCTCAAGAACAAAATTAAGGTCCCAAGGAGGATGAACAGGCTTTCATGGGGGCCTAATATGAAGGAAGCCTTTCAAAAATTGTTTGACTTCAAAACAAGAAGCAAGGGGTAGAGTGAAAGTTAAACAAGCAGAAATGGCTGACAAATGTGCTTTAATAGATGACTATATTGGACTAGAAGTGAACAACAAATGCAGGTAAGAAAGGACTGTAGAAATACCCACAATAAAAGGGTCCAGGTCACGCTTGAGACACCAAATAGAAAATATCTTCCATTTACCCAAATAGGACATTCTAGAAGTGGGTATTCTGGCATCCAATAAATTGGTATCTAAAATGAATCAAAACCCTATCACCTAAAGAGTCAACTGAAGGGTAGGCATGTGAAGGTGAATGAGAGACTCCCAGTCTGTACTGCAACCTGTGATGATTGCCACTGCTCAGGTGAAATAGAAGGGGAACTAATGATGCCTGGGCCAAAATGGAGTTACCAGCAGAATGTTGGGCCTATCTTGCATGATCTTGTGCTGGACTTTTGGCAAAAGAGGAAGAAGGGGGTAGCATTACAGAATCAACCCCTTCCATGAAAAAAGACATGGTGTCCACTTTCCTAGCCAGAGGACTTGGCACTGTGGAACAGAACTTGGGGAAGCTGTCTGTTCAGAGGGGAGGCAAAGACATGGTGTCCACTTTTCTAGCCAGAGGACTTGGCACTGTGAATCAGAAACTGGGAAGTTGCCTGTTCAGAGGGGAGGCAAAAAGATCTTCTTGAGGAATACCCTATGGATGTATAATGCCCAGGAACACCTCCCTGTGAAGCATCCATAAATGAGGATCTGCCCTGGAGTTGCTCAAAATATCTGCCACAAGATTGTGCTCTGAGGGAGTATAAATTGTTGAAGAAACAATTGATGGTGAATCACAAAATCCCATGCCTGAAGAGTCAGCCTGCAAAAGGAGGCCACGACTTTGTGCCCTCATGCTTGTTCATGTACCACATGACTGTGGTATTGTCAGTGAAGATCCTTAGAGGACCTTAAACCCAAAGGGAGTGAGAAGCAGAGCTCTCATTCTTGCATACTTAAATCAAAGTAGCATTTGGACTAGTAGCAAAGATGTTCTGAGGATTAGGTGCTTGTATGTCACATATGTACCTTATGCCTTGGACATACAGCATGCATCTGCTGTATGGCTTCAGGAAGGTAAAAAGGCTATGGTGGCTGGGCATTCAGCTATCCTCAGGAGGATATCCCAGATGTTAAGAGTACTGCATCAGTAATAAGGAAGGGCATCAAGTTTAGTAAATGTCACAAGTGCCATTTCTGTGCTGTGGTATTTGTAAAACCCATTGTGTGATAGTGAAGTAGTATGTTTGGTACATGCACAAGAAGCTGTGCATGCAGCCACTGTTCTAGGACTTTGGACATCAGAAAAGGGATAAAAAGGCTGATCTTTAATTCAGCAGCTCAGCTGACATTCCACCATTATACAGTGTAGTGAATATATGAAGTTATTTTCCAGAGTATAGTGGTGTGTGTGTGTGTGTGTGTGTGTGTGTGTGTGTGTGTGTGTGTGTGTGTGTGTGTGTGTGTGTGTGTGTGTGTGTGTCTGACATTGATCTGTTCATTAGTACAAAACTTGAGAACTTCATTAACATTTAAGCCAAGGTCTTCAGTGGCGAAGTTCTCTGCACTTGGTGTGGTTTCAGTAGTTTTTGAAGGAGTCCTTTGATAAGCTTAGTTGATATTTCTCATTATGAAACTGATTATTCACAGGCTACATTTCTTTCTCTGGGGTGGTGAGGTTGATAATATAGGAAATAAATAATTATCAAATTTACATAATTGTAGTGAACTGAATGATTTGGAGAAGGAATGGTTATTAGTCTGCCATGATTAGATAGGTTACAGCTGGCTTACCAGACAGCTCTAAATTGATTAATGTTACTCTGCAATTGCTTTTATTTATGTTTTTTTATTTTTATTTATCCTTTGTTGACTGCATTCTCCCAGTAGGATAGTAGCCTCTTTTCAGGGGAGACCCAAGGTGGTATTTATACTACTACTGAAAATTTGCCCAGGGCATTAGGGAACGTCTTCTTCTCCTTTCAATAGGTGATGTGGGATCTTTTACTTTCACCTGATCTACCAACCCAAGCAGAAGAGGCCTTAGTTTAACATGTCATCCAAAGGATGGCACACTTAGGAGTGCAGGATCCCCTTTATGCTGCTCTGCAGTGTCAACAATCGAACTATCTGGTGTGGCAATTTTACCTACAATCTTCTGCATCAAAGGAAAGTGTACTAAGTATTGTGCCGGTGATACTGATTTACTTTGTTATAGGAAACATGATTACTATGAGTCTTTAAGGAGTTTTTAGACTGTTATGCAGAGCTCTTATCTTTTTTATGTCTTTGCAGTATGATTTTTTCAATGCTTGAGCTCTCTATCACATGAGGATTTATACATTGCTGGTTCGTCAAGTTACTGTAAGAGTTTTCGCTTACTCTTAACTGGGAAATAGCATTTAGTATGTTTAGGGAAGTGTCTTTGATATATTGAACAACATTTAGTTCTAAGGTTTTCAGGAGGAAACTACTGAAAATATCAATGTTGGATTTCAAAATACCATATGATGTTGCATTATGTGATTCTGCAGTGGTTCCATGTAACATAATTGACTCAAAGTTTAATTATGTCTGGCAGCATAAACAACTGTGAGAAATTTAATCTAGGTTGGGGAGTCAAATCTAGTCAAGTATACTGTTTTTACAGTACAGCATTTGTATTCCTACTGATTGGGTTAGGCCAAAGATTTTACTGATTTCTCAGTTTCACTTAAGTAGAGTGGACCACAGGGAAATCTTTTAGCCACAATCTAGTTGCAATGAAAACATACATAAAGTAACAAAAAAGCAAGTGTACAAATTATAACCAGTTACAGATACAGGATTAATGATTACTCTAATAATGTGGGATATTACTTGTTCACAGGAAAGAATATAAAACATCATAATTTTAGGGTATAATAACTGAAGCTGTACAGTAATACTAACCAAGGACATTTGCATGTGAGTGATTCCAGAGGCTTATCATTTTAAGATAAAACAAATTATAAAGGTTTATTCTAGTCCAGGAAAAGCATATCATCTAAAAATCTGAATCTTGGTTAGACTTTTCCCTCTCATCAGCCAATAGACGAATCTTAAGTTTAGACTGGAGCTTATCAATGATTGTGTATTATTTCTACACTTAAAGCTATAAAGTATAAGCATTTGGTCCAAAGACAGAAGTGGGTTAGACACTGCATTTTCAGTGGTACTGGAATATGGTCACAGTGGTGATGGAGTGAAAAATCCTTATAAGACGAGTGTCCTGGTAAGATGGTCCCTGGTCTAGTTGCTGTAGCAACTTTAAAATCATTGTACAGGTCAGTAATATGACTCCACATCTGACAGGTAGTCAAGTTTGTCTGTCAGGGAAAGAGACTCATTCTCCAACTTAGGGGAACTGTACATGAACTGGCAAATTTTCTGTAGCTCAGCATGATGTTTATTGCTTCTCTGGTGAACACCAAAACATGATATAAATTTACAATTTTTCACATGTTCCTTGGCCTCCTTATGCTTAACCCTTCCTAAGCTTGCTCCTTAATTATGTTTTATTTGTACAAAGGTAACTGGGAAGATTGATTGCTAGAGCTCTAAGTTGCTTGAAGGAATGCTTAGTGAACTTGTCCCAAAAATGGCATAAAAAAAAAAACAAAAAAAAAACAATTTCTTAGTAAATGATGTAATGCAGTTATGCTAGTGTAACTAATAGTTGTGATTCCTGGTAAATGATGTAATGCGGTTATGCTAGTGTAACTTCTGGTTGTGATTCCAAGTAAATGATGTAATGCAGTTATGCTAGTGTAACTTCTGGTTGTGATTCCTAGTAAATGATGTAATGCAGTTATGCTAGTGTAACTTCTGGTTGTGATTCCTAGTAAATGATGTAATGCAGTTATGCTAGTGTAACTTCTGGTTGTGATTCCTGGTAAATGATGTAATGCAGTTATGCTAGTGTAATTTCTGGTTGTGATTCCTAGTAAATGATGTAATGCAGTTATGCTAGTGTAATTTCTGGTTGTGATTCCTGGTAAATGATGTAATGCGGTTATGCTAGTGTAACTTCTGGTTGTGATTCCTAGTAAATGATGTAATGCAGTTATGCTAGTGTAACTTCTGGTTGTGATTCCTAGTAATGATGTAATGCAGTTATGCTAGTGTAACTTCTGGTTGTGATTCCTAGTAAATGATGTAATGCAGTTATGCTAGTGTAATTTCTGGTTGTGATTCCTAGTAAATGATGTAATGCAGTTATGCTAGTGTAACTTCTGGTTGTGATTCCTAGTAAATGATGTAATGCAGTTATGCTAGTGTAATTTCTGGTTGTGATTCCTAGTAAATGATGTAATGCAGTTATGCTAGTGTAATTTCTGGTTGTGATTCCTGTTAAATGATGTAATGCAGTTATGCTAGTGTAACTTCGGGTTGTGATTCCTAGTAAATGATGTAATGCAGTTATGTTAGTGTAACTTCTGGTTGTGATTCCTGGTAAATGATGTAATGCAGTTATGCTATTGTAACTTCTGGTTGTGATTCCTGGTAAATGATGTAATGCAGTTATGCTAGTGTAACTTCTGGTTGTGATTCCTGGTAAATGATGTGATGCGGCTATGCTACTTTAACTGCTGGTTGTGACAGTCCACTTAATGTTTAACGGAGAATAATAAAAACAGGGTTAAAAGAAATGCTACAACTATGAGAGGGTACATTCTCATTAAATTTCAGAGAAAAAGAAACAAGGTCAGGCTCTCTGAAATAGGAGGGTTTCCAGTGGTGTGCCACAACTACATTGTGGCTCAGTACAAAAGCATTTAATATGCCTATTCTGCAAATAGTACTAAAGTTAGCTGCATGCTTAAAATACACTCTAAACAAATTTGCTACTTATGAAGTCAAATGATCTCAGCCCGAGTGCAGAGAGGTACAGACATGCTCATCCTTTAGGAAATGTCATAATACAGAGGATTATGATTGTGTCTCTGATCATAAAGCTGTGTTTGAGACATGGATGTCAAGAAATTCACCTCAAGGGTGCAGCAAAGGAAAGCTAAAGTAGTGAATCCTTACAACATACAAGCTGGTCAGAATCAGAGGGAGTCGATCATAGTTCTTTGTAGTGCATGGCACTTCATCTGATCCACATACTTTATTACAGAAAAAAATGGAAAAATGAACTATTTTTCTGCTTTGAAAGACATTAAACACTTAATGCTGCCTTACAGACAGTGGGTAGGTTGAAGAGAAGTGTTACTTTGAGGAACTAATGGCTTTAAGATGCTGATAGGCACTTGTTCTGCTATACAATTGTTTAGAAGTGCGGTAGATGAAGTATCCAACAGATTTTAAAGCTTTTTAGCTTCTGCTGCTGCTGTTCTGTGGTATTTGTCACTGTTTTTCTATAACTCTCTCTAGTGTGAGACTAGAGTTTAACAGCACTTACAGTTGCTTAGCGATGCTTAACAGAACCTTCTTATGCACATCTCAGCTGTCACAGAAGTGCTTAACAAGTCTGTTTTTTTTTCTTGAATTTGGAGTGTAATCAGTAGTGTGTGTATGGTGGGAAGTGATAGGGGCTATGATCTGTAGAAACCAATCATTGTCCAATGCATTGCAGGCATTTGAATACTATTATGTGCATTCAAAACTAAAGCCCTTCATGCATGGTAGACTTTGAATAGAAACTGTAGCAGCAGCTTGCTACAAATGTAACAAACATTTCAAGATTGCTACATATTAAGGCGCGAAAGAGAAGCTTTATCTTATTATTTTTTTTTTTTGCTCTTTAATGTGAAGTTTAGTGGGGTGCCAGATTGTGAGACAGCTCAGCAACAGAAGAGCTTGCTACAGCTCTGAATACAATCATAGTGCTCCATGCACTACAAAATTACTTTTGATGCCATCTACCTTAAATATTTGCAGGTACTGTTAAATGATAAAATATGGTGATTTCTGAGGAGTACGAATATACATTCATGACCAGCTGGACAGCCGTGTAGTACACAGCAATGACAGTAGCCAGCCAGAGACAGTAAGGTTCTGCTGTGAATAAAGAAGACTGTTACTAATGAATGCAGTACGACAGCAAACATTTAATGCATATTAACAGAAGCATCAAGTGCACCTGACAAGTCAACAGAGCAAGAAAATGGGTGAAAATTCAATAAAAATGTCTCATTTAACAAATGTTATTTTTACAAAACTTACGTAGCTTTGGATTGCATCTAAAACAAGAAAGCCATACGGGCGTATGACCATCATATGTAGGAGAAGGGAAATAATCATTACAAATTTCATGTATCTGGCTAACATGATAGGTTGAAAACCACAGACGAAAACTGTAGTTTTGCTAAACAGGTCAAATCTTGCTCAGCTGTGGATGGTGCTTGCACTGGGAGATGTCCCCTTACCATCAGAAGCATCCAATGGAGTTGATTAGATTTAAAATAGAGATACAAGAGTACAATGCCCTCCAAGGGCATCTAGGAGTTTTGCCTCAAAACATTAAAGCATAAAAAAATCTTTGGTTAAACCTCCATATGCACATGGAGGGTAACAGAAGCAGTGTGATATCAAGGGATCACACAATGAAGTTAAAAAGCTAACAGTGCACAGCATTTATAAGGGAAGTTGGGCTTTATCTGTTTGCTGGATGTACCCAGAAGTAACAGGCAGTTACACATGATTATGGGTTATTTAAGCATGTATTTTCCTTCTGTGTTCTTCAAGATCATTTCACTACTGAAAACTACAAAATCACCACTTCATTACTGCCCTTCTGATGTCAATGTTGCTATTACTGAGTATTCCTTCTATTTATCTTCCATGCAGGCAATGTATACATTTGCATAATATGCTAGTATGATGCACAATTGTAATGAAGAGCCATTTATATGACAAGCAAATAATTCAGACTATATACATCCTGAAATCTGGGCCTCTCAAAAATGTGTGTGTTTGTGTGTGGACTGTATGCATACATAATCTACTGATTCCACAAGTTTTTTTTTTTTGACTTGGCAATGTCTCATTTTGTCACTTCTGTATGGCAGAGCTGTAGTTAAGTCAGCTGTGCCCCACCTGCAACTAACGTTGAGGGCAAATAAAATTTAGGACCTCCCCAAAAAATCCTAGAATGTATTCAAATAGTCTTCTGTCCTTGGTTCTATTCACCAACTGCAGTCACTTTCATTCAAAGTGGCATACAGCTGTCCTTGCTGGTACACTGTATGAATGGAAGTACTTTTACTTTTGTAGAAGTCAGTGTGTATACATACCAAAAATAGCAACGAGCTACTGTAGACATACACTAAAGTTCATTGTTGTCCACATAACATGGCATTTAAGCAGCCATGAAAGTGCTCTCACAGCTGCTTAAATGCATGCAGATTATTCTTGCTCTTTCATGGAAGGGAGCTATCTGCACTTTGGCAAAACCCCCTGACTGCATCTATAGAGATGCTCCCTTCAACTTGTCCTTGCTAGGGTTCTCCTATGTGGTACTAAATAGTAATCTCACAGCAGATTTTTCTATTATTTGCCATTTTTTTTTCATCTCTCTCTTTTCCCATCTGCTAACAAACACAGATTTCAGGTTCAGTAGAAAATATTTACCTTTTATGTGAATACAGCTTATATTTAAAAAAAAAATAAGTCCCTGTTTTTTGGAGGGGTCTGTGTTGCCAATTAAAAGTTAAAGACAGAGCTATGGCCACATGCCTTATCTTGGTTTAATTTATCCACATGTTCTGGGTTTCTAATCCTATGACAGTAATGTACCCCATTGACAAGTGATGGAATGATTACAGTTCATGAAATTACTACTGTGTCAATCTTTGCTGTTAGCTAAGAATGCTCTCATCAGCACCTGCAATGTGCCTACAACTGCCTCATTCTATACTTCACAACCTCTAATATGCAATTATATTAACAGTTCTGTATAATGCCATTCATAGTCACTATGTAATTCAATAAATGTGACATCAGCTTTCAGTAAAGAAATATAACATTTCAGTAATTATACAGTTTTACGCTATATGTCTTAAGTACAGTGCTGGTGCATTGTACCATACAGGCACAACTTGTCGACTCATATGGATTTTAAGAATCTAACATTCACATATATAGGTTTTAAGAATATGAGTCAAAACCCCAACATTTCTGTATTTATGCTGATTGATTGACAACTCTTTCACTGAGTACAAATACAAAAAAATCTGAAACAACTTTTCATTGAACCTTGAAGGTAAGTTTCTTTTGAAGGGGGAGCAGGCCCCCATGTCCCTCATGTGGCGGGAGCCCCCCCTCTCAAGAACTTAAACATACCTGTCACACAACAGTCGAGAAAAAAGAAAACACCACTGTCAGTTAAAGTTTTTTCACCCAAATTTCTTTACTTGCCCAGCAGTCGCTGAAAGTGCTGGTGTTCAATTGACACATTCCTCTGCACCCTAAGCTCTCTTGAGTTTGCACTGCCTCAGGCAAGGTTATGTAAACTGCTTAAACGTACTTTCAAAAGGATACAGCACACTATTACCTTAAATGCAAGACATCCAAAATGAATGCATTGCTTCTTGCAGCTAAGTTTAGATTGCTCAGTGTTCGTTTGCTATTACTTCAGGGTGTTGACAGATGGCAATCTGCAGACCTAACTAGATTATGTGGAGAAAATGGTTGAACTGAGGGAAAACTTTCTGTACATGTCTTCAGCCCCCGCATCCTTGTACTTACGATGCAGTGCCACACAGCAAAATTAATCAAACTGCTTGACAATGTTTTCTACAAGAAGCTTCCCTCAATACCTAGATGGAAACTGCATAATACCACACTACTTCTTTTGCACAGTTTTTTTCCCTTCTATTTTTAAGTGACTGGTTTGCAGAGTGTAACACCTGTTAACTGAATCAGACATTCATTTCCCAAATGGGTACCTTCAGATTGAAGACTGCATGTCCAATCTGCATCTAAATGGGATTTTGCTGAGATCTCAGGTTTCCTCCCACATTGCAATGGCATGGCATTAGGTGAACTGGCAGTCTTTTGCTCCCTGTAGTTGTGCATATGTGTGTGTGCTTGTCCTGCAATGCATTGTCCTGCAATGCATTACAGTCCCCTCCAATACTTCCCTGCCTGCTGAGATCATGAAAGAGGGTCTGGCTCCCCTCCTGAGACCCTAAACAGTTTGGAATGAATATTTCTTTCTAATTAGGGTGCTTTACTTCACAGAGGTGAGTAATATAGTAAGACACACAGTAGTAAAAGTTATTTATGTAACAATTCTGAATGAAATTTTACTGAAAGTTATTAAACAGTTCAAAACAGGCTATAAAAATCATAGAAACTATAGGACATGAGCTTTTACTGTCTATCAAATAAGACAGTTGAAAGATCCAAAACAGGCCCGTTTCAGCCCATGGTCAAAAGGCAAAAATGATTGGTCCAAGTCACCAAAAAGTAAGCCTTAAAAGAAATGTGGGTTTTCAGCACACACACTGACGGTTAAGGCATGTTTGTCTATATACTCTAAAAGACAACATTTTAGTGAATTCCAGGAAGTTTAGGGAGTGAAAACACATTTGTCTGAAAGCTCCAACCACATGTTCAGACTGACTAGTAACCTCCTGTCAGTCAGACACAGTAGTTGGTTTAGCAAACAGGACAACAGCATCTCCCTGAGGAAGGCAGAACTCAAGTCCCGAAAGTGCATCCTGTTACTACTAAAACCTAATATGCTGACCTTAATGTCACTAGACGTTAGTGTAGATGCCGATGCACAGAAATGATGTAAATGCAGCAGGGTGTAGCTGCCAGCAGCCTACAAGTACAGTTCTGTACCATTTGTAATCCAAGTTAAAATCAGAAAGCTCCAGGAAAAAGCAATGCACGTGTCCAAACACAAGGATACCCAACATTAACTACAGCAACAAGGTCACAGCATGTTTGATTTGGGCTACATTCCTTAGATGAAACCAGAGTTAAGACTTATTGTCACCTGGTTCTTTTGCAACAGCAAATCATCAAGGAAGACATTCACCTTTTGTACCCTAGACAAACTCTTTAGCCTTTCCACTTCATAATTATCCATGGTGGAAGGCTAAAAGCTGTGGATACCCCCAGAACCATCAGAATGGAAATGGCCTCCTATCTTAAATGGCTATTTTTCATCCAGTTAAGGATGACATTCAGAGTACCTTCTAAGAGAATCAACAGCCAAGACTCCTGTTTAAAGGAAAGGTATATTTGGGTGCCAGTTCCATCATGGGCTTAACTAAGAATATGGCATGCATGCTACACTCTTTTCACAATAATTCTTTTTTTGTAATAAAATATGTTAGAACTGAAAAAAAAACTTGAGCATATACAGATATAAGGGTTTTAGTTTATTGAGTTATATGTTAACTTTTTTATAAAATGAAAAGGTATGCATCCAAAACCCATTTTGTCTGGGGTACAGAGAGATGGGGCTATATTCTGGACATTGCAAAACTCTAAAAATCCTGGCTACATTCCTGAGCCCTAGATACTTGACACTGGAAACCTCTCCCTTCATCAACCTCACCAAGTGGGAGTACATACACTAGATCAATAAGGGACTTTCAGTACAGAAAGAAACTTAAAAAAATTAATCTCCCAGGCAAACTTTTGTTTGTGCCCTGAAACAAAAGAGGGAGACAGTGTCACTTTCTGGCAGATGAGTGAACAACAATAAGGTTATGCATTGCTAGCAGGTTTCATCTTGTCCTTTTGGGTTGAATTCCTTTAGCCCAACTTGACAAATTATAATCTGTCTTATTTTGCCTGTTCTGCAGCTCAAGAAAAAGTCACTTAATCAAACCGTGTTCTTGGGTAATCCCTGAAAATGGACATATATGCATCACTGGTTTGACCTGTTAAAAAAATGATTGGTTTGACCAGATAAAAAAATGAATAAAATCAAAGACTTGGTCAGAAATTTTACATTTGATTCGCTGGTGTTTGATCAAGGTCCCATGATCCAATATATCAAATGGGACTGACAGGCCAATGAGTAGAATAGAATAAAGCTGATCAGATCAACCTGCAGGTCATTTACTATCCTTGCGAGCACAACAGTTCCTGAAACTGGACTGCTATCACCTAAACAGACCATAAGCAGACTTCTCAATTTTTTTCCTGTTTTTAGAGGTATGTACCTATTTTCAGTAATGACTTACCCCTTCACACAGTATACCTGTTTTGGAGGTACATACCCATTTTCAGGAATGATTTACCCCTTCATACAGTGTACCTGTTTTTGGAGGTATGTACCCATTTTCAGGAATGATTTACCCCTTCACACAGTGTACCTGTTTTTGGAGGTATGTACCCATTTTCAGGAATGATTTACTCCTTCACACAGTGTACCTGTTTTTGGAGGTATGTACCCATTTTCAGGAATGATTTACCCCTTCAAACAGTGTACCTGTTTTTGGAGGTATGTACCCATTTTCAGGAATGATTTACCCCTTCACACAGTGTATCTGTTTTTAGAGGTGTGTTCCTATTTTCAGACTTGATTTTTTAACTCCACCTGACACCCTCCCCCCCCCATACACATGGCTGGCTTTAGGCACCAGTAAAACCCTGTGGTGGCTGGAGCCCCCCAACCACAGCAAGTTATTTTATTTTGATATTTTGTAGCATTTCAGTCAAACCAACAAAAGCTAGTACAACAATCTTTTGTACTTAATAAACCAGATGTGTGAAATAACACTTATTTATATCGCCTTTAAAATTTTGTCAAATAACAGGCTCCACGATTTCATAAAATATTTTACCACTGACACAGTGTCATTGGCTTAATTAAATCCTGCTGGTGGACATTCTCTCCACTAAAACTATCATCATAGTCAGCTTTAGGCATCTGCAATACCCATGGCTGCAGGTGGCCCTTTAATAATCTTAGACTGGGTGGGGATCCCACAAAAGCTGCTGCTAGCTGGGGAATATTTGAACAAAAAAATGTATTTATTTTTCTGATTATGCTCTTTAACCGAAAATGGGTTGTGATATGACCCTGTTAGGATAAAGCTGATAATCAGTAAAATAAGCAATGTAAGCACTACAGATCATCAAGCTCAGACTGACTGATCTCAGTGCTCACCTTGGATTTTAAGAAAAACTGATACTTCCAATCTGCACGGATGTTATTCTCTTTCAGGGAGTTTTATAAATACTTGCAGAAGCAAAGCCAAAAATAATAGAATACGGGCTTAAAATCTCAGGAACACAATTTAAATATTATTCCAATTCAAAGTTACCAGAATAATACATTTTGAATCAACATGCACTTTGGGACAATAAGAACTATGAAACTGATATCTGGGTTTACTGACTTTCTGCAAGGTTCCCTTCTGAAATGTTGGCACTCAAAATGCCTTGTACTGAAACGTCAAAAAGACACTGAAAATCTAGAAGACCAAATCCCTAACATCACTCTTCACCTTTAAATTGCTTTTTTTGCAGGAGTCAAGCCCCCCCTGCATCCCCCAACCCAAACATATATTTACCACCTTCAAGACTGCCATACCTCAGAGAAAATAGAATATTCCCGGAAATGGCAATCTTAGCTTAGTATATGTAAATCTGCTTTCTTAGCCATTCAGTCTCCTATTTCAGGGAAAGAGACCTGACATTTCAAATGGTTACCCTGTCTCTAATCCTGAATTACTTAACAATCTACCTTTTTAACAGCGGGAGAGCAACTTACGGAGGCAAAACTCAAGGACAATCTGTAAAACCAGGAACAGTGACAGGTATGTATTATGAGGTAAATAAAATTAACATACCCCTGTTTGAGGACTGCTAAACAGTCACTGTTCTGGTGTGGCTGTACCAGTGTTGAACAATGTACTGCTATTTGCTCAAATAAATGCAAAACCATTGAAAATTTAATTTTAAGGTGCTAAAGCACTGTGCTGTTACTCTGATGCTTACTGTGATGGATTTGAAGTCCTCTTAAGACACTCAGTCTTGCTGGCTGGATTCTGCTGAAATCAAAGTCAGGTTATAGTTGCATTCACAGTCTGTTGCATACAGAAACTTGCAGAATATACACTGATGAGAGAATTTACTTTGCAGCACCTGTCTTTAAGAGCAGTAACCAATAACTTTTATAATAAACAACACGTACTTCTGTTACAGCTTCAGAAAATATTCTACTTTACTTCTCATATAGTACAGATGATGTGAGAGATATATCATTTACCTCAGGACAAATGTGTCCCTACCAATACCCCTAACATAACTGGATTTAATACAGACTTTATATATATTTATTTAGTTAAGCACTCCCTCTTGCTTTTGGAAAGATACTGCCTTGATGATGCAAATGCTGACACATCTGTTCTTGTGCAAATGCTGATAAGTAAACTGTCTTCAAGGAAATGCCTTGTGGATTAGAAAAGCATATTTTTAAACTTTCTTAGAAAAACATGTCCTGTTGTCAGTTCTTTAAAGAAAGCAAATTACATTCTTGTCATGTCTGTAAGAAGTCAGCTTTCTTGATGTGTGTGTAATACACTCATAAGCAATTTTCTTATTTTTTTAAGCCACAGTCATTTAGTATGGATGCTAATCACATATTACTAAACTGTGTTTCTAGATTTAAGCAAGCTTTATCTTATTCCTTATTTACATTGCATATTTGTAGCAAAGTTACTTTCAACCTTAAAACCTTGTTGAGCATAATCTTACAACTAGTATTGCTAGGATTTGTATGTGTGTGGCTTTAATGTATTTCACTTTCTTACAAAGATATTATCAGCACTGTCATTATGCTTGTGTGGGTGTGTGTTGGGGGCAGTTGCAGTGTATTTAAAAAATAAAATGGCCACATTTTCTGACACCTATCATTACAAACACAAACCTTACACACAGATGGCTATCTTTTGGGGGGTTTGTACGAAGTGAATGTGTGAAAGTAACTGTTCAATGCCACTATGGCACAGTGAGTGAGTAGCACTACTGTCTCAGAGTTCTTTGCACTGGCTCAGTTCTTGGCTATGTGGAGTCTGCATGAGTATCTGTCATCGTGCTGTACTTAACCCAGCACATCAAAAGCATGTCGCACGTGAAATGGAATTCCACCCTTTTCCTTGAAGTTGAATGTGCAGAGTGTGTGTGTGTGTGTGTGTGTGTGTGTGTGTGTACATGCATGCACGCACATGCATGTGAAAAAATATCACTGATTTTTATCTGTGTACACACAATAATCCTGAGACACATGCTTTACTCTTATAAGTTATACTAGGCTATCAGTCTCTAGACTATTACAAGACTAGCCTATAACCAGAGATCAGAATCAAACCCTGTACTTTGTATCTGTTAGGTACAAACCTTAAGCCAATCCGACCCCCTCTTCTGGATAACAATAGAAAAATGCAGCTGACAAGTACGTATATTTCATAAATAAAGCAAAAAATATAACGTATTCCTAGTCCATGTCATAGTCCATGTGGGAGTAAATGACCTGAGACGTTCCTCCCTAGCCTATATGAAGAGAGACATCATGGAGTTCTCAGAATATGTGTCTTAGTCTGGTATGAGCCTAGCATTGAGCAGCATTTTACCTTCTCCAGGGATGATGCCACAAAATGAACAAATGATGATTGACTTTAATAATTGGCTTAATTTCTGGTGTCATTCTAAGGGGGTGCAATATTTGTCAGCATTGAAAGAGATGGTCAATACACCCAGCTGCTTTGCCAGGGATAGTCTGCACCTCTCCCCTCTAGGCTTTCAAATATTAGCTAAAACACTGTCTTGCCCCATAGTCGTTTTTTTAGGCAAAGCCAAACTGAAAGTACTTCTGACATAGCAAATCAAAACCAAGAAAATCTAAAGGTATTACTGCTCAAAGCTAGGAATCTAAACAAAAACTCCACTCCCTAGAAGCTCTCTTTACCCTACAGAATGCTGATGTCTGTGCGGTCACGGAGGCATGGTTTAAAGCCATGGAAAGCACACCAACAGTGCAAGGTTATAATGCCTTCCACACACTTAGGCCAGCTACTTCACATGCAGGGACTAAAGGTGGAGGTGTCTCAATTTACATCAAAAATAAATGTACTTCAAGGCTGGTGAAACAGGACAATGCCCTTGAGCTGCTCCATGTTCAAATTACCATAGGCAAAATTCAATACCACTTCCTTGCAAGTTACAGGTCCCCCTCTATGACCCAGGAAACCCATATCATGTATTTAAACTTATTAGAAATGCTAACCATCCAACCCAATACCATATTCATGGGTGACTTTAATTACTACACTATTAACTGGGAATCCTATATGACACCAAACCTACTTGCACAGAGATTACTAGATTTTGTAAACACAAACTCCCTGGACCCTAAAGTCAATACACAACCCAGGGGTGCAACCATACTGGATATGGTCCACACTAATATGGGAGAGTACTGCACACCCCCTACTGTAATGCCTTCTCTGGTAAGGTCAGACCACAAAATAGTCTCCTCTGAAGTAAAAATAAAA
Source organism: Protopterus annectens (assembly GCF_019279795.1). Lineage (NCBI taxonomy): Eukaryota > Metazoa > Chordata > Ceratodontiformes > Protopteridae > Protopterus > Protopterus annectens. The sequence goes on from NC_056739.1 coordinate 384,956,054, forward strand.
CCTGGACCCCCAGCTAAACCTGGAATATTCAGGAAATATTCCAAGGCTAACCTCCTGCAATTAAGTGAGAACCTGGCAAAATTTCAAGCCCTTATAAATCCTAAGAAAACTGCTGCCTATGCAGAATTGTCCACAGAAACCCTGTACAAGCACGTTAATAGCTGCATAGAGGCAGCTGTATCCACCAGGAAGAAGTACAGAACTAACTCAAAAAACAAGCCACCCTGGTGGAATCACAAGATCAATAGGCAGTATAACAGAAGGAAGAAAATCATGGCAGAAATTAGGAGGTGCAGCACCCAGCTGGGTAAAAGCACTCTCATCAAACTAAATAAACAACTCATAGGACAAATAAAGTCTACCAAAGCCAAATTTGAGGTAAGTTTGGCTTCCCAGGCCGATGACAACCACAAAGCATTTTTTAGCTATATCCGCAACCTGAAAGGCAATACACAATTGTGTGCATAGCTCATTTTAAATGGAGCCACCTATACTGAGCCAGAAGATGTAGCAAACCTCCTGGCTGATAAATTAAGTGCCAACTTTACCTCTCTCTCCCCCTCAACCTTCCCTCAGGAAATATCATCAAATATAACTCCATCTACTATCACTAGGGAACAGGTCCTTAATGCTTTCTCTCAGACCAAGAACACTGCATCAATGGGCCCAGACAATATCCCAGGATGCCTTCTAAATATCATGAAACATGAACTGTCAGGGCCTCTGGAATTACTATTTAACTGTAGCCTCCAAACAGACTTCGTGCCTCATGAATGGAGAAAGGAAACAGTCATCACTCTGCACAAAGGTGGGGCATCTGCAGAACTGGAAACTACAGACCCATAAGTCTCACTTGTCTTATATGTAAAGCCATGGAAAGAATTACCATGGAGATTATCAATAGAGATATAGTAAACCACCAGACACTGGAACCAACCCAGTTTGGTTTCATCGAGGGCAGATCATGCCTACTCATCCTGGTGGACTTCTTTGAGAAGGTCAAGAAAGCAATGGATGAGGGCAAAATCGCTCACACTGCCTACCTTGACATGGCCAAGGGATTTGATACAATACCCCACTCGGGCATTGTTGACAAACTCAAAAGGTTAGGTACAAACCCATATGTCAACCGCTGGATAGCCAACTGGCTCACAGACAGGACCCAGGAAGTTAGAATTGGGGAGTCAACCTCTACAAAGAGGACAGTCACAAGTGGAGTCCCTCAGGGATCAGTCCTTGGACAGCTCCTTTTTGGCATTTACTTCTCAGAAGTGAAGGCCAATGTCAATGGTCTCTGGCTGACTAAATTTGCAGATGACTTCCAGTTAGGAGCTGTCATTGAATCTCACACTGACACAAATGTTCGCCAGGAGGGGCTGACACAAACAACTGATGTCAGAGCCATCGACTAAAATTAAATGCCAAGAAATGCATAACAGTATCCTTTGGGAAGTCATCCATTCTTGGTAAGTATCATATTGACAACACACCCCTTAGAGATGACCCAGTAGTCAGGGACTTAATGGTTAAGATGTCTACCTTACAAACACAAGGTGCAGGGATTGATTCTCACATGGGGTAACTGGCTAGGCTTAAAATGTCCCACAAGGGCAGTTAGCCTAGTACTAACCTATGAACAAGTAGGGTTGTTTATAGCTCAAAATCCTATGAACCATCACATGTCTACAGTGGTGAGGAAACCATTCTATCTTGCACAACTTGTAAACAAAGATAAGGCTAGCCAAGTCCAAGGAAGTCATTGTTTTCACTGTATTTGGCATTCATCAGACCTATCATTGAGTACAAAGCCCCCTCTGGTATGTACCTAACAAGGCATATCCAACAACTGGAACACCCACAGAGATTCCTCACTAAAAGAATACAGGGTGTAAGTAAAATGTCATATGCAGACTGCCTCAAGGCCCTGTATTCTGTCTCTTACAGGCTTTTGATGGGAGATCTATGCCTGGCATACAGGGCATTGTCAGACCCACTCTGATGGACCTCCTGCATATTCACAAAACAAACAGCACCAGAACTACCTGTTCTAAAGACTTAAATCTTGCCTGTGATATAAACTGGATCTGCTGGAGAAAAAGGTATGTATCTTAGAGACTACCCAGTCTATGGAACAGGCTCCACATGCATGTAAAGCAGAGTTCCTCCCTAACCCAATTCAAGTGCAACTTGGACAACTGGATGGGAAACCCGAAATTCATCCCTGTTTGGTACCTATGTCTCTAATGAACACAGGCAACCTGTAAATGGTTCATCTCCCAGTCCCATGCTTACACTTATCAAGGGTATCAGAACTTGTCCGAGATTTGGGATGCATGGCTAGGCTTAAAAAGGCCCTTGTGGTTATTGTCCATGCTGGTGTGAATGACCTGAGACGTACCTCCCTGGACTACATGAAAAGAGACATAGAGGAGCTCTCTGATCATGTAGCCCAGGTCGGTATGACCCTGACCTTGAGTAGCATCTTACCCTCACCAAGAATGATGCCACAGTGTAAAGACAAAATGATCAATTTTAACAATTGGCTAAAGTATTGGTGTCATTCAAAGGGGATCCAGTGTCTATCAGCCTGGGATGACATGCTCGACAAGCCACGTTGCTTCGCTAGGGACGGCTTGCACCTGTCACCCCTGGGCTTTCGAATACTGGATAAGGCACTTGCCACCCCTATAGTGCCTTTTTTAGGCAAAGCTCAAAAGACAAACCCACCTCAATAGACAACACAAGGAAAAAGAAACTAAGGGTAATGCTGCTCAATGCCAGAAGTCTAAACCTCAAGATGCATGCACTCGAGGCTCTCCTCAGTATGGAGAATATTGATATCTGTGCAGTAACAGAAACCTGGTTCAAGGCTCCCGAGAGCACCCCAGCACTACAAGGTTATACTTCATACCATGCTTTTCAGCCCCAAAACTCGGACCGAACCACAAAAGGAGGGGGAGTACCATATTCATCAAAGATACCCACACCTCCAGGTTAGTGGCACTGCATGAAGCATAGGAGACCATCCATGTGCAACTAACAGTGGGCAAAACTGCCTTTCAATTTTTAGCCTGCTACAGACCACCCTCCCAAACTCAGGAACCCCACTCGGCTTTCCTGAGAACACTGGAGAATATGAAGGTCTCTCCAAATACCATTATATTGGGTGACTTCAACTACCCAAACATAGACTGGGAGCACTACTCAAGCCCCAACACCATCACCCAACAGTTCCTAGAATTTATAAACTCAAATGCTATGGAACAACTGGTTACCACTCCCACAAGAGGGGAAAACATATTGGACCTGATCATCACCAACATGGGGACTCTGTGTTCCATACCAGAGGTATACTCCTCATTGGTAAGATCTGACCATAAATTAATCTCACTGGACATCCATATCCTGTCCCCACCCCCAGCCAAGGAAACCACGGTGAAGAACTTCTCAAAAGCAAACTTCACACTTCTAAAAACTGAGGTGGAATCCTTCAAAGCTCCTGGGCCAGTGGAAAATACGGCCCAAACCGCAGAATCATTTACAAATGCATTCTATGGACACCTACAGGAATACATGGATCGTGCTATCCCAAATAAAACCAAGACTCATTCCTCCAAAGGCAGGAGACCTGTCTTGTGGACCCCAGCCATAAATAAGCTATACAACAGAAGGAGGAAGCTACTACATGATAGAGCAAAATCCCAAAAAGGGAAGGCATCTCTGATCAGTACTAGCAAGAAACTATGATCCCTAATAAAATCATCTAAGGCCAGTTTTGAAAGAAAAATTGCACAAGACGCTAAAGATAATCACAAGGCCTTCTTTAGTTGTGTCAGGAACCTGGGTGGCATCTCCCAGATATGCTCTGAGTTAGTGCAAAATGACAAAAAATACACTGAACCCACAGACATTGCCAACATCCTGGCAGACAGGTTCAGTGCAAACTTCTCCCCCCTTCCCCCCAAAAGAGCAAATGTCTATCCCAACAGAGTGTAGCTTCCCTGACATCACAGATGCACAAGTGAGAGCTGCCCTCTCCAAAGCAAAAAACACAGCATCAATGGGACTGGATGGTGTCCCGGGCTGCGTCTTACACGAGCTCCAAGAAGAACTGAACCCTCACATAAAGTCACTGTTCAATCTCAGCCTTACTACAGGATATGTACCCAAGGAATGGCATACAGCAGCAGTGGTACCACTCCACAAAGGTGGTGCCACAACGGACCCCGGAAACTATTGCCCTATAAGCCTGACTAGCCTGGTCTGCAAAGCTATGGAGCGTATCATCATGGAACTCATAAACAAAGACATTGGGAACATCCAAACACTGGATCCTACCCAATTCGGCTTTGTTAAGGGCAGATCTTGCCTCTTGAACCTGGTAGACTTCTTTGAAACAGTCACCAAGGCCATAGATGAAGAGAAGGTAGTCCACACAACCTACCTGGACCTCACAAAAGCCTTCAACACAATACCCTACTCGGGCATCATAAATAAGCTCACCAGCTTAAATATCAACCCCTATGTCACAAGATGGGTTGCAAACTGGCTCAGGGATAGAACCCACATGGTCAGAATTGCAGGTGCCATGTGTCAGACTCTAAACCAGTTACAAGTGGCATCCCACAAGGCTCAGTCCTGGGACCTCTCTTGTTCGGTATATATTTCTCTGAGGTACAGGCTAACATGGGAGGACTATGGCTGACCAAGTTCGCAGATGACTGCAAACTGGGTACCATAATCGACTCACCGACTGACACAAGCATCCTCCAAAAGGGTCTCACAGAGACAGATAACTGGTGCCAGAGCCATGGCCTAAAGCTAAATGCTAAAAAGCGCATAGTCATCCCCTTTGGGAAAAACAAAGTGCCCACAAATTACCACATAGGTGGTAATCCATTAAGTACGGAAGAAGTAATTAGGGATTTGGGGACCCAAGTAGATAGCAATCTCTCCTTTGACAATCACATTGCCAAAGTGGTTAGAAAGACCTTCTATATAGCCCACCTTATCACGAAAGGGTTCACATTTAGATCAAGAAAAGTCATTATGCCCCTCTACTCATCACTCATCAGGCCCATAATTGAATGCAATGCCCCATTCGGGATGTACCTTACCCGACACCTGCAGCAACTGGAAAGACCCCAAAAGTACCTCACCAAGAGGATCAAGGGACTCAAACAGATGCCCTACACAGTTAGGCTAAAGAAACTCCAGCTCTACTCAGTTGCTTACTGCCTACTTAGAGGCGATCTGTGCCTGACGTATAAAGCCATGTCCAACCCAGAATTAATGGACATGCTCCACCTCAGGAAATTCAAATCCCTTAGAGCTGCACGCTCCAGGGACTTAAACCTCAGCACAGAAATAAATAGGACATGCTGGAGGGACAGATTCATATCCCAGAGGCTCCCATCACTCTGGAACAAAATCCCAATCCATGTTAGGCAGAGCCCCTCAATGACCCTCTTCAAGATAAATCTTGATGAGTGGATGGGAGATCGTAGGTTTACCCCTGGGATCTCTTCTATGTCCCTACTATACAGAGGCACAGTAAACTAACCTTAAAAGGGCTATCTTCTGTTACCTACTATACAGAGGCACAGTAAACTAACCTTAAAAGGGCTATCTTCTGTGACCTACTATATAGAGGCACAGTCAACTAATTTAAAAGGGTGGCGAAAGCCAAACACACTCTGGCTAGGCTTATAAATGCCCTAGGGTAGATAGCCTAGTATCAACCTATGAACCTATGGTCATTAGCCTAGTAAACATCTATGAACCTATCACAGAACATTCAGACAGTTGTATCTTCTAGGAGTCTGGTGGCCCCCACATACCTGACTGTATAAACGGATTTTGACATGGACTTAGTAGTAGCCTCTGCCCTCACCCATTATAAAACCAGCCCTGTTCAGTTGTGTGTGTACCAAAAGTTGCTGGTGTGGTGGCTGGGGTATGTCTAGGAGGTAATTATAGCTTGTGGTTAGGCTGGGGACAGTGTGGTCATTTTTTCTTTTACTTTTTTTTTCAGACCTCAGAGGTGTGCAAAGAAGGTTACTACAGATTGTGTTGGGGCACTGTTCTGTATAAGAGTACTAAAGTGGACTACTTTAGTGTAATCTTTATCATTTTCACTTAAATCACAATCACACATCAGGCATGTATACAGATGGCTGTGTTTTGGGGGCAGGAATAAAAAGTGAGGCGGTATGCTATGTATATGTGTGACAATATGAGGTATTGCCAGCTATGCCAGAAGTAGGGCAGTGGATGTGTAACACAGGGCTGCATGATAGCTGGAGTTTTGTGAAGAATTATATGTCATTTGTATATCAAACTAATTTGTACAGATGCTTGTGTTGAAAATGTATTTGTAAAAGTTGCTTGTGTTAAAAATGCAGACATTGCATCTCGCTGAACAGAAAAGAAATACACATTTATATCAGACTGTACTGTTGCAATTGAAGACATGTATATATGACAACAGACAATACTGGAAGAGAAGAGGTTAATCTCAGTCCAGATAACTTCAAAAATAGTAAGAAATTAAATTACTTAATTTAAGACATAAAGACTGCATCTTACAGTTCTAACTGCAGCCGGAGACAAAATGTCTGTGCCAGAGAATGGTTTCTTAGCTCCTGTAGGAAGAGTGGAAGTGTTTTAATGCTTTATGACTTTTAAAAGCTGCAACAGGTCTTAGCAAAGCTCTGTGTGTGTATTATTGACACATATGTGCTAAAGTGCTAAATACTGGCTGCTTCTAGCCAAGGGGGTAGTATGGGAATCAGAAGTCATATGACCAAATATGTGTGATGTCATTCTGCAAGCCAGTTCTGTAATGATATTTTAATACTAGATGAAACTGAAGTCTCTAGGCAGTCTGTTTTGCTAACCTGGCAAAGAAGGAAAGCCCCTCACTCACTTCATCTTGCCTTGCTCTAGAAAGTGACCAGGGAATAGCTATTATTTAGTTATGTCAGGAAAATATAGTGAGATTAGTTAAGTACTGTTTTTCTGTATCTGTTTGACTCTATTAATTTGTGTTATTTTAATATTTCCTGTGATTAAAACTCTGGTGTTTATTGTAGATATATATTCTGTATTTTCATATTCTTTTATTATTTATTATTAAATATATTTAGACTTTTCATTGTGGCTGGTCCTTTAGAGAATATTTTAAACTTTGAGTACTTATATCTATTTGGTGACTCTGTGTCCGCTCCTGAAAGCCTTACTGCATTGGTCAAACACTATCATTTGTATTAATATTAATTTCACCAATTGGGTACCCTTGTAAGGGCCTTACAGTAGCTGGCTTTGGAGTGTCTGGTGGCAGTATAACTACCTTACAGTCTGGCCAGAAGGGGGCATAGCTAGTAAATCTGTGTCAGCCCTTCCAAGGTGTGTGTGAAAATGAAATCTCAACTAGTGTGCGTGCAGCTACTTGGAGCAGGGACACAGCACTCATTTCACAGAGAGGGTGTTGGAAGACTTAACTCTACAGCTTTGACAGTGGGGATTCTTACTGGCAGCCTGGGAGAGAGATAGGGAAACCCAGACTGAGTAAGTTCCCTGTGTGCTCATAAGGGAAATTGTGCTTGATGTAGAGAACTGCATCTAAAAATATTGTGTGTATCTATGTTTGTTCCAAGTGAACTGCCCTCTCCAGTGCAGTGGTGTGGATTAAAGCTCCTTGATTACTAGCGCAGGGAGGTGACATCACATACTGGTGGCAGTGGTGAGATATTAATGGAACTTCTGTAGCCTGTAGGCAGTTGTCACTGATGGTCTGTGTATTTTCATCAGCCACAAGGTAAACATTCAGAGTTTTATTATCATAACAGTTTTGTTTTTTTGTTAGTTTAGTTTACTCAGGGAAAGCAGGCAAAGATGTCAGCACAGGATTATGGCAAGCTAACAAAGAACTAGTTGGCCAAGGTGTGCGAAGCCAAAGGACTGCTGTATGCCAACCTGACTAAAGAGGAAATAATTTCAGCCTAAGTTGCGGTTCAGACCAGAAACTAGGAGGATAACCAGTCTGGTGATGTGGATTTGCCATCCCTCAGAAACAGGACAGTTTACCTTTTCCTCAGAGGACTTAATCTGTCTGGTGTTAAAGAGACTTGAACTGGAGGCCAAACAGACTGACTTAGAATCAGCAGAGAGACTGTGGCATTTGGACTCTGAAGAAAATGAGAAGCAGTGTCAACATGATAGAGAGATGCTGACTCTTCACCAGGGTCATGGAGGTAATAGGGAAGGGAATAACTGAACCCTAGAAGCAATAAAGGTCAGTAAATTTCTTTCACAGTTTACAGAAAGTGATATTTTGATAGATTTATTCATATACTTGAAAGAGTATGCAAACAGCATAATGTTGACTAAGGGCTTTGGGTGCGGTTCCTGACCCCTTACTCCATGATAAAGCTGTAACTGCTCTTTCTAAATTATCTGATATTGATTGATTGTTAAACTATGAAACAGTAAAACATTGTTTACTAGAATGTTTTAAGTTAACACTTGAAGCTTACAGAAAAAAGTTTTGTGAGTATAGACGCAAGGCAGATGAAAGTGTGTGAGATTACATTGCTGAGTTAAGCACTAATTTTCATAAGTGGGTGCGTGGGTGTCAGGTCACCACTTTTGAAAGGCTGTCAGACCTTTTGGTGAGTGAATAAGCCCTTAGCACTTTGCTTGAGGACATGAGAATCTGGTTGACAGACTGGGAGTGTAACTCTGTAGATGAGCTGGGGAAAAAAGGGGATCTGTACTTAGTAAGGGCATCACTACACAGGAAGGGGATACCCAGTGCTGCACATGGAGATAAGGAAACCCATGGTGGGCAGCCTAAACCACCCCAACAGAATCCACCAGTACCAGGGGAAACCACTAGTTCAGGTACACAGCCAGGATCAAGGGTTAAATGTTTTAAATGTAACCAGTGTGGCCATGTATCATACAAATGTCTATGGAAGCAAGGTGGGGAAGAAAGGGTGGGGGAGCCAGCAAGTGGGAATAACAGTATGCCAGTGGTAAGTTGTCTGGAGACAACAGGGGTAGAAAACTATTACCAGAATTTATATCCAATCTTAGTGGATAAAACAGGCCACTGCTCAGAGAGAGAGCACCACTGACACAATCATTATGAAGCCTGCACTGGTTAACAAGGAGCAGTACTTGCTTGGACAGTCTACTACTGTCAGAGCTTTAGGAGGACCCCATTCCAAATGACTTTGGCCAGGGGTCACCTTGACTGGGAGGGTGGAAAAGGAAGAAAACAAGTATGTGTGTCTGAGGATATCTCTGCAGATGTCTTGATAGGAAAGGTTTTGATACTACAGTACCTTGTGTGCATGCATTTACACACAGTCAGGCTTGGTGACAGGCCTGTGGATCTGGTAGCCTGAGGGAGACCTAGACAGACCCAACACCTGAAGCTAAGGCTGATGAGGTAGTCATTTCAGGCAGGGAGCTACCCTGTAGCAGTGAGCCTGAAGGTGATCCATAGCTGCTAGCAGGTACTGACATTCCCTTGGATAAAGTGACTGTAAGGGCAGAGGTGAGTGGGCTGACAGTGAGGCACTGCTGTCAGAGGATACCAGACTTCCTGTGGAAGTGGAGCTTGGAAGGGTCACAAAGACTGAGTTGGAATAGACTCAGCTCTTAGCTCTTGGACCCTATACTAAGAGGCTTGGGGAAGGTAGCTAGGGAGGCACCTGATTCTCAAGGAAAAGAGGAGTCTGTATACCGGAACAAAGGGTTACTGTACAGAGAGTGGACCCCTGAGGGAGGGCTAGAGGGTGTGAGATAATACAGCAGTTGGTAGTGCCCAGAGCCTACCATCTGGCACTTCCATCCATAGCCCATGACATTCCTTTTGCAGGTCATATCAGCATAAAGCATACTAAGAGATATGTTATGCAGAACTTTTATTGGCCTGAGATTGCAAGGGATGTAACAGGGTACTGCAGGTCCTGTGAGAAGTACCACAAAGTAAGCAAGGCAGGAGACAAGGTCAAAGCTCCTTTGATGCCTTTGCCTGTGTTTGAGGAGCCATTTCAGAGGGTAACTATTGATATTCTGGGGCCCTTGAGTACCCCAAGTTTCACAGGGAAATGGTATACCCTGGTGGTAGTAGATTATGCTACTAGATACCCTGAGGCAGTGGCTCTGTCCTCCATAGAGGCAGAGAAGGTGGCAAATGCTCTCTTAGAGATTCTCAGCAGGGTAGGTTTCCTGAGAAAAATACTGACTGACAGAGGTGCCAATTTCATTTCAGACTTACTGGCTTGACTGTGGGAGCACTGTGGGGTGAAGCAGCTAAAAATACCCCCTACCACCACCAGACGAATGGTCTTTTGAAGATGTTAAACTCTACACCAAAGACCATGCTATGGGCATCTGCAGACCAGTTTGAGAGATACTGGGACAAATATTTGCCCCATCTGCTGTCTGCATACAGAGAGGTACCCCAGGAATCCACAGCCTTTTCACCCTTTGAGTTGCTGTATGGGTGAGGGGACCTTTAGATATGATTCATGATGTGTGAGAGGGTGTGTGTGAAATCCACAAGAAGTCTGTTGTGGTATGTGTCCTAAACCTCAGGACATTGCTTACGGAAGTCATGGGTTTAGCCCAGGAGAACCTGGCAGGAGCACAACAGCTTAAAAAGGTCGGGTACAACAGGAATGCTGAAGCCCAAGAGTAAGCTGCAGGAGAGCAGGTTATGGCTCTCATTCCTGTGAGACACAATAAGCTGCAGGCAGCTTGGGAGGAACCCCTCAAAGTGGTAAGGATGGTCAGTGATGTTAACTACATGGTAAAACTGCTAAGCAGGAGGCAGGGGCACAAACTGTACCATGTTAACACAATGAAGTCTTACCACAACAGGGAAGCCCTGCTAACCAGCAAAATTCCAAGTTACTAATGAGGAGCATAGGGATGCAGGCATGTGACGTGACAGTGCAGCACTGTAGTGGGGTCAGCAATGCCAATGCAGATGGGTTCTCAAGACAGGGAATGGGTTAATGGGGTCTACTTTATGTGCTCGAAGTCCAAGAATATTGAATACGATATTCTCGACACGAGTACACCGAAAGCGCAAAACATCGAAAATGTAAATGGAAATCTCTGTAGGTGGAGATTTCCATTTACTTCAATGTAATGCGATCTTGGAGTTGGTATATTTAAGTAGTGGGGGGTGTACTAGTTTAAATTCTTTTTTTTTGTGTGTGTATTTTTTTTTTTTTTGGACTTCGATTGTTTAATAGTTAGATGCATATGGTTCGATCCATATGCATTCGAGCTATTAAACTTTCGAGGTACTAAAGTAGACGTGGGTTACTGTATTCCCAGACAGGCTCATTCTTCTCGAGCAATGTTTCTCCAGGGTCACTTGAGAAACTATCTTGAGTCTTCAAAGGGGGAGAGATGTGACAATATGAGGTATTTCCAGCTATGCCAGGAGAAGTAGGAAGTGGATGTTTAACATATGCCGGCATAGCTAACTAGAGTTTTGTAAAGAATTATATGTCAAACTGATTTGTACAGATTCTTGTGGTGAAAAAGTATTTGTAAAAGTTGCTTGTGTTAAAATGCATCAACAGTGCATTCTGCTGGACAGAAAAAAATATACATTTATATCAGACTCTACTGTTGTAACTGAGGAAATGGATACATGTTAACAGAGAATACTGGAGGATAACATATTAATCTCAATTCAGCTAACTTTAAAAAAATAGTAAGAAACTAAAATTACTTAATTTAGGCCACAAAGATTGTATCTTACAGTTCTATCTACAGCCAGAGACGACATGTCTGTGCCATAGAATGGTTTCTTAGTTCCTGTAGGAAAGGTGAAGTGTTTTATTGTTTTATGACTTCCAAAAGCTGCAACAGATCTTAGCAAAGCTCTGTGTGTGTGATTACTGACACACATATGCTCAATCCTGGAAGCTTCTAGCCAAGGGGTTAGTATGTTAACCAGAAGTCATATAACCAAATATGTGTGATGTCATTCTGTAATCTAGGTCTGCAATGATATTTTAATACTAGATGAGACTGAAGTCTCAAGGCAGTTTGTTTTTGAAACCTGATGAAGGAAGACCACCCACCTATTTCATCTTGCCTTGCTCTAGTAAGTGACCAGGGAATAGTAATTCTTTAGAACAGTCAGGAAAATATTGTGGGATTAGTTAAGTACTGTTTTTTTGTATCTGTGTGAATCTATTTATCTGTGTTATTTTAATATTTCCTGTGATAGATATTCTGTATTTTCATGTTCTTTTATTATTTACTATTACTTATATTTAAACTTTTCATTGTGGCTGGTCCTTTAAAGAATATTTTAAACTTTGAGGGTACGTATACCTATTTGATGACTCTGTGGCCACTCCTGAAAGCCTTATTGCATTGGTCAAATACTATCATTTGTATTAATATTAATTTCACTCAATATAATTGGGTACCCTTGTAAGGACCTTAGAGTAGCTGACTTTTGCGTGAGTGGTGGCAGTGTAACTAACTTACAGCCTGGGCAGAAGGGGGCATAGATATTAAATCTATGCCAACCTTACCCAGGTGTAGGTGTGTGTGTGTGAAAATCAAATCTTAAAGTGTGTGTGTCAGCCACTTACAGCAGGGACACAGACCACTGGTTTCACACACAGGGTGTTTGAGGACTTGGCTTGGACATTTGGCTGAGGACTAAACTCTACAGATGTGCCAGTGAGGAGTCTTACAAGGGGCCTGGGGAGAGAGATAGGGAAACCCAGACCCCAAATTGAGTGTGTTCCCTGTGTACTCTTAAAGGAAATTATTCTTGATGCATACAGCTGCAACTAGAAATACTGTGTGCATCCATTTTTGTTCCAGTGTCAGTGGCGAGGATTAAAGCTTCTTGATTACTGGTCCAGAGAGGGAACATCACAATATGCATGACAGCAGTCACTTAAAATACATGACTGTGGACATTTGAGCCAGATGGATGCACGGTAGCGAGTGTCTTTTTTGGGGGGAGAGAGTAACAGAGGTAGGCAGTATTCCCAGACAGGATGTGTGTATCCTCACAATACAACTGTTTTGTTAGTTTATTATGAGCTACTATTTTGTCAACTGTGAACATTAAACTTTGGGCACAGGTGATGGCTACCTTAAAAGGAGAAAATAAGACTGAAATTCTTTTCTTATGATTTTTTGTTCAGGCTACTATTGGATTAAAAGGTTGAGAAATGTTCTAAAATGCATCCTAGAGCATCTATGGCTTCTGGGGCTCCCAGCTTGAGTTATTTCCAAAGTGGTTATTACTGCATTGTTAAGGCCAGAAAAGAAAAGGCATGTTGAAAGGATGCAAGGAAAACTAAATGTGAACAGCATCAGCAAATTTCTTTCCTTAATCATAATTTTCGTTGAAGTCATCTTTGGATAGTAAAGATTTTGTAAAAAGAAACAAATATATATATAAAATGCATTTCAATGCATACAGAAAGTAATGGCTTCTTGAAAAACCTGAAGAGTAAGGCAAAATGTGATTATGGGAAAAAAAATAAGGTGCATGGTATGGGGACCCCAAAATTAGGGAAAACAGAGGGAAGCAATGGAGTGCATGTGTGTGTCTGTGGGGGACAAGGAAAAAGTAATCAGTGCCTAGGGTGCCATTTCTCAAATCCAGCCCTATACATAGAGCTGTTGTAACGTGTCATTGTTGCAACTAAAAGCCAGTGACTTTGAAATGTCCCTTTGTGAGATGAGCCAACATAGTGTGGTACACAGGCCTGTAAGAATGTAAGAGCATTGTAATTACCGGTCAGTTTTTGTGTACTACTATGAAAACTTGGCAGCATGAACCAAGAGGTTGCTTAAAAGGGGTAGCAGTGGCAGGGTGATACTTAGACTGGAGGTGCCCAGAGGTCCCCCCAAATTGACATTTGCTGGGGGATCCAAAAACGCTGACACTGGCTGTACCCATACACCCACAATTTTGAGGTTGTAATCCTATACAGGAAATAAGATTACATGTCCAAAATACTAGTGGCACCAACAATTTAAAGAAAAGGACTTGCATGTTACGCAACTCTTTTACAGAAACAAAAATGACTGAAGTAGATTTTTGAAATGTCATTTATTAAAGTATACAGGTTTTACACGCTGTCTTTGATAATATGCTTATGTTTTATTAACACTCAGGTTAACTTGTTTCTGAGTAGTGTCTCACAGTCCTATGAGAAATGTCAGTAGCTATGTACTAGGGATTCAGATTGTATGCTGTTAGCTGTCCAGAATTTTGGCTGGCTCTGCCAACTTTTCAAGAGCCTATGTACCTTTTTCATGGTCTGCAACTTAAGAAGTTTGATCATGAGTGATAAATGGTTCAAGTCACATTTAAGCTATAATCTGACAACCTTGCCAACAAATGGGAGACTAGAGAATGGTTACATTTTTTTCTCAGATACTACAGACATTGAAATAAGCTCTTAAATACTGCAGTGACAACCACCTAATTTAAAGATGACAGAAACAAGCCATAGAGATGTACCCACAAGCTAGAAAATGACAAGACCAGAGTCATCCTGGCAGGTATAAAATATGCTTAGCTGGACTTAGATCTACCTTGCATTACTGAGCTCAGAATAATCAGCCTCTCCAAGACCACTCAAATGTCCTAACATTGTTTTATCATGCACTGCATGACATTATCTGTTCAACCTTACTGGTAAAGAACTGAGCTGTAGCTGCACATTCAGACATAAAAAAAGCTTCTTTCAACAGCCATGCGTGGATTACATTACATGTCCAGGACAACAAATCTGGTCTACCTCATTATGGGATACTGGATGGTACATGAGCCTCAGATAAAGCAGGCTGTACATGCAAGCTGACTGAAAGTTCTAAACAACAGTAATGACAATATTGTACTCCACTGATTTTAACCATCCATCCTCAGTAGTGTACTTTAGAGAGCTGGTCCATTCATTCAGATCATTACTTGCTTTACATAAATTCAAGCTGTGAACTACTTCTAAACAGATTAAGCTTACCAGGGGTAGATCCAGACTGAAGAGGCTCAGACAGCAGTCTCAAAGAAATTGGGCAGGATTCACGATGGCTTGCATGGAGTCTAAGAGTCGTGTAAGACTCCATGCAGCCATAGCAATCCAGGAACAGCCCGAAATACCGTGTATGAGATCAGCTAAAATGTCTCTTACACGGGCAGGGCGTGGATATGCTAATTACCTCACTTGCAGCCGAAAGGCATGCAAATGAGGTAGATTAGCAATCCACGAAGCTGAAACCAGCCCATGTAAGAGTCGTGTTAGGTGCAGAAATGTACTCAGTTGACAACTGAGTACGTTTCTGCAAATAACACAATGGAGCCATGTCAGCTCCAAATAAAGTGTGCATATGTGTCAGGCAGCATGCCAATGGCCAAATATGTGGCCATTGGCACTGTAACCCGATGCAAACATGAAATAAAATACATTTTTTTTCAGCGATCGGCGAGGTTTAAACGCAGCGCAGCCCCGCGCAAACGGGCTGCGCTATATAAAACATAAAAATAAAGGTTTGAAACCCACAAATGTGGGTTTTATGCAATGCATGGATTTACAATGCAGGGACTAGCAGACCGAAAACAACATGGCCACCGTTTAGTGGTTGCTAAGGGGGGAAGCTGAGTGTAAGACACGTAACTAAGCATTAGTAGGCAATCCTATGTAAATGAGTGGTAGGATAGTGAATCTCACTGTCACATAGCAAATGAGCACATTCCGTGTAGTGTAAGAGTTAGATAAGGGGGAGTAACAGAGTAGGAGATAGGTGACATCACAGGGGGGAATGTTAGAAAGAAATCAAGCTCATTGGAGCAAAGTGGTATGTGAAAGATGTCAGTCACACAGCATAGAAAGAGGAGTGTCAACAGATAAGCATGGGAAAGTCAAGAAATGGAAGGTGTACACTGTGGCTAACACCAAAGTTTCTTGCTGTATGTGCATGCGCGCGTGTGCGGACTGGGAGGCGCGAGTAAGACAGAGTGCGCGCGTGTAAGGCAGAGTAAGCATGTAGGAGCCTGTTTAAAGATCTGTAAACCTGTTTGCGCTGGTGTGTGTGCGTTTTAACCCGAATAAGCAGATTGTAGTCCGTGTAAGCATGTGTGCACACGTGGTAGCCACTGTGAACGTGTTTTCGCTGGTATGCGCGCTGCTCCCCCCTGAGGAAACAGAGAGGAAAAAGGAAGCAGAAGAAATAGTAGGAAGCTAGCAGGGAATACTGGTAGAGCTAGAAGGTGAAAACAATTAGAAGCAGGCAATTACACAGGCAGAATACTAGCCCAGCCCAGCACTTAAAACACTGCAAACAGCATTGCAGTATGTTTCTCTCAAGATACACTGCAAGACAGGAGTAAGCTATTAGAAGTGAAAACTGAAAAAGCTGCACTCAGAACAAACATGCTAGGGACTGCCATAGCTGTTATAAGGAGACATAGGAGACTTGTTGAGGGTGGTGACAATGCAAATGCTGCCAGACAACCCACAGTGAGGAGACGGAGAAGAGTGTACAGGCCCAGGGTCACCTACCAGGGGTTACATGAGCTGGAGATAGTGGAGTGCTATAGAGTGGACAGAGACCTCCTGCAGCAAATTGTTGAGCTGTGCAGGCCACGCCTCACACACAGAACCAACAGAGGGGAACCCATCCCAGTGGAAACCAAGGTATGTGTTGGCCTAAGAATACTAGCAACAGGTACCTTCCAGAGACCAACTGGTGATATGATGGGGATCTCACAGGCATCTGCATCCAGGGTACTGCACCAGTTCCTGGATGCCATGTCGGCACATGTCGGAGATCATGTATATTTCCTCAATTCCCATCAGGCATTGGCCAGCAATATGCGACTCTTCCAGCAAATAGCAGAATACCCTGAGGTAGTGGGTGCAATAGACTGCACGCATATATGCATCAAGGCACCAGCTGGTGAGCAGGGTTGGGCCTACATCAACCGCAAGGGCTTCCCCTCCATCAACTGCCAGGTCATGTGTGATGCCCAGGGCATAATAACGAATGTGTGTGCTGGCTGCCCTGGAAGCTACCATGATTCCCATATCTGGCATCTGACGCAGCTGTACCAGACATTTGCCAATGGGGACATCCCACATGGTCACTTAGTGGGGGATGTTGGATATGCACTGGAGCCGTGGCTGATGACACCCATCAGAAACGCACACACACCTGAACAAGAACGCCATAATGAGGCACACGCACAAACACAAAATGTAATAGAGCGTGTGTTTGGGCTGCTCAAGTCATGGTTCCGGTGCCTGGACACATCTGGTGGAGCCTTGCAGTACTCACCAACTACATGTACCCAAATTGTCATGGTATGTGCTATGCTACATAATATGATTCTGCAGAAACAGCTGCAGCAGGACCAGCATAGGGCCGGGACAAACAGCCCCCCACCATTGCCAAGGCCATCACAGGCAGAGCGTGACTCGGAGGAGGAACAACCTGAGCCTGCCCCAGTAGGCAGAAGGAGGCATGCCCAGTATGCCCTGGCCTTGGCAAAGAGGCAATGCATAGCACATACACTGGCTCAGTAGGAACCCTGGGAATGATACCCCTCTCTGACTCACTCATATAGTAACAGGGACGCCTAACATGACACAACCTGCTTTCAAACATGTACAGGGAGTGTAGTATGTGCATCCGACATAGGCAGCCCTGCAGCACCACCTGAGGCATGATTGCCATGTGTTAAGCAATGTAACACCATCTAGTATATGCAAACATGATGACCCTGCCTAACATCTCACCCTCACCAAGCATGATGCCACACTATGAAGACAACAAGATCAAGTACAATAATTGGCTGAAGTATTGCTGTTAGCAAAGGGGAACAAATAGCTGACAGCCTGGGATGACAGCCGAGCAAGACATGATGCTCCACCTTTTAGGGATGGCACGCACCCAGCACACCTGGCTGTGTGGATACTGGCAAAGGCTGTTGTCACCCCCACTGTGCCTTGAATAGGTAAGGCTGGAAACACAAACCCACCACCATAGGTAGCACAAGGGATAACAACCTGGACGTAATGCTACCCAATGCCAGAAGTCTAAACTGCAAGGTGCATGCAGACCAAACCCACCTCAGCATGGAGAATGGTAATATCTGTTCTGTAATAGAAACCTGGGTCAAGGCCCAGAAGAGCACCCTAATACTACCAGGTTATGCCTTATACCATGCTCTACAGCCCCAAAACATGGAACAAACTACAATAGGAGTGTGGCTATCAGTAATTGTCAAGGATAATCACACCCCCAGGTTGGTACCACAGCAAGAAGCAGCATGGACTAACCACAGGCAAGTAACAGTGGCTCAAACTGCGTCTCTGTTTGCAGCCTGCTACAGACCACCCTCACAAACCCAGGAACCCCAGACAGCCTTCCTGAAGACACTGCTGAGTATGAATGTCTCAACAAATACCAAACAAGGCACACACAAAGTATGACATAGGTGGTTATCCATTATGTAAGGAAGAAGTAATCAGGGACCTAGGGACACAAGTGGATGGTAACCCGTCATGTGACACTCACATTGCCAAGGTGGCCAGGAAGACCTGCTATATTGCCCACCTTAATATGAAAGGATGCACATGTAGATCAAGAGACGTCACTGTGCCCCCATACTCTTCCCTTATCAGGCCCATACTTGAGAACAATGCCCCAGTTCGGATGTACCTTACCTGACACCTGCAGCAGTTAGAAAGACCCCAAATGTACCTCACCAAGAGGATAAAGGGTCCAAACATTTGTCATCTGCTGCCTGGCTGAAGAAACCACAGCCCAATTCACATGCATACTGCCCAGTCAGAGGCGATGTATGCCTGATGTACAAGGCCATGTCCAATCCAGAATGAATGGACATGCTCCACTGCAGAAACTCCAAATCCAGCAGAGACACCACAGTGAGATATCTGAACCTCCACACATAGATAAATAGGATGTGCTGGAGGGACAGATCCATAACCCAGAGGCTCCTTACACTCTGGAACAGAATCCCAGTCCATGATAGGCTGAGCTCCACACTCATACTCAACAAGAGAAATCCGGTTAAGTGCATGGGAGATAATAGGTGTACACTGGGGGCCATCTCTGTATCACATCTAGTAAAGTAAACCCTAAATGGGCATAATATGCACATTGCAAGGGGTGTCGAAAGCCACACACAGTCTGTCTATGCTCAAACATGGCCAGGGCAGATAGCCTAGTATGAACCTATGAACCTATGATGATACAAATTGTGCAGGACACAAAGGATAATCACACAGCTGTCCTAACTGATGGTAGGAACCATGGTGATAATCCACAGATATGCTCTGCAGTACTCAAATATCACAAACAATACACCAAACTCACACACATTGCCAACATCCAACCTAACAGATTCTTTGCAAACTCCCCACCAGCACCAAACTGCCAAATATCTATCCCAGCAGAGTGCTGGCCCCCTGACATTGCAGATGCTGAGGTAACAGCCAGCATCTACAAAGCAAACCACACAGCATCAATGGTACCAGATGGTGTCCTGGGTTGTGTCCAACAAGTACTGTAAGAAGAATGGAACACCAAATAGCACTACTGCGCACTCACAGTCTTACCACAGGATATGTACCCAAAGAGCAGTGTACAGCAACAGTGGTCCCTCACCACAAAGGTGGTGCCTGAATGGATACTGCAGACTATCACCCCTCAACCCCGACTATCTTGGTTGGCAAAGTAATGGAGAGGATGATCATGGATCCCAGGAATAATGAGATGGGGTACCTACAGACACTGGACCCTACCCAGTGTGGCTTTCATAGGGCAGATCCTGCCCCTTAAACATGTCTGACTCATGTGAAACACGCACCAAGGCCATTGATGAGGGGAATGTGGTTCACACAGCCTATCTGGACCTTGCTAAACCCTTCCACACAATACCCCAGTTGTTCAGTACAGATAAGCTCACCAGCCTAACTATAAACCCCTATCCAAGTAGATGGGTTGCAAACCAGCTCAAGGACAGAACTGACCTGGTCAGACATGCTGCAGCTATGTCAGACTACAAACCAGGTACAACTGGCATCCCACAAGGCACGGTCCTGGGACCTCTCTTGTATGCTATATATGTCACATAGGTACAGGCCAACATGGAAGGACTCTGTCTGAACAGGTTCGCAGATGACTACAAACTGCCCACCATATCGGACCCTCCAGCTGACACAAGCATCCTACAAAAGGCACACATAGAAACAGACAAGTGGTGCCACAGCCATGTCAACAAGCTAAATGCAGAATAGTGTATAGTCATCCCCTGTGGAAACACAGTACGTGGCCACAAATTACCACATAGGTGTTAACCCATTAAGTACATCAGGAGCAATAAGAGACCTGGGGACACAAGGTGATAGATATCCTGCATGTGACAACCATGTGTCTGCAGTGGTTACAGAAACATACCATATACCCACCTAATCATGAAGGTAAGCACAGCTAGATCAGGGTAGGTCATTGTGCCTCTCCAGTCATCCATCAGCAGCCTCACAATTGCGTACAATGGCCCTTGTGGGATGTACCTTAGCAGACACCTGCATCAACTGGAAAGACCCCACAAATACCCCACCAGGAGGATCTCAGAGCTGTAACAGATGCCGTGTGTTGCCTGATTAAACAAACTGCAGCTCCACACAGTGCCATACCACCTGGCTGGTGGTGATCTGTGCCTGATGTATAAAGCCATGACCAAGCTGGAATCAATGGACATTTGGCACCATGTAAAATCTGAATGCTGGTGACCTATGCAGATGACAGGCCTGAACCCCAGCACAGACATAAACAGGACATGCTGTACCGATTGGTCCATAAGCCAGAAGCTCACTCCACTCATGACTAAACTCCCAGTACAGGTTATCCAGGGAGTCCCTCATTGACTGTCATCCAGAGGAATCATGATGACTGGATGGGAGATGGTAGGTGTACCCTGGATATCACCTGTATGTCATGGGTAGACAGAGGCACAGCACACTAACCTTGACATATGTCATGGCAAACACCAGTAAAAATGTGTGTTGAAGGACAAACACTCTCTGACTAGCATTAAAAATGGCCTAGGGCACATGTTTGTCACTGTCCACACAAGTTGTGGAATACATTAACAATGTCGGACAATCTTGTTCTATGTTGTCCATATCTGAACAAAAAGCAACATGGTCATATTTGCACAACTGGCCCTCAACCAGTCTGGTGTGCTCACTATAAATATTACAAGCAGTGATAGGACTGAAACCGATGATACTGTCCACCACAGTGAAAGTACTGAACCAGTACACTATACGACAATACACTGTTTGGTCAGTATGAAAGGATGTTGACAACTGTATGCAAACTATCCCATGGCAACCCTGCAGGCACAGCATAATGCCTGTTAGGTTCAGACACAAAGCAGTTGGGCAGTAAGAACACAACCTGACGTCCAACACTCAACTGTACATGTGAAATATAGATGAAGTCCACACACAAACACAAATGTGGTGGACCACAGATCCCAACATATGGAAAGTTCACACTGGGCATGCTCGCACACTTAGATAAATGAGACGTGTCAGTCAAGAAGCCATAGAAACTGTGAACTGGGCATGCTCACACACTTAGGCCATGTCACAGTTCAGCAGTTGCACACACATATCTGGCGTTTGTATGTGTTAACACAGGAACCTCCCACAATACAGAAATCTGCCCAGTGCACACAGTGAAAGTACAACAGAGACATAAGTAAAGTACTGGATCCCACTCATATGCAAACATCTGCCACAGTACACAAGTTGTTCATAGAGATAGGGAAAGCTATGGCAATAAAGACCCACAAACAGTATATGAGCAACAGATACTTGCATCTGACAGGTAAACATATGGCCGTAGAGTGCAATACTAGGCTGTTGTCCCTAGGGAATACAGAAGGCTATCCACAGTGTATTTGGTGTCTGCCTCCGCAGTACAGTAGGCCACTGTGCCTCTGCAAAGTTAATGCATATATATGCTCTCCCCCTTACTGATGGATAGTAACAGATGTACATACCTCTTCATAAATAATGATGTCAGCACACTATACATATGTCAGGAGCACAAATGATACCCAGTAATTTGAATAGCGTGCTCAGCTACTGCATCTCTCACAAGTGTAATAATATAGTTAGGTAGGGGTTTGAATCCTGCAAGTGCTCAGTGTATGTGTGAATGTGGGGGGGGGGGGGAAGTGTGTGTGCAATTCTATGTGTAAGAGAAATGTCCCTTTTGGCAACTAGTACAACACACCACATGCTGCATATTCCACTGTCTAAACACTGATGATGTCAGCACCCTATAAGTACAGCAGGAGAAAGCAAGCCTCCGAGTAATGCAAATAGTGCGCTCTGCTACTGTGTCTCTCACAAGTGTCATAACATGGTTAGGTAGGGGTTTGAATCCTGCAAGTGCTCAGTGTGTGTGTATGTGTGACTGTGGGGGGGGGGAGTAGTGTGTGTGCAATTCTATGTGTAAGAGAAATGTCCCTTTTGGCAACTAGTACAACACACCACATGCTGCATATTCCACTGTTTAAACACTGATGATGTCAGCACCCTATAAGTACAGCAGGAGAAAGCAAGCCTCCCAGTAATGCAAATAACGCGCTCTGCTACTGCGTCTCTCACAAGTGTCATAACATAGTTAGGTAGGGGTTTGAATCCTGCAAGTGCTCAGTGTGTGTGTGTATGTGTGACTGTGGGGGGGAGTAGTGTGTGTGCAATTCTATGTGTAAGAAAAATGTCCCTTTTGGCAACTAGTACAACACACCACATGCTGCATATGCCACTGTCTAAACACTGATGATGTCAGCACCCTATAAGTACAGCAGGAGAAAGCAAGCCTCCCAGTAATGCAAATAGCACGCTCTGCCACTGCGTCTCTCACAAGTGTCATAACACAGTTAGGTAGGGGTTTGTATCCTACAAACGCCATGTGTGTTTTTGTCACACAGTTTGTCCATGTGTGTGGGGTGTTGTTCCCAATATTGCACGACATAGATTATATCAGTAATGTCAATGCACACATGATGTATGTGTGTGCCACATACACATATGTACCTGTGACCTTCAATAGTTCCCATGTCTGAAGCCTGCCTCATGTGAATACATGGAATTTGCATTAGACAACTGTATGACTGTGGTGTTCTGTGCAGGGGCTGCATGTGGTATGTGAATATACAGTGTGAGTTGTATATGGTGTCATCCTACCAGCGAGGGATACACGTCTGGTCTGGAGCATATAGTCCACATGTTGTTGATGAACAGGTGCAGCATGTTTTCACCTCTTGTGGGAGTGGTAACAAGTTGTTCCATAGCAATTCAGTGAATAAATGCTAGGAACCTTTCAGCTAGGGTCTTGGAGCTAGAGTAATGCTCACACTCTATGTTTGGGTAGTTGCAGTCCACCCATATAATGGTGTTTGTAGAGACCGTCATATTCCCAGTGTTGTCAGGAAGGCCAAGTGGGTTTCCTGGGTATGGGAGGGTGGTGTGTGCCAGGCTATGAACCTGAAGGCAGTCTAACCCACTGTTAGTTGCACATGGATAGGCTCTGATGCTTTGTGCTGTGCCACCAACCTGGAGGTGTGTGTATCTGTGGTGCCTTTGGATACATCCCCCCTGTTCTGGTTTGGTGCATGTTTAGGGGACGACAAGCATGGTATGAGGTATGACCTGGCAGTGATGGGGTGCACCTGGGAGCCTTGTACCAGGAGTCTGTTACTGCATGGATATTGCTGTTCTCCATGCTAAGGACAGTTTCCACTGCATGCATCTTGAGGTTTACACTGCTGGCGTTGAGTAGCATTACTATTAGTGTCCTATCCCGTGTGATACCTGTGTAGGTGGCTATGTAATTTGAGCCTTGCATATAAAGGCACTATGTGTGTAGCAAGAGCCTTTGCCAATATACAACGGCCCATGGGTGACAGGTGCAAGCTGTCCCTAGCAAAGCAATGTGGCTTGTCTAGCATGTAATCCCACGCTGACAGGCATTGGATCCCCTTTGAATGTCACTGAAACATAAGGCAATTGTAGAAATTAATCATCCTGTCTACATATTGTGGCAGCATTCTTGGTGAGGGTAAGATGCTACTCAAGGTCAGGGTCATACCAGCCTGTGCCACATGCTCAGAGAGCCCCTCTATGTCCCCTATCATGTAGTCCAGGGAGGTATGTCACAGGTCATTCACACTGGCACAGAC
Source organism: Protopterus annectens (assembly GCF_019279795.1). Taxonomy (NCBI): domain Eukaryota; kingdom Metazoa; phylum Chordata; order Ceratodontiformes; family Protopteridae; genus Protopterus; species Protopterus annectens. Next base: position 384,980,358 of record NC_056739.1, read on the forward strand.
AATGACTGAGTCATATTTGTACATGCCTTGGAGTGACCTGTATGCTTGTGTTATGTGGTGGATCATAGTGCCCGACGGGCATCTCACCGTGACCTTCTCCTTGTTCAGCCTGGTGAGCAGGACCTCAGTGTACTTGACGATAGAGGTACCTATTACAACTGTAGCAGGTGTGTTGTTAAGCCATATGGGCTGTGACTGTTTGGCACACAGGCTTTGTGAGCTATGTGTTGCACGTGCTCTGTTCTGGCGTAACGTTTGCTTGTGTGTCTGCTTCACAGGTGTCTGCTGCTCAGGCAGGATGCTATTCTGAGACTCCAAGAATGTTCCTGTGTGTTTCTGTGTTTGGATTGCTGTCGTAGCAGGTCTATGTGAGACTGGTATTGTATTCACTGTAGTATCCCACTCCACCTGACAGGGCATGCCAGTACTGAGTTAAGAGAGCTTAGCCCCCAGTTTGACTATGTGGTTGCATCTCTCACATGTGTTGTAAGTGTATGGGAAGGGGAGAGGATTGTCTGTGTACGAGGCAGCTGTAACATTGCCACATGACTCACAGATTCACCAACTGTACCAGACAGGAGATTGACAAGTGACCTTTGCACATGCTACCATAGTATTATGAATCCCATAATAATGAACACATAGGGCCAATGGGGAACAAGGTACTCAAGGTGAGTATGTGAGGGTGTAGTGCTCCTGATTTGTTAGTGCTGGCATATATAAATGCTTTCGTGAGCAAATGCCAGGTAAGTCATATGCAATGTGTTACAGGCAACTTACATGCAAACAGGACAAACAGTGACGTTCTGTCAAGTGAGACATGGACATCAGTACAGTAAGCAATACAGATGTCACTAGGGATCCACAGAGGTGCTGTAAATCTGCATTGCAGGTGGAATCAGTGTTTCAGGGACATACCAAGCAAACATGCATACAAACAAAGCTACAGTCAGCAGGCCTGGATCTAGACTATGCTACAACAAACAAGGTGTACGACTTCCAGTAGGTAACAGTGCATATATGCAGGCACTATAAGCCTGTACCCAGAAATTCACAGGTCAGATGGGCTGGGTCCAGCCCCACCTCCCACAAGTGTACAGACCATGTACCTTCGTAATGTAGAATAACTGGCCTGAAACCCAAGTGCTCATACCTGAACTAATACACATTTCGAATAACAGACACTGAGCCCTCACTCAGCAGTTCCAAACTTAGTAGGATGTATGCTACCTGTCCTGGCAGCACAGTATCCTTGACATGTATGGAGACTCTCCCTCCTGTCATAGTTAGTTCTGTGTTTTGGGGCTGTCATGCATGGTATGAGGTGTGACCTTGTAGTGCTAGGGTGCTCTTGTGAGTCTTGAACCTGTTGTGTATTACTGCACAGATATCAACATCCTCAAACATCCTCATTGCAGAGTCGAGTGTGGACAGCATGCAACTTGCAGTTGACATGTCCATCATTGAGTATCAATACTTACATTTTCTTATCCCCTGTGCTACCTATGTAGGTAGCCTGCTGTTGACAGCCTCACCACCAGTATGCAAAGATGTGCAGACATTACACTATGGTAATTACTATGGGTGTACAAAACAATACAATGACATTCATACTGTAACTGCATCAGGCATGCTGAGATATACCCACAATGATATCATTACACTGTACTGTTGACAACATGATACTATTACTACACTTCTATGTAGTCACCCTGTGCATCAGCACCATGTTAACCTGTTCCTGCACTGATGTTACAGATTGCAGGAGGTGGCACAGTTTCATCATATGCACAGGGTGTGTACTTGGTATGCCTGAGTCTGCCACTGATACAACCAATTGACATGTCTGTGTGTGTGTGTGTTGGTGAGGGACAGCAGTACAAGATGGGGCAATATTGATGCAGTGTGTGCGTGTATGCGGTAGCCCTAGGTGTTATCAATTCGCATGTGTGTATGCATGCACACAGTTCCACCTCATGGCTGCCATATACAGGTGTTTGTGGACAGCCACAGACTGTACCTGCCAGGTCATACAGATCATTGTCTCTGGCCACGGACACGGTACCTGTGCCTGGCAGGGGTGCTACGGACCGTATCAGGTACTAAGCCAGACTGGGTACTGTCATCAGAAGCAGGTGGTTGGTGACTGGAGACAGGTCCCTGTTGGGACTGTCCAGAGCCACGTGCACGTGGTCTCCTGGGGCGGTCTGATGACAGCACAGACCCAGCATTGCTGGGGCTGCTGCTGGCACTATGGGAGCAGCCGCGGGCCTGTTGTCATCCACGACGGCTGCCAGCTGCTGCTGTTGCTGGCATACGCCCACGTCGACGCCTCAACCATCCACCATTGCCCTGACTCATGGACATGTAGTTGTGGAACAGATATAATGTGTCCCCCCAACATCTGTCAATGACCTCGGTGAAATTACAGATGGCAGCCGCAACATCACGCATACTGTCATTCATAGCTGTGTGACATGCTCTCAGCTTCCTCAGACCCTGTCTGGTGTACCATTCCATACATGACTGTGCCTGCATTACAGCCCAAAACATAGCTGAGGTTGAAAGACCTCTGTGGGCATGTCTGACAGGGGCAGTACGCCCATGGATGCTCCCACGAGAACCCCTGGACATCTGCCTGTGTGGTACCATGTCAGGACCCTGGCCATGGCTGCTGTGTGGGGATGCATGTGCCACCGATACCACATTACCTTGGTCAATGCCCACTGTATCCTGTCCATCACCTAGGGACATTGGTGACAAAGGATGTATTGGCAGGATGACTGTGCACATTGATGGGGTCGACAGCTGTGTGCTGTCAACTGGGTGACCAACGACGGACCCTGGCACACCTCCCTGTGCCATTACACAGGTATCATCATTATCACTATCCACGGCAGCTGATTCAGGTTCCCTGCTGCACAACACCAGAGCAGCACCAGAACCTGTGGGAGTAAGACAGGAAACACAGTTTACAATGTGTACACAATGTCACCACTGATACACACATGCACACATGCACACAGGTGCACATGCACACAGGTGCACATGCACACATGCACACATGCACATGCACACATGCACATGCACACAGGTGCACATGCACACAGGTGCACATGCACACATGCACACAGGTGCACATGCACACAGGTGCACATGCACACTCCTCAGTATATGAGATATCAACACACAGACACAAACACACCTGCAATCAAACACATAGCACTACTGCTTCAGCCTATTATTACTATTAGTATCAAGAGTATTGAAGGTATTGTTATTACACACTCACCAGCATGGATAGGCTGCCTTGCTGTTACACCAGAGGGACCTGCAGAAAAGAGACATTTATTGTCAGTGGGCACAACTGTGCCATTGATACTGTGAGTATGATACAGTTCAGTAGTACAACAGTTGGCTTCCACAGGTCTACTGCTGATATTGAGAATATCACTCTTGCACAATAATTACCAAGATAACAGCTAGAAACTGAGGACACACCTCACACATGCATAAACTAACAGTGTACAGAACAGTCAACTATATATATGGCATGTTACCTGCATGCTCCGAGTCCTGCTGCTGGGTGGCTCCAGCCTCCATCATTACGCATATATGCTGCTGCTGTTGTTGCTGTTGGGCTGGAGCCACAACACTTAGGAGTAGTCCCTCCAGTCTGGTGAGGTGGGGATGTATAGCTGCCCCACCACCTGTGGCAAGCTGTTGCCTGTGGATATCCGACGCACGCTGATGGACATTTCTAATTAAATCACTGCAGTGATGGCGTATCTGCTCATATGTCCGGTTATGTGTGCCTATGTCATTTACCCGATGGACCAGGTCTTGCCACAGTGCAGCCCTCTCCTGCTGGTTCTGGCTGGTGCGGGAAAAGAGTATTGCAAAATCCTGCACCAGGCTCTGGTGTATCTCCTCATCCTCCGCAGTGGAGTACACAGGGTTTCGCTGGTGAACCATAGCCCTGAAAAGGAAAAGACAAATATGTCAGCAAAATATGGCACACATAATACACATAATACTCGACTGTAGTGATATAACTTAACCCCCCTATATAGCATCTGTCTGTCTATTGGGGGATACACATGTAAATGGCCAGATATCAGTGCTCAGCTGACAACTGTGCAACAGTACTTGGCACACTCCATACGACAGACTAGTATACTCCAGCAGTCAGCACACTGGTTCAGGTCCAATGCACAACCTCACACTGGGGGTTTGTATCACGGTACTGTATGGGGTACATTATCAACCCATGCACTGCATGCAATGCACGTTACATATTTCACTGGTAATGCACACTACTCTTATTTGCCATAACCCTACCTACACCACAGTCACATACAGGGTAACACAGCACAACATATGGCAATGTAGTATGTTTTGATCGCAATAAATCACACATCTGTCTCTGGCCTCACACCAAGGACACACACTACCATGACAGACAGACAGTCATGGTGAGCAATCACACCAGTACATAACATGCACCCAGTCACTGGCACACTCATTCCACCTCACATATTTGGTTTGCAATGGGTTCATGGGTGTGCATTGTGTCTTAGGTAGGTAGTATGCTATTGGCCCTGGGCCTACAGCAGCATACTGTTATGCTACCCTGCCCCTTGTGACACATGTGATGTGATCGTACCTGTTCCTGTCAAACAGTTACACAGGGTGACTCATATGGCATATTACATATCTGCATAACATTCAGCAGGGATATGTCTGACATCTACTCATGGGGAGCCTTGCTTCTTAATGCTGTGTGGTTTACTCCAGGGTATGTCTTATCTGTGGGTAGGGACCTGTACCTCCACCATGTGCTCTTTACTGCGGTGACACAGACGACAGACATAGGTAATTTGGGTTGTGGATGTTGTGAGGTGTTACCATGGTTGTTGGACAACTGTCATGGGTGTGACTTAACTATGTATATCCAGCAGTGGTAACCTCTATATAGGTAGTCTGGGTGCGCTCTGTGGTCTTGTCAGTCACTCTGCATAGGTAATGTGTTTGAGTGCATTGACACAGTTACTTACGTATGACTGTGTCCTTCTCTGGTGTAGAGGGGTACAGTGACCTACATGTCCATAGCTGACACACCATGTCTGCTGACACATACCATGTACAGGTATTACAGGACTAGTGTGCCACTGTGTATATCAATGGGGAGCCTATTGTACATCTGTTGCCCCTGTTCCCCCCTGACACATGCAGTGGTGGGCAGGCATGCACATATGTGGTGGTTACTGGTGTCAGTATTTTGGAATGGGGTATGGTACTCCAGTATCCACACTGGTGTTCACTCCATGCCTTTGTCACCAGACACCTGTTGCAATACATCTGCACACATGTGCCTCACTCAGTATGTATATATAAATATATATATATATATATATATATATATATATATATATATATATATATGTATATATATATATATATATATATATATATATATATATATATATATATATATATAAATATATATATATATATATATATATATATATATATATATATACATATATAATATATATATAGATATAGATATATAAATATAGATATGGAGAGAGAGAGAGAGAGAGAGAGAGAGATAGAGGGAGAGAGAGAGGGGGGGACAGAGAGAGAGAGAGATAGTCATATGCAGACATATCTGTAGACAGTCAGATCTGTCTGTATATGTATATGTATCTACATATATCTACATATGTATGTGTGTATTACATATATCTGTATGTACATATTCTAGCTATCTCTATATGTCTATGTATTTCTACATCCCTCTCTATGTATACATATATGCATATTATATATATATATATATATATATATATATATATATATATATATATATATATATATATATATATATATATATATATATACATATCTCGATATACATACGTATACACATGATAGATATATATATATATAATCCTTTTTATTTACACATATGTATACACACACTAACGTACTGATGAACATCCATTACTGTACAACCTACATTGTACATTGCACTACAACCTACATTGATATGTGCACATAGCTACCTTCACATACATATGTATGTACAGCCTTCAGTGATAGTTGCAGTATGTCCTCTGCCCTATGCACATCTTCATATACATAGATACAGACCAATAACACATATGGAGGGTTCACAGTATGTAGACTATTATATTGGTACTTTACACTACCTGTGTTTGTTACAGCTGTTTGCGTTGGCTTTCTGATAGTTGGCCTACAACTTGTTTGTTTTGTTGTTTTATATATATATATATATATATATATATATATATATATATATATATTCTCTCTCTCTCTCTCTCTCTCTCTCTCTCTCCCTCTCTCTCTCTCTCTCTCTCTCTCCCTCCCTCCCTCCAGAGGGTGCAATGAAAGTATTGCATGTGTGGACTGGGAGTACAGGATGCTTTTGTAGGTATCTGCACATGTCCATGTGATGGCCTCTGCACCAATTGTTAGCCAGCATTTACTAATTGCATGCAGCCTGTTGTGTAGTGATTGCAATTCTCACTGTGATTTCAGGACAGTGCTATAAAAAGGTTTGTTAGGTAGGTGTAGCCCTTTCAGATTATCAGGGTAGGGACCATGCTGGTATGCTGTGGACACTGTTCTGTGAGTTTAAGGGTTGGTATGTCTCTCATATTTCAGGCTGTGTTGTAGACACTGCAATGCATGTTGTACTGTAACCTGAGTATTCCTTCCTCCAGTTTCCTCTTCTCAGTGTGTATGTAAACTGACACCTACGACTAGTAATACTGTGTATATGGGTGTGTGTGCTTTCCTGTGGGAATTGTGGTGTAACTGATATATAGCAGTGGCTCTTGCAATCTGTTGCTATGGCTTCAATATTTGCCCTTTACATTCACTCCTTGTATGCCTGCTAGGTGTCTTTCTGTAATGTGTTGCTTTGGCTTTCCTATTTTCCATTTACATTCACAGCTTGTAATGCTTGCTATATCTGTCTGAGCAGCAATTCCCTATGTGTTTGTTGTGGTAGGGTGGTACTGCATGCAGTGTGGTCTGGCCATGGTGTGGGCCTTGACACTTAGAAGGGTATTTGATCATGCTGCTGAGCAGGCCTCAGATACTCTCAGGTGCATCTTTTATCAGCCTCATGGAATGGTACATATCAGTGGGATACACCCATGAAATATTCTGATATTTTGCAGTTGTGACTGTGGGTTATTTTGAGCATATTTATTACACCATTTGTGACGTGCAAGTGGTGCATACTTTCAGTAATTCATAGTTACCATTGCATGTGTTGTAACACCTTTCTGCCTACTGTTAGTACATTTCACAGGGAGTCAGTGGGGCACAGTTGACATTTGTTTTCAAATCAGGGACATCCCTGTAACTCAGTCATAGTTGCTATGTCTGGGCTCTTAACTATTCAACTATGGCAGTGTTTATCCTGCTCTGAGTATGTGTGTGGCTTGCCAGGTGCTACTGTGACATTATTACCTTCTAGCTACCAACTAGCATGGCTGTTTCTCTTCACACAGTAATATTTTACAAATCCACTAGATTTGACAGTAAATATACATGACATGCTTTGTGTACTAGACTTGCTATATTCCCTTTACATTAATTCCTACTATTTAATGATATATTTCTTTCAGCACAATGTTCTTGTATAGCAGTCATGGCTTAGTGGTAAGTCATGCAGACTACTGTTTCCAAGGTCCTGGGTTCGAGACTGAAAGAGGAATTTTATTTTGCTGCTGAGCAAACTACAGGCCTTGTCATTCAGAGTGACTAAGGCACTTTTAAGCAGTTGTAAGCGGGTTAGCGCTGGTTTTGTGAGCTCACGCATGCGCACTGTAAACAGCTTTCGCACACGCTTAGCTAAGTGCACACAAGCGCACTCCCGCTTACAACTGCTTAAAAGTGCTTACTTTCGCGCACACCCGTGCTAATTTATTTGAAAGAAAAGAAAATGGGGAGATAGGAAAGTGGTGAAAAAGGGGGCACAAAGAGGGTAGGACAGTAGGAAAACAAGCTCGGGATTTGCAGGAGGGATGTAGGATAGGCCCATAGCTGCCCATTTCTTTATCAGCAACAGCTGTGCATATGTGTGTAATTTGGTGTGAAATTTGAAACCTTCCACCCCTGAGAGAGGGGTGAGGACAACAATATTTGTTGTACAGCCAATTGTAATTGCCAGTCTACATGTCCAGCGGACATGTCTGCGAAATGGGCAGCTATGTATGGGGCGTAATTTTTTTGCGGGAACAGAGTGCCCTTTTTTTTTTTTTTTTTTTCAGGTGAGAGTGGAATGTCAGGTACAGGAAGTAGGTATAGCTGGGGAGGTATGTAGGGGAGGTTAACAGACAAGACAAACAAGATGCATACAGGGGTGGTGTATGACACATGTGGGGGGAAACACAATTGATGGGGACGGATGTTTGGATATCTCGAGCCCATGAGCCCACAGATGGCAACAGTGGAACTGAGATCCCCACCCATGGGCAGTTGCCACTGTGCCTTCACTGCCCAGGACGGGGCTGTGCTGGGGGCTGTGTAGGATGGGCAGCAGGCGAGCCCGTGAGTTGTGCTACCCGTGCCTCAAGCTGGCGTAGGGGCTCAAGCACAGAATGTCTGATCTCCCTACGCACCACAGTCAGGACACTATGGAGGGTGAGTGGACGGTCTCCTCCGGCCATGCTTGCAGAGGGAGGACGAGCCCCATCCCCTGCAGTGCTTCCACCCGCAGGTGGCACAGGGCCACCGGAGGAGGGTCCGGCCTGGGCACTACTGCCAGGTGCACTCGCCAGCTGAGGTGGGAGAGGTGGGTCTGCTGGAACCCGCCTTCCCTGTCGTCCTATGTTTTGCATTATTTTATCAGGAACACAGTAGTTACAGAAACACAGGCTTTAATGAAGCTTTCGGGCTCTCAACCCTTCATCAGCATATAACATTATACATTTCAATCCATTTAAATAGAGGAAACAGTTAAAATGCAGTTAAACAATGATATTTCAATAGATGTGTTTAATTATTTCTCCACCCCATGCCCTAAAATTCCACAAATATATGGAATTCCAAAGATACACAAATCTTTAGAGCAACCACCATTGAGACCTATAGTCTCAGGTAAGGGGTGGATAACTGAAACTATATCTAAATATTTACAGAATGTACTATCTGAGTTATTACCTAAATGTGGTAGCATAATAAAAGACAGTTCACACTTCTTGAAGAATCTTAGTATATGGTATAAAAACGCGCCTTATGACTATATTTTTGTAACATTGGATGTGGAATCGTTATTTACGGTTATTCCCATAGATTATGGCATAGAGGCAATTAGAAGGTACTTACTGTCTAACACGACTAAGCAATCTCGTGAAGTGGAAAATATATGCTTTCTTCTTCATTTGGTACTAACTAATAATATTTTTATTTTTGATGGTACTCCATATAAACAATTAACTGAGTAGCCATGGCACTTGGCAAATACTTTGAATCTAGTACTTTTCCATTGGGAGAAGGAATTTATTTTAAGTAATAAAATGCACTGAATGTACATGTAAAAGCTATGCAAGATTCAGATGATTGTTTCTTCAGGATGGGATAGAAGAACTTCATTCTTTCACGACATACATTAATAACACTACTTTTTTTAAATTTAAAATGTGCTTCTCACCAGATGAAATGATATTTTTGGATGTAAAGTTATATAAAAGAACAACATGATACAAACTATGGTACATAAGAAGAGCGTGCATACAATAAGATACCTGGATAGTACTAGTATGCATCCTTCACATGTATTTAAAAGTATAATGAAATCACAGTTTATAAGAATAAGTAGATTAACAACAGATGAACAAATATACATTAATGAAATAACAAATATGAAAACAGAGTTTTGAGAAGTGGATATGCTGAAAGTATTATTGATAAAACTATTAAAATAATAACAGAGGGCAGAAAAACTGATTATAAACCCATTTTCATAGATGATGAGATAGATGTTAATTATAGTTTACCGATAGTTAATAAAAAGAAAGAAAATACTCTGAGATACATTACCACATACTCTGGCTACTCTAACCAAATATGTGAAATAATCAAGAAAAATTGGCCAATTTTAATGGCAATGCCTGAATTCAGCTCAATAGTGGGCCCTAAACCCAGCTTTTCCTATAGGAATAGTCAAAGCTTAAAGAATATGTTGTGCTATAAAGATTTTGTAGAACAACATAATACCATACATAGTAAGATAGGGACTTATAAATGTTACAATTGTAGCTGTTGCATTGACATTTTAGATACAGATAGTACCTTTAAACATCCTGTCACACATAAAAAATTTCAATTTTACTGTAGTGCTAATTGTAATACCATGAAATTAGTCTACCTCGCCACCTGCATGCAATGTCAGGCTTTTTATGTAGGAAAGACTATACGTAGGCTTAAAGACCGTATAATCGAACATAGATCAGAGATAAATAGACAAATACAGACAAATGCTTTATTTAAGCATATATATGAATTCAGCAACCACACTTTAAGTTTAGATGTATAGATGTAGTGCAAGTGGGTGTGAGGGGGGGTGATATTAACAACTTTTTAGATATGAGAGAGCTAGAATGGATAATAAGATTACAAGCTGACACTTTACCTGGTTTGAATGGTACTTCTACTATTAAACCAGTATTAGTGAAGCGCCAAATGAGTAATTTATAATATATAATTAATTTTGTAGTATAACAAATAACCTTAAGTATATTACCATGATGGTTTTTAGAATGAAGGGACTCACACATATTTCCTTACAGAACTTGATGTATTTGTTTCCTTTTTCTTTTTAGTATGTTTTATTGGCTGGTTTGATCATGTGATTTTAACTGTTTCCTCTATTTAAATGGATTGAAATGTATAATGTTATATGCTGATGAAGGGTTGAGAGCCCGAAAGCTTCATTAAAGCCTGTGTTTCTGTAACTACTGTGTTCCTGCTGAGATTTTGTTCTATCTACGTGTTCAGTTGCATTATTTTATGACAGTTTGGGTTAGTAACGTACAATACCATTTACAATTAGTTGTAACAGCATGCATTAGTATTCCCATTAACCAAACACCCATAAATTCAGAACATTGCACAGCAAGCATAACACATGCATAATTTGAACAACAGTACACAATCCAACAGCATGCAGGTTTGATTGATGGCAACAGGCCATCAGGTTTGGATGTATGAACAGGGCACATGCATCAACATACATGCAAATATGTATGAACCAACAGGACAAATGTCCAGGGGAATTAATTGTGAATACACATACCCATTTCATGTGGAATGGATTATTTGTGGTTATAGGGTAGGGTGAAGAAATATTTCATTAACAACTTCAAATACCTATACATATGCTGTACATTTCTACTAGCTGCAGATATATACACCCTACAGGTCTGACTACAGTTTCCTATGTGTAAACTTAGGCATGTTGGTGATGGGAATGCTACTGCTACATTAATATACATTGCATTTTTATTCATACACATTCATATCTGGCTCTGTTCAGCTACAGCATCCTGCTACATTTGATTTATATGGCTCTAGACAACTGTGGATGTTTGGTATTTCATACAACCATACTATCTGCATATTGCAAAGGTACAGCAACATATCCAAATTGTGGGACACACAATCCAGCTTCAGTACTTTATTGCACACATTTCACTCTTTGGTTGTGCCTGTCACATTCATTTCATTCTGTACTGACTGCAGTATGCTTTATTCAGGAGTTATTACAACTTTATTGGTGGATTCATACCTCTTTCTCACACTCTCACTTGTTTTATTTTTACAATTCAGGATGGTACTTAATTCTAGGCTTTATTGACATGTTTTACTTGGTTACAACAATCCTTTCCAACAGTCTCACTTGTGTCATGTTTCAGATTTTAAACGGGGATATATTTCACACGTGTTGTACTCAGCTTGTGTAGCTGTAATTGACAGCCTGCTGCAGGTTATGTACTATTACATTACAGGTGGAACATCTTTATTTCAGACTTGTTTCATTTTTATTTTTGGATTACAGGCTGCATCACACTTATGCAATCACAAAGTACTAGCAGAATCTCTCTTACACTGTTACTTGCACTTTTTATTAATAAGTGACTACACTGCACTCTTTTGCAAGCTGTCATATATTTTTTAACAGTTACAGGGAGAGAATTACTAACCTGCCTGGTGGCACAACCGCACAAGCCTATCGGCATAGGCTCGACGATTCATGGAACGGACACCTGCAGCTGTAATATAAATGAAGTAATATTGGAATACACATCTCCATAATATCAGCTAGGTTAATTTCTTACATAAATAATTACATATAACTTACTCAGTAGTGGGGCGTTGGGCATTTGCCGGGCCTCCTGGATCCAACGGTTCAATTGATCCTGCTTCCGTCTCTTCAGGTCCGCATGGTGGTGACGGACCTGTTCACCAGTCCTTGGTATTCCTGTGGCACTGGTGAGATCATGTGCCAACCGGTCCCACGCCTCAGCCTTGTATGCTCCCCACAGGACCTGGCCCTGCATGAGTTGGGCCTCATGATCATGGATGAGGAGCCAAACCATATATTTGGACTCCTCAATGCCCCACCTCTGTGCTCGGAAGCAACTATCCTCTCCTACACCTGCCATCCTGACTGCAAATCAATTCCACAATCAGTTATGCTGTGTATTCCCGCCTATGGGGCTTATATATGCCGTTTTTCCCGCACTTATCTGTGATTGGCCATTTTGGAAATGTATCAGCTTCACAATACCTGCTTTGTCATGCTTCTCTTTCCATTCATTCCTATATATATGCTAATATGCATTTCTAAGAGCAACTGTCATGGCTTAGTGGTTCAGTACTTTGACTATGGTGCATGGCATCCTGAGTTTGAGCCATGCCATTGCTTTGTTTTTTTTTATGACTGTCTACACAAGCTAGGAGGTGTGTCTGTGTAAAGGCAGTTTTGATACAGCTTGCTCAACGTTGCCCGCCGGTTATCTTGTTGGCGTGGTGCGCAGCTCCGCGCAAACGGGTTACGCTGGTTTATGCGTCATTTGGCTGTCAGCACGCATATTATGCTCAGCTCAGCTACGGGCACACAGTTTCAGCATGTTACAACACTGCTCAACCCCGGGCACTCATTTTACACCTGTTAAACCACTGCTCACCTACGGGCAGATATACTCAGCTTGTTAGAGCGTAGCTCAGCTATAGGCACTTCTGACATCTTATTTTTTTTTTTAATCTCACATTTCTTCAAAATACATGGCCCATTTCATTACATTTTACATAAAATATAATTTTATATATGTACATATATGTCAGGGAATTGCTTCGTGCTTATTTCACTAGGAATAAAAATTGATGTTGTGGGGGCTCGAACCGTGACTGCCTCGTCTTCAGCCGACGTCTCTACCGCTATGCTATTGCTTCTTGGCTTACTTTGCATATTTAGATCTTATATGCTTTTCCACTGACTGCTAACTGTGGCTAAGCGACGTGCATGCCCGCGCAAATGAGCGCAGTTATGGGCAAACATCTTTAGAACTTATAAAAAAATATATAACATGTTCATTCTTACTTTTTAAGTTTATAGTCTGTGGGGCCACGTGTTGTGTTGTATTTGTTGACATTTACGCGGACTCTGTCGTGGGGGTTTACTTTCGGGACTGTTCCTCTTCTGGGGGCATGTCCGTTTGCAGAACTCGCCCTGCAGACACGCCCCCTACTTTCTTACACGGACTGTGTTAGCCTTGGGTGTGAGTCAGCATGCCCTCATGAATATGCATGGCATGCTGACGTCACACCGTTTAACTGCAGCCTCCGTGTAAGACTTGTAACTCTTACACGGAGGCTTCATGAATCCTGCCCATTGTCTCTACCTCATAACTCAAGTATGATAAAACCCCAGTTAGAAGACCAAGTCCAACAACTGACCACCGATAACTAGTGGAGGCAACTACTTAAGCCTGAATTATTTCAATGTCATAAAGGCATAGTCAACACAAAAGTTATCGCTGATTATTCAGTTCTGGTAACTAAATATACGACTGTAGTAGTAGTTTGTGAAGTTTTCAGGAAAACCTTTGAATTTCCTATTAGATGGTACATAATGATTAATCTACAATTATAACTTTTCTCAGAACTATCTCAAAGAGGTTTATTAGGAATCTGAACCATGCTTAACAGGGACATAAACCTGACTACAGTAACCCTGGTGTATCGAGTGGTGCACAGATTTGTTAGAAAGAATACAAAGCAGCCATTGCACCAAATTACTTAGTGCAGTGAGAAAACTAATGAAAGCAAACTGGTTGCATCCAAGTGGCTGATATGACACTGCAATACATAACAGGCTAAGTAAACATGTACCTATAGTTACACTCCATCACAGGCTAAATGGTCAGTTAGACACACCAATGAGAAGGCAGTAGTTGTATGCAATCTTAGGCAGAAAAAAAGAGAGCAGTGTAGCAGTATATACAAATTCAAAAGTAAAACATTGTCTGAGCAAGCTATATGGCAACTTTAGCAATCGAGATTAGGGCGCATAGAGTACACAAAAAACTTCTTTGTACAACAGGATAGTAGCTGTAGTATGATACAGACTATGGCTTCAAAGTAATTGGAACTTAATAGTGGAAGTAGAGTGAAAACCAGTACCAAACAGCAGTCTTACATCACCAGTGCATGTCTTTGGATGGTTTGGGACAGAAACTAGGAGGAAAGAGAGGGCGCCAAGCTGTGAGTGCCATTTTTAAATGGTGCAAGGCATGATGGGAGTAATGGGCAGGGAATAAGGATCCTAGTGTGGGAAACAGGAGGGGAATGAGAAATGATGTGTATAGATAGGGGAAATGATATGCTGTGGGGGCTTGCCTAGGCAAAGTGGAGACAATCTCAGAAAAAAACATTCAATAAGCAGGTAAGTTTGCTGAATGTGAATCGCCAGGAGAGGTGGGCAGGAAGGGTGATGAGTAGGCTGAGAAAGCAGTGATAAATGGTGGGTGAGAGGAGAAGGCTGAAAGGAAGGTATAGGCATGTGAGAGGAGCATTACAAGGTGGGAGAGATTGCCACAGACCCTACCAGAGAGAAAAGTGTAACTATGAGAGGAAGTTTGTAGAAGTTTTGGGGGAGGGGGAAAGGGTTATTAGGTAATGAAGTGGAAGAAGTAACCAGAAAGGTGTTAGGGACTAGGGCTGAGTGCCTCGATAGCTGGGGGGTAAGTAGGACCAGATAGGGGCAGTGGTGATGTATGAGGGATTGTTGTGATTAATAAACAGTTATATTAAACATAACAATGTGGCTCAGTTTGTACATACATTAGTGATAGAACACTAGATATCCAGGTATTAGGCAGAGGCATCTGGTAGGAAGCAAGAGATGATTTCCTTCTGGAGTGTGGTTCTTTGGCTTGGATGTTATTTAATTTCCCTGGGCTTCTGTCTTGATGGCAGTGATGGGGGTCAGAAGGGAGTATATGCCATTAGTTGTAGAACACTAGATATCAAGTGTCAGTTTTTGTAAGAAAGAAATTTGATCAGCTGACCAAGGACAGGGTTTGGTGCCTTTATGTATTATGACATACAATGAAGATGGATGTTTGCTTGCTATAAATAAAACCACTGTAAAAAGAAGCAGAGAGAAGCACAAAAAAGAAGCTTAGTAAATGTAACGTATGCATAAATCAGGATAAATATGCAAGTGTAGCACATACCCGTAATGGGAAATACATGCAACAGCAGTAAACTAGAGCTTTTTAGGGAGGGGATTGGTGCTTGTTGTGCTGCACAGACAGCAAAGGCTGAAAGACTTTATGACAAGGCATTAATTAAAAACATTTTAAATGTGATAGAATTCTTAGCTATTTTTTTTTTTTTTTTGTAATTTATGAAACTAGGAAAAAGATCTAATAAATGTTTTTATGGGATTCTGAGGTTTGAGTGTGAAGCCTTTTAACAAACAGACTTTGCATGCAGGGAGGAAACAAGGAATTGGGACACAAGTTTACCATTACAATTATGAGATCAACTGCAGAGCCATGAGAATATGCTTGATTTTGATAATTGCAGACTTGTCATGTTCCTCAAAAGTATTGAGCTCTCACTTATTTTGACATGCAGCAGAAATACTATGGTGGAAGTAGAATCTAGAATGGATTCCAAATACTGAACCCTTTGGAATGAAGTGGATAAGAACATTTATAGGTTTACTTTAACTTCTAGAAACATAATGGTTTTGCTCTTGTCAAATGGATATTTAACCATATTAGGTCTCCACACCAGACAAAGAAACACATGAATACAATTATTTCTCAGCTGTGTAGAAAATGGCTACAAATTATTTTTAAGGTCCCAGGAGCTATGGATAGCCAGAGGGTAGAAATAGACAGTTTGAAGTCAAGAAAATTCCCAAGAGGAAAGAAAACGGGAATGTAATCATAGAAATCCTCATTACCCAGTGTGATTAATCAGGCATGGGATCATGAAAGGAAACAGATTCTTTGAGGTTAGCAACTGGTGCATTTTTGTTAATATAACATTTTTTAAACCGAGATATCCAGCAGCAGTTTCCCCTTTATTAACTGTATTGCCTTTTTTGACAGCTCTAAGGCAACTTCCTGTGCTAGATACAGCTGTTGAAGTGAGAAATGAGGAACTGGCAGTGGGGCAGGCATTTAGAAAATTATACTACATACTCATGGATACAATCTACAGAACCCAAATGTCTAAAGTGATACACTGTTGGCTTCAAATATAACAAGAAACTTACCCCAAATGCTGGTCAGGCAGCTGCACAGAGCCTGTGAATGTGGAAGTCATGTGGACCTACAGTGAGGAAGCTGAAACATCTGTTTTGGCATTACATAGTGCTGCTGCTTTGCATGCTTCTGTGGGAGGATAGTCTGCAGCTGAAGGGCCTATTATGAGCTGTAAAATTCCCTACATAACATGGAACAGTGACGTACTTCTCTTCTCCAGATCAGTAAAGTCATTTTCAGCTGCTCACCTAAGCAAGGTGTTAGAATTCACTAAGGTATCTAAAACCCTGTCTCTCAACATCCTATGGGAAGTGCAGGCTCAAACTAGGCACATCTCCACTATGTTTACAGGAATCCCAGTGGCTTTGGGGACAAATCTTGAACATATATCCTTGAATTAATCACAGTCAGCACACACTTTTCCTAGAAGAGTACTAAAAACAGAAGAAAAATGCTGTAAACTGATGAAAACATTGATGTTTTCTACTGTGCTATACATTGAGACAGTGAAAAAAATATTTAAAACCATGCATTTGTTTTCACCCGCTCACATCATCCAAACAAATATTCTCACATCAAGATCACTGCAAGAAGAAAGAGCAAAACACACACACACAAATATTATGTACTTCTCTACAATAACACATCATTTTGGCATGAGAATACGTCCTGTGGGTGCTTGGGACAAATAACTCTAACAAGGGGAAATAAAGAGGAGTGCCCCCTGAAAAAATGCATAAAATTCAATAGTTTTGAGTAAGCTATTACAAAACAATAAAACAAATGTCTTCAGCTTGCAGAAATAAAATGTGCTTAATTAGAGCTTCTGTGACATATGTTTCAATCTATAATAAATCAAGCAATTCACTATCAATAATTTTGACTGAATAGGCATGCTTCAAGCAACTGCGATTATTGTAAATATAGCAGAGCTGCCAGGCATGTCTCCCTATGCTGCATATGCTGGTAACCAAACGGAAACAACCACAACATTGATCCATATGTATATATGCACACATGATAAGCTCATAGGTAGTTACAGGTTTGTTGATATGTGAGGATGTTAAAAAGCCTAGCTTTACATTATTAGATAAGTACCTACCATAGAAACTAAAACTACATTTATAGGAAATATTTTATTAAACGTTTTCTCCTATTTTTCCTATAGACAACACTCCTGGATTTACTGAAAGTAAAAATATAGATTGGCCTGAAAGAAAGATGAAGTAAATTATTTAATGTTCAACAGAATAATGAAAAAAACTTTGAATAATCTAACAAGAAGCTAATGTCTGAAATGCTATTTAAATTAACAGAATTTGAAAAATTAACATCAGAAAATACAATTATCTGAATTTATTAAAATACTTTATTTTTTTGTAACAATGGAGATGTAAAGATGATCTAAATTGTATAGATTTATTTTGGATTTGGAGTGTACAGTTAATAGTAAACCCTGATTGAAATATATAATCTTAAGGATATGGATAATGAAGTCATTACAGAATAAATACCCAAGTATTTTAGTTTAACACCTTGTATGCATATTTTAGAACCTATATTACTCCCTATAAAATTAATAAAAAATAATGACATTATTTGCTGGAGGTATAATAAAACTCTGAAAGCAGATTGGTATAATTTTTAAATGTGAAAATATTACATTTGTGAATATTACATCTTTTTTAGCACATTATTGTCTGAGGAGTGTTGTATTACTAGTTCATTAATATTAACAAATGCTCCTGTTCCAGACTGTATTCATTTTTGCAATACCCAAAATGATTCACCTCCTAAATTTAGTGAGATTATTAGTCTAGCCACTGTTTTATGACAGAATGATGAATGCAATTGTTATTAGAAGTAATGGTAAAAAAAATTGTAAATCTTCTTTTGGCTGCTCCCATTAGGGGTCGCCACAGCAGATCAATTGTTTCCATTTCTTCCTGTCCTCTGCATCTTGCTCTGTCACACCAACCACCTGCATATCCTCCCTCACCACATCCATAAACCTTATCTTAGGCCTTCCTCTTTTCCTGTTACCTGGCAGCTTCATCCTTAGCATCTTTTTCCCAATATACTCTGCATCCCTCCTCAGCACATGTCCAAACCAACGTAATCTTGCCTCTCTGGCTTTGTCTCCAAACCTTCCAACCTGGGCTGACCCTCTAATATACTTATTCCTAATCCTGTCCATCCTTGTCACATGCAGTGCAAATCTTGGGTCCCTATCAGACCGATCTAAATGCCATTTCCGCGAATACAAAATGATCTACACGTATTGCACGAACTACGTAAATGCCGAACGTCCAAAACAGTGAAATCCAAAATGTCGAAGTGTTTCGGTTGGCCCGTCAGTGGTATAGCTCCGTAAGGTAAGTGTGCGATAGGTATGGACCTTAGGGTAGGGTGCGGGTTAAGGTAAGTGTATAGATAGGTAATGTATGTAAGATTTAGTGTTGTGTTAGAAGTAGGGTTTTGTTAAATGTATTTATGTGTATTATTTATTTTGTTAGGGTATATCTCCGTAGGGGAAGTGTGCGGTAGTTATGGACCTTGGGGTTAGGGAGGGGTTAAGGATAGTGCATAGATAGTTGTGTATGTGGGGTTTAGTGTAATGTTAGAAGTTGGGTTTTGGTGCTTTACTTTAGGGTTAGGAGTAGGGTTTGGTTAGTGCTTGTATGTGGTTTATATATTTTGTTTGGGTAGGTAGTATGTAGAAGGTGGTGTGGTTGGCCGACTATGACCGTTCAATGTTTTAAATTTCGCGGTTTAGTGCTTCAGTTTATTCACGATTCGATTAATACGTGTCGATTGTTTGGTATTTGCTGTATTGGATTTTCGCGGAACTGATATAGACCCACAAATCTTAACATCTTCAACTCTGCCACGTCAAGCTCTGACTCCTGCCTTTTTGTCAATGCCACTGTCTCCAACCCATATAACATTGCTGGTCTCACTTCCCTCTTGTAGACCTTCCCTTTCACTCTTACTTGTACTCGTCTGTCACAAATCACTCCTGACACTCTTCTCCACCCACTCCATCCTACCTGTACTCTCTTCTCCACCTCTCTTCCACACTCACCGTTACTCTGAACTGTTGCTCCCAAGTATTTAAACTCATCCACCTTCGCCACCTCTACTCCCTGCATCATCACCATTCCTCTATCCTCCCTCTCATTCACACACATATATTCTTAGTCCTGCTGACCTTCATTCCTCTTCTATCTAGAGCATATCTCCACCTCTCCAGGGTTTCCTCCACCTGTTCCCTACTCTCACTACAGATCACAATGTCATCTGCAAACATCATAGTCCATGGGGACTCCTGTCTGATCTCTTCTGTCAACCTGCCCATCACCATTGCAAATAAGAAAGGGCTTGGAGCTGATCCTTGATGTAATCACACCTTCACCTTAAATGCATCCGTCACTCCCACCGCAGACCTCACCGCTGTCACACCACCCTCATACATATCCTGTACTGCTCTTACATACTTCTCTGACACTCCCGACTTCCTCATACAATACCACAACTCCTCTCTAGGCACCCTGTCATATGCTTTCTCTAAGTTCACAAAGACACAATGCACCTCCTTCTCACCTTCTCTGTACTTCTCCATTAACACTCTCAGAGCAAACATCGCATCTGTAGTGCTCTTTCCTTGCATGGAACCATACTGCTGATCACTAATCATCACCTCCCTTCTTAGCCTAGCTTCCACTACTCTTTCCCATAACTTCATGCTGTGACTGATCAATTTAATCCCTCTGTAGTTACTACAGCTCTGCACATCACCCTTATTCTTAAAAATCGGTACCAAAACACTTTTTCTTCATTCCTCAGGCATCCTCTCACTTTCCAAGATTTCATTAAACAATCTAGTTAAAAACTCCACTGCCATTTCACCTAAACACCCCCATGCTTCCACAGGTATGTCATCTAGACCAACAGCCTTTCCATTCTTCATCCTCTTCATAGCTATCCTTACTTCCTCCTTGCAAATCCACTGCACTTCATGATTCACTATCCGCACATCATCCACCCTTCTCTCCCTTTCATTCTCTTCATTCATCAGCCTCTCAAAGTGCTCTTTCCATCTGCTCAACACACTCTCCTCGCTTGTGAGTATGTTTCCCTCATTATACTTTATCATCCTTACCTGATGCACATCTTTGGCTAGACAGAGGGACTGAGCTAGTAATCGGTACAGGTCCTTTTCTCCCTCCTTAGTGTCCAACCTTTCATATAACTCTTCATATGCTTTATCCTTGGCCTTCGCCACCTCTCTCTTTGCCATGCACCTCATCTCCTTATACTCGTCTACTTTCTTCATCTCTCTGACAATCCCACTTCTTCTTCACCAACCTCTTTCTCTGTATGCTCTCCTGTACTTCTTCATTCCACCACCAGGTCTTCTTGTCCTCCCTCCTCTTTCCAGATGTCACACCAAGCACCTTTCTAGCCATCTCTCTTACTAGCTCTGCTGTAGTTACCCAGCTATTCGGTAACTCTTCACTGCCACCCAGTGCCTGTCTTAACTCTTCCTTGAACTCCACCTCACAATTACCCTTTTTCAGTTTCACCATTTGATTCGTGGTGCTGCCCTCACACTCCTCCTCTTCTTGATCGCCAATGTCATCCTACAAACCACCATCCTATGCTGCCTAACAACACTTTCCCCTGCCACCACTTTACAGTCTCCAATCTCTTTCAGACTGGCCCTTCTACATAAGTTATAATCCAGCTGTGTGCATCTTCCTCCACTCTTGTATGTCACCCTATGCTCCTCACTCTTGCTAAAATACGTATTCATCACAGCCATGTCCATCCTTTTTGCAAAATCCAATACCATCTGACCTTCTGCATTCCTTTGCTTAACACCATACCTACCCATCACTTCCTCATCCCCTTTGTTCCCTTCACGAACATGCCCATTGAAATCTGCAATTGTAAATACTGGATTAAATTGAAATTATTAGACAAATATCTCTATTTTTTAAAATATTGTAAATAGTTTATTTTTATTGACTAAAATAAAAAAAAAACTTTTAAGAAATGTAATGAAACGAACCTTGTGGATTATTCTTATGAATTTGCAGATTTAGGTTGTGGCTATCTAAGTATCCCAGTCTTCTATTTGCTCATACTTTGCTTTAGCAACGTATCATTCTAGCATAGTACGTAAGCATATTCTATTTTATTTTAAATGCTATAATCTCAAAATTAAGACATCCACTTTAAGAATAACATTAAGAGATGATACCACATTCTCTGCTTCAATAAGTGATAACAGCTAGGAGGGTTTATGTTGCAAATAGTTTGATGTATTTGGAAATTTTCATTTTTAAAATTTGGTTTTCTGAGACTCAACTTTAACAAAGTTTAAAACAAAAGATATTTCTGTACTGACCAAAGAACATGGTATGTAATACACTGATGTAAAAGCAGCATCAACTAACTAAAGGAAAATATCAATCCTTACATCAAATAACAACCATAAAAAGAAAACCAATGTTTAAACACAGAACAAAATTATTCCCTTATTAAGTAATATAAATGCTGACTTGGATAAAACAGTCCTTTGTACAAAAGTACTTAATTTCGTAATGCACATCATCACTTTATATGCCACAGACATACTTACTGGCTTTGTGTGAAAAGCTGTTCCACCATTATATTTCATAAGCAATGTCTAGCTTCACTTTTCTCATATTATGCAAAAGTTGGGCATTTTTATCAAATTTCTCAAATGGAACATTGGCAACACTGAACTATGAATTAATTGTGAATTAAAAATGCTTCTGAAGAGTTTAATAATGAATTTCTGAGAGATATGCTGATTAGGATAATATTTTTTGCATATGTTGTGTACTACTTGTCTCTCATTTGCATTTACCCACTTTATCCCATTGAGTTGTGGGGGAGCTACAGCCTACCTCAGGAATCAATGAGAAAAGACAGCAAACCAATCATGGGTACAACTCCAGTTCATTTCAATATACACAGATGCAATTTAAGTCATCAACAGTACCTAAAGGCATCTCTTTAAGCTGCGACAGGAATACAGTAGCCATGCAAAAGCCTGCACAGATACAGGAAAGAAATACATACTCCACAACAAAAGGTGCCTCCAGCCAGAGTTCAAATCAGATAACAACAGACTGTGAGGTAGTAATGACAACCACACCATCAGTCTTTATGTTAATTAACAAATGAAAAGTGACATTGGATCTTTAACATCTGAGACAGGTAGGACATAACATGAATGCACCCAGCATACCATACTTCACATGGTATGGGGATCGACTCCACAGATGTTTGATCTTCCCAATATCAAAGCTGTGAAAAATATGTTGGGTCACAGACGCATTAAAAAAACTACAAGGGCTACCAAAACTATTTGTTTAAAATTTTACACACCAAGACATAAAACATTTTGTAAACTACAAAGAACTATTACTTCTGTTCTTCATATAAGATCGCCAACTTCAAATTTCAGAATATCATCAGTTAAAAAACATCTTCACTTACTCAAAATGGTCATATTCCATAGGATATTTTTTAATGTTATTCTCTTTCATTACAATGTGATAAACTATTACCATATTCCTGAGTGTTATGGAGGGGGAGGGGAGTGAATATTTTGTGACCAACAGCTACTACATGCTTCTCGGGTCTATATTACAAGCTCAACCGCTTAGGATGTCGATCGCCTAAACATCGACACCTAAATGGCGAAAGCTTAAAATAGAGAATGGTCACATATACAAATTCTTTCCTCGGGGAAAGAATTCGCTAGGCTACCACAAATGAAAATAAACTTCCAAACCCTAACATAGTAGGGGGCTTTGCCCCCTCCACCCCAACTAAATATACAAACTCCGAGATTGCTCTACATTGGGGAAAAGGCAAATCCCCGATAACAGCCAAGTGAATTATTTCCCAAGGAAAGAATTTGCATAAGTAGCCATTTGCGATTTTAAGCTTTCACTGTTTAGATGTCGACATTTCGGCATTCGACAACCTAAGCGGTCGAGCTTCTAATAGGAACTCTGCTTCCCAGACCTAGGAGGGCTCAGTTCTTATCAACTTCTAGCAAAGTAAAGCTGTTTTTTTTTGGGGGGGGTGGGGGTGGAAAACAGCATTACTAACAGATACATAATTTTGGGTGAGTGGGATTAGAATACTCAAATCACCAAGAAATATATGTCTGTAGTGGAGGAGCAGCAGTACATACATAAGACAGATGTATGGTAAATAACCCTGAAGCAAATTGGGGGGGGGCAGTTACAAACGGATATAGAAAGCAAATCAGGTTACTGGTTTCCCCTTCTAATATGTTCTGCAGAGCATAAGGATTATTGCAAACTGCTCAAGTCTGCATGGAACACTATGTCAAGTTTTTGGGAAATGCACTTGGTCTTGGGTAACACATTTGTGTGCCCATGTCAATGTGAGATATCTAACAATAGTATCCTATCTTGGGCTCACAGTGCTGTTTGTGTGACATTCTGAAGTATCAAGGGCTAACTTTTTTTTTTGGGGGGCATAGCCATAAGAGTGACAAGATCAAGTGATACATTTTTTGGGGAGTAGGGTATGAACATGGTTGTACTAATGACCCATGGGTTACCAAGGCGTATGATTTTATCTTAGGGGTGCCATCTTTGTCAGTGGGACCACACTGTTCTGCACATGACACTGCACAGTATCAAGAAAAAGCATTTTGCCTTGACAGGTGATAAAGTTCTGAACCTGTAAGCTCCATCTCCACTATTTCAGTCTATGAGTCAAATGTTGACTCATCTGCAGTAGTATGCACATTCTGGAGGCTTGTCATGCAGGCTGTACCCATCAAGCTATTGCGGGATAGCAAGGATTAGGGTCACTAGAAGGCCATAAAGGTTGCCTGGATGATGACTTCCTGTGACTGGATCTCTTCTGAAGGATAAATGGGTGCAGGTGGATCACGGAAGGGCTGATGGTTAGCAAGGTACATGGATAAAAACAGGTGCTGCAGGGACTTCAGAATTGTCTGTTGAATGCAAACTTCTACAGCTGAAAAATACACAACTTTGGAACACTGCCAATATGGAATCAGAATAATCATGTAGTTACTCAAAGAGGAGAAAAAAAGAGAGGAAGAAGATACATTTTGGGCAAGTATCTACGAAGATCCTGTGGAACATAAAAATGCTAAATGGATAGAAGTAAAAGAAAGAATAAGAAGTTTAAAGGTACGGGATATAAAATGGGACGAAATAACAGCCAGAGAGATTGAAACAAAGTTGAGGAAAGCCTCTAACTGGAAAATTCCAGGCTCAGATGCAGTACCTAACTTTTGGCTTAAAGTATTAACTTCTTTGCACGAGGACTTAGCCATGAGTAAGAACTATTTATATCTGCACACCAAAAACACACCGCACTGGTTAACAACAGGAAAAACAATGCTCTTACTTAAGAGTGAACCTGCAAGCTACCCTAAAAATTATAGACCAATAAAAAGAAGTTATGTCTTACCATAACGTTCCATCTGTGTTGTAGATCTTTGTTCATTCATTACTATTAGGACTTTGGTTCCGTCCTCAGAACCGATACGGCTGTTTCCAAGCTCGCGCCAGCCAAAAACTCTAAGCTAAGACCTACACATAATGCTCCTCTCCTAGTTACTCCAGATCGAGTTTGCCCACCCCTATATAACAGACGTAATAATAGAAAAATAGTAGAAGGCTCTGCCTGAGCAAATATCCTAACCAGGAGCTCCTAAAGTTCACCAGGAGTCCAGGCAGGGGGGAGGGAGGGCAGGAAGTAATGAATGAACAAAGATCTACAACACAAATGGAACGTTATGGTAAGACATAACTTCTTTATCTGATGTTGTAAATCTTTGCTCATTAATTACTATTAGGACCGAGTCCCCAGCTACTTAAGTCCTGGGTAGCCCTAAGGAAGGATATTCCTGAGCACCATAGAACCAAAAGATGCTCATCCCCTGGAGGCCAAATCCAATTTGTAGTGAGAGATAAAGGTATGAGGTCTTGTCCAAGTGGCTGCTGCAAAGATATCATCCATAGAGGCTCTGGAAAGAAATGTTACAGAAGTAGCCATAGATCTGGTAGAATGAGCCTTTATTCTGTAAGGTAAGGATAGCTTATTCTGTTGGTAGATAAAGGTAATGACATTTCTAAGCCAGGAGGATAAAGTCACTTTGGAAACAGGTTTACCCAATCTTAGTCCTGCAAAGGCCACAAACAATTGATCTGTTTTCCTGAAAGATTTAGTCCTGTCCAAATAACAACAAAGCTGCCGATGAACATCAAGGGTGTGCAAAAGGTACTCCCCTCTATTAGAATGCTGAGGGAAGAAAACCGGCAGGTCAATAGATTGGTTAATGGAAAATCCAGAAATGACCTTGGGCAAGAAAGAAGGGTCAGTACGAAGGGACACCCTATCCATGTGGAAGATCAAGTAAGGTCTCTTGACACTCAAGGCCTGCAGCTCAGATACTCTTCTCGCTAAGGTAAGTGCTACTAGAAGTAAGGTTTTCCATGACAAAAATTTTAAATCACATGAATCAAAGGGCTCGAAAGGAGGACCTGTGAGAAATTGAAGTACCAAAGTCAAGTCCCAGGGTTCTACAGAAGGCTTGACCAGAGGTTTAACATGCAATACTCCTTTCAAAAATGTCTTGCATAGGCGGTGTGACATAATCGAAGAATTATCAAGTCCATTATGAAAATTGGCGATAGCTGCTAAATGTACAGTGATCGTTGATGCTGAGGCTCCTGCATTTAAAAGAGTAGTCCAGTATTGTAGGATCTTTTGAATAGGCATAGAGAAAGGGTCTAAGTTCTGATCTTTGGCCCAAATAGAGAACCTAGTCCATTTACTAGAATAAACTTTCCTGGTGGAAGGTTTGTGTGAAGCCAGAAGAATTTCACGAACAGGAGATGGGATGTCAGGCAGCCTGGCAATCATTGGAAGTGGAGGAACCAAGCTGTGAGCCTGAGACTGTGGACATTTGGATGAATCAGTCCCTGAGGATGAGATAACAGGTCTTGGGAATGATCCAGGATCTATGGGCTGTGAATCAGATGAGGCCATAGAAACAGGAAGCAGACTTGACGGGGCTAGTAGGGGGCAATGAGGATCACTTTGCTTCTCAACCTCTGAGCTTTTTGGAGAAATTTTGGAATGAGGGGAAATGGGGGAAAGGCATACAGAAGACCCGGGGGCCAATTGTGCATTAGACCGTCCCTCGGGGGTTCCCCGAGTGGGGATCAGGGCAAAGTAGCCTCTGCATTTGTAGTTTGGGGGGAAGCAAACAGATCATAGCAAGGCTTGCACCAGCGCTGGAAGATCCGATCTGCTGCTAAAGGGTTGAGGGACCACTTGTGAGGCATCAGGATGTTCCTGCTCAGATTGTCCACAATAAGGTTGGAACTCCCGGGAATGTGCGTTGCTATAAGAAAGCGGTTGGAAGCTATCGCCCAGTGCCAAATCCTCATCGCTTCCCAACACAGGGGATCCTGTTTCTGCCTTGCTTGTTGATATACCAGACAACTGACATGTTGTCTGACTGAATTGCAATGGTCCCAGATGGTAGGGATGCATGGAACACTTGCAACGCTAAGAGAACTGCCCTCAGTTCCAGGACACTTATGTGCAAATTGGCCTCCATGGGGGACCAGGTGCCTTGGACTGTCCTTCCCCTGGAAATGCCCCCCCCACCCTAACAGGGAAGCATCCATGGTCACCGTGGCCATGGGCTGGGAAGACAGAATGGTCGACACCAAAGATTTGTTTGTGGCTTCATCCACCATAGCATATCTTCCTTGCAACGGTATATAACACGTATCATGTGGTCGAGTGGGTGAGTTAGAAATGACCATTGAGCGTAAAGGAGCCACTGCAGGATTCTCATGTGCAGCCCCGCCAGTGATACTAACATAATGGCAGCTGCCATGGAGCCTAAGAGTTGCAGTACAAGACATGCTGGTACATAGGTCTGAGGAAGAATGTCTTGGATTTAGTGTCTTATTTTCGAAAGCCTGTGAGGGGGGAGAGAAGCTTGACAGGATGTTGTGACGAACACCGCTCTAATAAATTCCAGTGTCTTCATTGGGGACATTTGAGATTTATCCTTGTTGATTGTAACTCCCCAAGCGGAGAGCGAGACCTTGAGTGTAAGAGAGGCTGCGGACTAGGAGATTCCTGGTCGGAGTGGTAAGGAGGCAATCATCTAGATACGGAAACACATGGAATCCTTGTAGTCGAAAACGAGCTACCACAACATCCATACATTTGGTGAACACTTGGGGGCTGTCGAGAGACCGAATGGCAGTACCCTGAACTGGTAGTGATTGTCTCCCAGCCGGAAGCAGAGAAACCTCCGGGAGCTGTGATCCATCTTTATGTGGTAGTATGTGTCCTGGAGGTCTATACAGCACATCCAGTTGTCCTTCCCTAGAAAGGGAAGAATGGACTGTACCATGACCGTTTGATAAATTTGTCCAATAGGCTGAGATCCAGGATTGGTCTCCAGTCCCCTGTCTTTTTGGCACTAAAAAGAACCTTGAATAAAACCCGGATCCTGTCTGGTCTGGTGGGACTGGTTGGATGACTCTTTTTCTTAGCAGCTTTTCTATTTCTAAGGCTGCTAATTCCCTCTGATTTGGTGGTACATCGGGGATTCATTTGACGGGTCTGGGAATTAAATCGAATGGTATTTGGTAGCCTCTGGATATTATTCTCTGCACCCAAACATCGGTAGTAATAAGATGCCAAGCTGGTAGGTGCAGAGAAAAACGACCCCCGACTGCTTCCAGAGGAAAGCAATCGGGCCGCTGTTCAGGAGCGCTGGTAGGGTCTGTCGGAGAAAGAATCTCTAGCTCCCTGGTTACGCAGACCCTCTCTACCCCGAAAGGGGCATCTTCCATATGAGTTGCTCCCTCTGCCCCACGAGTGTCACGAAAAGATCCTTGGGATTTCTTGAACCACATTTTTCCTCCCTTCTGGTTCCTGGAGTAGGACCCCTGGGGGTTGGAAAACCATATGCCCACAGCAGACAAGGTCTTTCTGTCTTTCTCACTATGTGCAAGTGTGTCTCGTACTTTGGGTCCAAAAAGTGCAGATTTGTCGACAGGTGCATTAACGAAGGAAGATTTAAAGGGGTCTGCAAAGTCACACAACCGCATCCAAGCATTACGTCTCATGACAATGCCTGATGCGGTAGCTCGAGCTGCCCCCTCGATGGTGTGAGATATCAAATGCATCGAGGAGTTCGAGACGGATTCAAGGGTAGCTAGCTGCGAGAAGACAGTGTCACGCACCTCATCAGGCAGTATCCCCACCAAAGAGGAAGACATTTCGGAAATTAGGTCTCTTTGGAGGTGAGTAAAGTGTGCAAGATAGTTCAGGAACCGAATGATGAAGGTCGTTGAAGCATAGATCCACTTCTCTAGTGTGTCCATTGTCCAGGACTCCCTGTTCGGAGGATGGACAGTGGAACCATCTTCTGCCAGTTCCCTCTTGGTGGCCACCGCCACGACCATAGAATCAACTGTCAACTGCTTGGACCAGTGGGGCTGGTCTTCAGGTGTAGATAAAATTTTGTCTGGCCTCTGGGTGACAGGTTCTATGTTGTCCGGGACCTTCCAGGCACGCTGCACAATGATCTTAACAAGGTCATCTGACAGTAGAGTCACTCAAGAAGTAGATGGCTGGGCATGGAAGGACTTCAAGAACACGGATTCCTCAGAAGAAGGGTTAGAGTACTTCCAGTCTCCCCGCTGCTTGAGGATTTTGAGAATGTCTCCGAATGAGACGTCGTCTGGGAGAGACCGTGAAGACCCTTTCCCCTCATCACAATCAGTGTCTTCGGTGATAGATTCCTCTGGGGCATCAAGGTGCTTCCTCTTGCACCGTTCCTTCCGGGGTGGCTTCCCAGTGGGATCTTCTTAGGAGGACTCTGGAGAAGGGGTTCCGTTCAAAGGGGGGGGTCTTGTGACTCCCATGCCCGGGGTCCTGAAATAGAGGGTTGGGAGAGGTGCATGCTGCGGGGGGTTCTGATACTGATGTCAATGGTGCTGACTGCGAGCCTGCAGAGTCAAGGACCCTCTCCATCACCTGGACAGCAGGCCCGCCCGAGGAGGGATGGGAGCCTGGAACTGGGAAGGACAACCTCGGAACCGTGGTCACACCCCGCCCCGAGGAGCCCACCTCCAGGTGAGGAGCTCCGAGAGGACTGTAAGGTGGAGCCGTGGGCACAGATGGCTCCAGCGAGAAAATAGGCACCGGGCTAGGTACCAAGGTACGGATGGTCCAAGCACTGCTCTGAAAGTGGAGCCGATGCAGCAAGGGTGGTCGGTGTCGACAGGGGAAAAACTGCTGTTGGAGCAGAGACAGTATGCACCAGAGTGGACATCGGTACCGCGATCTCTTGGATCTGGGTAGAGGCCGGAGGATACACAGGGGAAGATGTAGTAAAAGATTCTGAGCCAAGAGGGATGGAAGGTCTAGCTGGAATGGGCAATCCCCTAGCTGCCAGAAGCTGGACCACAACCCGCACTAGATCTAATTCAGAAAAACTCATAGTGGATCTAAAGGAGGCTGCTGAAGGAGAATCAAGGGGCTGAACCTCTGCCCCAAAAAAAGGGTCATAAGTTGGAGAGTATCTTGTCCTTGGCAGATATTCGAGTTTTGGAGCCGATGGAGCTGAAGAAACTGTCGGCACCGTGGCCGGGGATGGTGCAGAAGCAGGTACAGTCATAGAAGCCAATGTCAGATCCAAGGATGGCACCGAAGTCAGTGGTGCTGAGGTTGGAACCAAAATAGGGGTGAATATCATGGATGGCACTGAGGGAGAAGATACAGAGCCTGGTGCGGAAGAGGTCTGCGCCGAGGGTACCGGCGAAGCATGGAGCCGACTCGGTTCCGTAACTGATGGAGATGCAGGAACCAAGTGACTCCATTTTTCCTTATGTTTTTTGGTCTTTGGAGGGGGTGAGACCTCTGACCCAGATACAGCCTCCAAAAAAGGTGTCTTTATTAAACCTTTTAAAATAAGCCTATTTTTACTTTCTGCTATTGTACGATTACTAAAACTAGGACAAATGTCACAATCAGCATTAATAGGATCCATGCCCAAACAGTAGACAGAACGAACATGCGATTCCGAGTTAGGCATCTTACGCCCACACTTGTCACACTGTTTAAACCCCAACTTAGCTTTGTCTGACATAGTAAAGCAACAAGGCTATCCTACAGAAAAAACAAAATAAGGGAGAGAAAAAGGTGAGAGAATGCCAACGATGGTATTTAAAAAATACCATAAAAGGTAAGGAAGGGCCTGTCAAAGGCAGGAGAGAGGGACAGTACCAATAATGGTAGAAATTAAATTACCAAGGTAAAGGGTAGGGAATAGAATTAAGTTATAGGCGACAGTGAGAAAAGGCTAAATTGACTAAAAAATAAAAAAAATTGACGAGAAACTATCTTAAAAATGACAATTTTCTACTTGGCTTTGAGAGAGATGGCTAGCACGTCTGACTAGGAATGCGGCAAACGAAATCCGGAGTAACTAGGAGAGGGGAATTATGGGTAGGTTTTAGCTGAGAGTTTTTGGCTGGCGCGAGCTTGGAAACGGCCGTATTGGTTCCGAGGACAGAACCGAAGTCCTAATAGCAATTAATGAACAAAGATTTACAACATCAGATCTTGTCTTCCAACGATGTACAAACTATACATGGGAAATGACACCAACATAGTTTATAGTCATTTAGAAGAAAACTCAATTATGGCAGTAGAACAAAAGGCCAATAAAAGAAAGTCAAATGGAACAAAGGACCATTTGTTGTTAAACAAAGTTATCGTGGAGAACTGTAAGAAGGGGAGGAATCTAAGTATGGCATGGATTGACTACAAAACAGCATTTGGTAGTATTCCACATTCATGGATAAAAGACTGCTTAAAAATGTATACGATACACCCTACACAGATTGACTAAATTACAGTACACCCTACACAGATTGACTAAATTACAGTAACCATGAAACAGTATCAGACCACTTTGCAATTAAGCCATGATAAAGGACAGATTATTATCCCAGAGTTAAAAATTCAAAAGGGGATATTCCAGGGTAACTCTCTGTCACCACTGCTATTCTGCCTTGCATTAATCCATTAAGCTGTTTACTTAACAGCTTAGGCCATGGCTACAATTTGGCTTCTAGAAAACAAAGTCTAATGACTTCTCATCTTCTCTTTGTCGAAGATTTAAAACTGTATAGCTCATCAGATGAGGAACTGAAAGCACAGCTGCAGGTTGTCAAAACTTTTTCAGATGATATTGGAATGTCATTTGGTTTTGATAAATGTGCAAAAGCAACCTTTACAAAAGGAAAACTGCAGCACCAGGAAAACATAAGTTTGGGGCAAGAATGTGATTTAAAAGAACTTGAGAAAGAGGGAGTGTATAAATACTTGGGAATTGAAGAAGGATCGGCAATAAAACATGAACAAATGCGAATAACGCTCAGTAAGGAGTACTTTCGAAGACTTAAATTAATCCTGAAAACAGCACTGACATCTAGGAACATATGTTATCAAGTATCTAAATATGATTGTAAATTATTTTTTTATAAGACCAGTTGCTCCTACTACTACTGGAACTGTCTGGGTATCTTTCTTCCACATGGCTTTAGTTTCTGCCTGCAGATCCAGGTATTTTATGACTTTGTGGTGATTTAGATATGTTACCAGTAAGCCGCGGTGGTACAGTGGCAGTGTTGTTGCCTCACAGCAAAAGGTTCTCCTGTTCGATTCTCGGCTGGAGTACCTTCTGTGTGGAGTCTGCATGTCTTCCCCACGGTCAAGTGGCCTCCAAAAGACATGCGTGAATGGGCGTGCCTTTGCTGAAGGTTGGGCGTCGGGCTGGCAACTTGGCACCATAAAAATCGACTGCCAATCATTAGCGGACCGGAGTTCCGCTGTGGTGACTCCTAACCGGGAAATGCCGAAAAGATAAACATTTAGATATGTTACCAATTCATGTAACACCGAACGAACTGCGGAAGGAGTCATTACTGGGCACATTGTGGGTGCTCTGAAGAGCACTTCTGGCTAACATCAAAGAATGAAACAATACTAATTTCATGAACTTTAATCGTACTTTGACTTAGGAATGGGGTCCATTCCCATCATGGTATTAGAAATCCAAAAGACTTGGAGAAATTAAAAAAGAGAGAAATTCCTTATGATAATATACAAATTATACACATCTACACCCAGACAGCACATGGTATATACATTATCAAAAAGAAAAGTATACCTCTAGGTCAATAAACATTATGCTAATTTACTACACAATGTTCTACAAGCGTAAAGGCATTTTGAATCTGTGCAGCATACCCTTCTCTTTCTTTAACCCCTGCAAAACTTAGTATCATTTAGGAAAGATCTTCTATAGTTTTTAAATCAGCTTCTAAGGCAGAATTACAGCTGAAAATTATCAGATCTTTGGCCACAACTAAAGAGGGTCAGCTAGGTTTCCAGCAGTTAGTCCCAGGATGATCATTTTAATTTATTCTTCGCACTTCTAATGTTTTGCTTGTTAATGCATTTCACTACACTTTGGCATAAATATAAATCCACTTCAGAAACAGAAATCTCATTTTGGTCTTACTAAATATCTAATTAAATGTTCTCTCAATAATCATTAAAAAAAAACAAAGGAAATAAAACCAGATACTAAATTACCTAAAAATGGGGGCAGGATACTTTTTATATATATCTATATATCTACACAGGTCTACTTGAGATTACTGAAATCTCAGTAGACCGACACATGAAACACCGAGCTAAAAAGCTCGAAGTGTCAGATGACCGACAAGTCAGAATGCCAACTTCCGAATGGTCGACAGTCCAACTTGAGCGGAACAGGAAATCCGCTCTTTTGGACATTGTAGTGAGATTTTGGAGTTGGTATATTTAAGTTACGGGGGTATGAGGGGTGCATAGCCCCCCTGCGAGAACGTGAAATGTGAAGGTAAGGTTTTTAGATTTTTTATTTGTGGTGTACGTTTTGTTTTAGTGGTAAGGGTTTAGTTTAATATAGATGGTGGGCAAGGTGTGAGTGAGTGGAACCACATAGTTTTATATAGAGTGTTGTGTTTTTTCTTTTGAATGTTGTTTGTGTGTTTTGTTGTGTGTATGTTTTACAGAGCTGTGTTTTGTTGTGTGTATGTTTTACAGAGGTGTGTCGGGGTTTTGATGTGTCGGTATTGTATATGTCGGGTATGTGCGGTGTCGGTGTTGTCAGCTCAGTGTTTTGCGTGTCGGTTATGTGGGATACCGGGTAAGTGAAGTAGACCCATCTACACACATACATGTATGTATTTATGCAGGAAGTTCACATTTTACAATAGAATATTCAATAACCGAATACTTAATTTGATAGCCTAGTAATACGCCTACAAGAGTGGCCTTATTAATTAGAAATGTTTACATTCTGGTATTGTTCTTAGACTCCTACAAAGGCATTAATGATAGTTTTTATTCCATCTTTTATATAACACTATACCTTATACGGGGTCATTATATGTAGCCTTTGTGGATTAAACTATTTCTACTGGCATAGACTGGAATGTCATTTTAAATCTACTACTGGAGAGATATAAGACTTCTGCTCAGCTACTTATCAGTAGCCTCACCAGATATTTATGTTTAGTGAAGAATTATACATGATACAGCTGCATGTGTTTATGAATAAGCAGTAAAATAACAAACATTACACCAGAAGCAAACAAATAAGATATTTAAATAGCACCTCCATGTGAAATTATGCAGACTAAGGAGTACTCACATTACTGAATCCCCAGATTACCATATTAAGCTAATATATTTTTGCCTGAAGTCACGAAAGCAGAGAAAACTTTTAGAAACCACCCCTTGCCATGACTGCAAGGCAGAGAACAGTCACATTAAAGCTCAATTCCCTTAGCAACAGTACACAATTCATAAACCGGGGGGGGGGGGCAAGTTCCAGTTATGAACTGCATACAAGCAAATTATAAGTGCATACTGCTACATTATACCAAGAATCTCAGTGTACAACAATGTAAGATTTCTAAAACTGCTGTCCTGTATGCCTACAAACAAGACCACAGACAAAATTATAGCAGAGTTATCAAGCAAAACTGGATTGGAACACGGAATGAAATGCAATGCTACCCCAAAGAAAAGAAAAGATAAAAATTAAGAACACCATCATCTTCTAGCTATGAAACTCTTATGCCAGCACTCCTCTCTTTATAATGGGAATGATGAATGTGCTGTACATAACATCTTTTTCCAGATTCCTCCATATGTCTGTGATACTCTGTATCATTCTGAGGTGAAGTATATATCATACATTCAAGTCCCCAACGTTCTGGACAAAAACAAATGTGTGCTTTCACAATTCAATTACTGCATTATGTAAGACAGATGCAGGCTAGCTTCACCAAAAAATAAGTACATAGTTACAGTTAAAACTCCAGAAAACTAAAAGATTATGCAAACAAACAGGTACTGATTAAATTAGTGCAGGGTATTTATTTGCAGAAAAACAAACAGATCAATGTTACCAATCGTATTTAATTACTTGTATAGTTCATAGGTTTTTAACCATGTTTATTATACATACACAGATACATGTCTGTATATAAATAGAAAGTTCCACACTGCAATTACACAGATTTAACCAATACATAAATACAAAGAAATGTATTATTTTTTCCACATCCGGCTGTCCTACATTCACAGCCTGAACAGTTATACTAATAGATTTTATGATCAACTTAATACAAGTCACAGGACATTTTTCACAACTGAGTGCACCTCCAGGCATTTCTGCAGTTAACTCCTACTTCGCCTCTAGGCGTTAAAAAATTGCTTGTTCATATCTGCATTAATAATTCCAAAACCATGTTACATACAGACTTTGAAGCATACATGATGGCAAACAACTGTATTGATATTTAACCTCTGTCAGTGAGTATTTGTTAGAACTCTAAGGTGATGTCTTCATTTTTAAAGGCTCAAGCCACACCCATTGGGAGTTAAAGGTACGCACTCAAAAGAGCTGTACTGGAAGGAATACGTTAAAAATGTTATGAGCAGCTAGAGACTGCATGGAAGTTACATAACTAACAGAAAATAACTGCAGATAGCAGTCCTGAGCTTTGTTTTTAACAATACAGAATTTGCAATCAAACTAGGTCCCTTTTTGGGAAAATGTTTACCGGAGTGCCCCCTGATGTCTGCACAACAAAGGGCTAAGACCCGATGACTAACAGGGTCGATGAAATCTACTTGTCAGTTTTGAGTCTGGAGCTGAAGCTCCTTACAACCATAAGCACAAACAGTAACACGTATACAATACTGAAGTTAAATTACTTGCCTTTTATGAGAAAATATGGAGTCTAAGCACCAGTATATTTTATGCACCATTTTTCTCCATTAATATGAATGGTAACACACTACTTTTGCACTGCTGTTCTTACTCCGTGTGTGTGTGTGTGTGTGTGTGTGTGTGTGTGTGTGTGTGTGTGGATCATGCCCTCCCACCCACCCTACACATCTACTGTCAAGTTCCATATTCATATCATTAAATAAATGATGTTGCAGTGTAGACAGGCCAGAGGGAAGTTACAACCTCTTTCACAACCTGGAGAATCATCTGCACAAAGAAATACTATCACAAATCTGCCAGTAATTAGAGCTGCCATTTTTTTCTTTCGTTACTTTATTAATTTTGCATTGTTACGAGTGTTCCACAATTCATGGTTATCTACTACTGGTGTTACAGCATGTGACAACCCTCACATACCAATTACCTTTTTTTAATTTTATATAATATATATAATTAATTTTATAACATTGTCTGTTGTGGAGTTAAGGAGGGGTTACCATTCCTATTGGAAGAGCTAAGATAGTAACAGAACACATCCTGTACAGAACAGCACATTCCCATCTTAAAAACACAGGAAATGCAAATGTTTTACAGTAAGAACTGAAAACATTTCAAGATTAATCTAGTATTTTACACTGATCTCCCTTTGTTAAATAGCATTAATATGGGAATGTGTCTATTGTATACAAGACAGATGATAATAAATGTCCCTCCTGCTAATTTAGTTATGATGGTAGTTTCTCTTCATGTCTTTAACTTGCCCTTATTCACTAGTTTTAAATTAATTTCAGCAATAATAGTGTCTACACATCAGTGTATTAATTATAAATAATATAAGCAAGTGCGTCATGCACACCCTCACAGTAGCTTGAGGATGGTATTGAGCAGGATATGGAAAGAGTCATTTGGAATTCAGTACTGCACATACTAGGGGCTAGTCATTTAAACAATCATCTCTTTTTATTTCTGTATCAGTACTAGAATTTTTTAAAAATTTCCAAGGCAAAAGTGTTACAAATAACACAAAAACATGAAATGCACAGCACAGCACAGAACTTAACATTTTAGTAAATATTTGGACAGGTAGAAACAACTTTTAGTCCCAAGTTATGTCCCAATACATTCAGAAAGTCAAATTCTTGGAAAACTCCAATCTCATTACGGGCTATTCCTCAGTTACACTACAACATAAACAGAAAAGAAATCTATCAACAAATGTTTTGCAAAGATTTGCTCTTTTGTCCAGTACTCCTACAAGAAGCAATCCAGTAACAAACAAGTTATCCTGTGCTAAGTTATTCAAGGCAGACATTTTGCATGGCGGAAACATGACAGATGTGCTGCAGGGAATGTGACACCCTGAATCCTAGGCATTTAACTGTGCATCTTTATAAAATAATTTATAAATCTTTAATGTGCCAGTGCAATAAAACGATTGAAAACATTAAAGGAAATCTGAACTACATTAAGTCATTCCCACATCCCAGTTAAGCTCTACATTAGTCAAAAATTATACATATTTTATAAAGACTAATATTGTTTCAGCAATGAATACCCACAACAGCGCAAGGAAGAGGAGGGATGATGACAGATGATCCATAAAGTTAAAAACAAATGCTTGCCACATAGCTCCATCTAACAGAAGTGTATGACATCAAGCAAGGTGCCATTCATAATTAGGACTGACTTCTATATATAAGCATCTCTTCTTGAGTAGGTTTACTAGAAGAGTCAGGAAGAATTCAACCAATTGCCATATGGTATTACATTGCGGAAATTGATTACAGTTTTATTCGCTATGCTGGGCTTATCAGTCAGTCTAACTCTTCATAGGCTGGATTCAATTCATTATTTTCAATCTTGGATACCTCAGCGTCGATACACCGGAACTGCCAAGGCCATGAAGAGTTGTACAGGAATGGTCGCAGATCAAATCTGTTATCATCAGGACTATAATTTTCAGCATGATATGCTGGAGTTAGTATAGTCATTTTGTGCCTGTTAATGGAATACATTCTAAAAAAGTGCTTCACCTTATTTGCCACTTCTTGTGGGTTACAGATCCCTCTCCACATGTTAAGAAGTTTATAAAACATACTGTATGGTCCACATGTTTCAAATTTTCTCAGTTTACCGTACATAGACAGTTCAGCATACGTCATTCCCATATCTACCTCATCAGTCTGGGATACAAATCCATTTGACAGTGGCTCCAACTCTGCTGTAGGTGGTGCAGACATTATGCCTCTTAGAGCAGTCAAATTAAAATGTTCAATACAATACTGAATGAAGCTTCGTAAATCTGTCTTACTTATTCCACCAATTGGATTGATATCAGCACTAGAGCAATCATACTTGGTCAGGTAACCTCTAAGACTTTCATCAACATTTGCAGACCCCAACACAAGAAGTCCTCCTGGTTTTCCTCGAGCCCAGAAACTCAGCTGTGCAAAGAGGTAGGCAAGGACCATTCTTATTCTAGCTTGCACATTTTGCAGTGCCAAATTCTCCCTGCTACTTCCTCCATGCATTCGAAACTGAGGAGATTTACCAGTCACCATGGTGAAAATTCCCATCATGGCCTTAACAGCTCCATCAATGTTTAGGTTGATATGATAGCTGCCAATTTGTTCAGCAAGCATCCTGGCCCTCTGCTGGGTGTCCTGTGAAGAGTTTTCACTAGCCATATAGCAAGTGGTAAATATTTTCCCACATAGCTCTCGAGGGTCTTTAGGTATATAACTATTATCACATACTATCTTTTGGAGGTCTTCCAGCACCTGTGCATTGCCATTCGCTGCAGAAAGGCACACCTGATGGCACATGGAATAAACAATGCAAGCTGTGGCAGAGCTGTCAATTCCTCCACTCAGAGGCAGGAGAAAGCCAGACTGGCCACTACGTCTTAGATAGTCCCACAACCAGTAAGCTGGACCCAGACTGATTTCTTCCTCTGGGGTATGGTACTGCCACTCTATAGGTTCAGAGGTTGGTACATGGATATCCGCCACTACAGATAAGGAAAAGTTCACCTTCACTCGTTTATAGGATGGTGCTTCACTTGCCAGTAAGTTCCGAGATATAATTGCTGATCTGTAGCTTCGGACATCTTCTAAATCCAGAGTTGCTGCTATCACTTCCACATCATCTGCAGAGAACTGAGATCCCTGGACCACAATATTTCCATTTATTGCAATCATGGCACAACCGTCGTAATACAAACGATCGCCATCACAGCCTTTTTGATTTGCAAGTACATAGATTCCTCCATTCTTAGCTGTAGCTGACTTGACTAAATCTACTCGGATATGAGCTTTTCTCAGGACATGATGACTTCCTGAGGAATTGGTAATTATCTCTACTCCATCTAAACCCATGCCAATATGAGGACTGTTTGGTACCCAAAGCTCTTCACATATTTCACTGCCAATACATGTATCCTTTGTTGCAATTACTGCATCTCCAAACAGTACTGTATCTTGCCCTGTCAAGTTCTGTATCATTCTGGGTAGAAAGTACTCTTCCACCAGCCGTGGTTTACTCCATGGTGTAAACCAGCGAAGTTCTCTGTAATTCCCCGAATTGGCCAATATCATCTTCGGCCGAATCAAAAGGATTTTCTTATTAAGAAAAATAACTCTGCAATTGTAACGGACATTTCTATGCATTACTGGCATACCAACATCACATATTATATCTTCAGTAATAGGCGATGTCAGAAGTGTTGCAAGGACTTGAAAAGAGTGAAGAATGGTATCCGACTCGTAGAAGTGATCCGAACAGCCGTAACCA
The DNA here is from genome assembly GCF_019279795.1 of Protopterus annectens. NCBI lineage: Eukaryota > Metazoa > Chordata > Ceratodontiformes > Protopteridae > Protopterus > Protopterus annectens. The sequence continues at coordinate 385,020,432 of NC_056739.1, forward strand.
CAAATTTCAAGTTCTGGTCCAAGCCTATACCGTGCTCCCTTGGATTTTGCTATTTCAATACTTTTTAAAATTCTCTGCAAATTTCCTTCAAAGTCTAAAGCCCACTGGTTCAGCGCACAAGTTGCTACAACCACTTTACGACCCATCATAACACCCAATTCAAGTTTGCCGTTAACCAGTACAACTACACTGCAACTTAAATGCCCTCTATTCGTCGCCTATAGCGGTGGCACCTACACCTAAGCTTTACCAGTCCGTCGCAATTCACTTCCTATCCGCTCAACCTAATATTAGTTCCTACACAAACGGAATTCGTTCCTTTAATTAAAGCAGGAATTTAGTAATATGTTCCTTTAATTAAAGCAGGAATTTAGTAATATCTTATCTATATATACGTCTTCAGCTAAACATAGTTAGGAAATAGACTAAACTGTGGTCTGCGGCAATTGTAACAAACGAATTTAAAAATATTTAGTCTAAAACAAGTAATATTTTAACTGTAACTGTTTCGAATATGCTGATAACTATGACATATAGCACCCCTTACTTAAGTTAGTACACATGGACTAAGCAAGAAGCAAGCTAGTGTTAGTAAGCACTGCAACAGCGTGCTATTAAGTCAAACGTTAAAAAAGGCAGAAACAGTAACCCTTGTCATATGTTTATGAAATGCATTTATGCTGTAATGCTTTTTTTCTTTCTTTCGGCCAACAAACATTAAATAAATCAAATAAATGTTTGAGCAACCCACTACATTAAAGAAGGACATAAATCCTATATTTTTCTAACACAACCGGTGTACATTCACACAGTCCGAGGCACTAGACTTCCTTCCAGCTTGGTAACAAAACAACTGAAGAAATTACTGGACACTCGTAATGTTAATCATCTTATGAAATATGGTCGTTTAAATGATTCATGAACGCAACATTAAGCCATGTAGTGCCTGTGTGACAGAAACTGTGGCGTTCCATTTTGCATTTTATTATACAGAACACGCATTTCAACGTATTCATGTTATTCTGTGTTAATAAACGTCATTCTGAAAAATTCTGAGACAAATACCTAATTTGCATTCCTCTAAGGGGAGAGTAATTAATCAAGAAGAGAAGGGGAAGAGGTTCATAGGCAAGTACTAGCTAGGCTAGCTGCCCTTGTGTGGAATTTTAAGGCTTGCCTTTTTTGCCACAGTTAAGAAGCCCTCAGTCAGAGGCTCCGGAAGCTGTTGAAGGCTGGGGGAGCCGAGGGTGAGAGGGGCAGTTAGTGATCTAAAAAGGGCAATTTTTAAAAATTATTTAGTACCACAGTATAGGTTCACTTGGAGGACATTTTAAGCATATTTGGCTCATAATTTTGGTCTGTTCCTCTTAACATTTGTGGTTTTCTGGCAAATCAGCGAGAACTGAATTCACTAAATGATAGTCCTTTTAAGTTTCAGTATTCCTATCTTTTAGGAAACACGTGGTAACACAAAACACTTTATTCTAGCAACTTTCTAAGATTACACAAGCAATGTTTAAAATGTGTCCCTGGTTCTCAGCCTTTGCCCTCCCCCCTAAATTTTGGCTTTTTCCAGATTTCTTGTGCTGCACAGTTGAGAGACTTAGTTGAGTGTCAAGTGGATTTTACAAGGAGCTGAGATCTTCAGGGGAAGAGGCGTTTAGTGCTAATTATGCCAAGTCTGTTTGCATTGTTAGCAATACAACAGGTAGAATACTTGCTTTTGATGCTTAAGGCTGTGGGTCCTACTCCCACAGTATGCAGATAGAATGCTGATACTGTAAAGTGTACTTTAAAGTGAGTGGATGTTGCAGTCTTATGAATGCCCTCCTTTGTAAGAGTTATCTAGTAACTATGAACCTATCAGTTTTGCCATCCATTCCCTATTGCAATATTAATAGCTTATCATTTTTTAATGTAACATAGGCAATTCTTCAAGGGCAACAAACACTTTATTTGTAGATGAAACAATGAAATATAAAGTTGTTTGCTAGCAGCAACCTCTTCATTAGTTACAGATCCTTTTAATGTGGAATTATTTAGATGACTTTTACTTCTGCAGAGATTGTGCATTTTTACTGATATTGGTGGATTGTAATTACAAACATTTGCGTAGACTTTTATGTTGGGAAATGTTCTGAATTGGGCAGTTTTGTCATTATTGGTTCACAAATTGTGTTTCATTGCTTACTGGAAAAATGTTCAAAACAATAAATTTAAAACACGCTCAAACGCTGTATTATACAAGAAATATAATTTAATACAATCAGGAAGGTGAATCAAAGAACGCATACATGTATGCATAGCGCTAAAAATGTGTAAGGGGCCTATGGTTTGAAAACTGACCAAAGGTAAGCTTAGTCCTCCACTGGCCAGAAGCAAAATGAATGTGGGTTAGGGCAGAGAAGTTTACTGCTCATGCTAAGTCTGTTTTCATTGCGAGACTGTAATTTTTGTTTAGCAAATGACTATCAGTGTTTGTGCTATTTTATTTCAATATCTGTAATCATTGTAGAAGTAAATAAGAAAACAGTATGCATGCTGACAGGTTTGAATGGTGTTTATGGTAACTGAGAAGGATACTTGCATATTATCACAACCAGATTCCATACAACTCAGTAGCTCATATTGTATTTCCCAACTCTAGCAGAAGATACCAGTTAATGTATGTGTTTTAAGTATAATGACTTTCAGGATCTGTACTATAAATTAATTTATGCAAAGTGATTTTATTTCAGGATGATCAGACCATCACATACTTTTTGTGCATGATAATATTTTTACGACACATTTCGCACCTTTTTTGTTAAAGAATTCTAGACAAAGACAAAAACAACAACAAACAAATGCCTAAAACTGGAGACAGATTTTTTAAATACTGGATTTATAAACTTAGTTGCTCCAATGACATGCTTGCATTACCATCATTTTATGAGGGATATACGTGTAACAGACTGAAAACATAATACAAAAACAAGACTTCATGCACGATTGTGGACACCTGACAGGTATGTTTAGGATGACGGATTTTACTGGAAAGTGGATTAAGTGCCAATTTCCCATTCCAAACATATGATCCACTTTAATTGTTAATTTCGTTACACATTTCTCTTATTTTTTAATAAATGAGGATGCAATTCTCTGTACAGAAATGTAACATTGTGCCTAACTGATGTCATGGAGTGTTGTTTCAAACAGCTCCCATCCATGAACCAGTAAAAGCCATTGGTGTCTTACAACAGGCAGGGTTCCATCACTCCCAGACACACTACCTCTCAACCTCTTAGACAAGAAGTGTGGACAAAGCCAAAAGTAATGGGGGAACAAATGCCTAGAAATAGAGACAGACTATAAATATTTCTCATATGCAGTTAGTAAGCTGCTATCACTACTTATATATTATTGAGTTGTTTGGAATCCGGTTGCAATAATATAAGTACCTGGAGGAGAAATATCCAAGTAATGGAACACTGGAGTGGCTGGGGAGGGGTCTGCTGCTGGAGTGGTAGGAGGTTGCTGCAGGAGGGGATGTTTTTGGGGGGCCAATTTGTTACCCTGCCTGGGGCCCCATTTAACCATGATCCAGCTCTGGTATTTTGCACTATTTATTATAAAATGATCAGAAGTTGAAATGAAACAACAAAGTTTCAGCTGTAAAAAATAATAAGCACTTTTGTTCTGTGTTTGACAATAAAGGAAAGAAAACACTTATTATTTTTGTTATTTCATTCCAATTTCTGATAGTTTATGGTTTTCATTGTTATTTTACTAATTAATAGCAGTCATATTGTTGAACATGTTAGTGCGGCTCTGTGGATCGTGGACCTCAAGTTACCTCTACAAAGAGACCAGTCACCAATGGAGTCCCCCAGGGTTCAGTGCTGAGACTTTTTCTGTTTGGCATGTACATCTGAAAAATAAAAGGAAATGCCAAAGGGCTTTGGCCAACTAAGTCTGAGATGACTGCAAGCTAGGGGCAGTTATTGAATCCCCAAATGACTTAACCATCATGCAGGAAAGTTTGTCCCAAACAATAACTGGTGTCAGAATCATGAATTGAAACTACACTCAAAAAAATACATTATTGTATCCTTTGGGAAGTCTTCTACTCCAAGGAACTGCCAAATTGACAATACCCCCTGAGAACTGACCGAGTTGTTTGGTATTTGTGAACTTGTGTGTACAGTGATCTAACGTTTGACCAACATGTGCCAAGATCATAAAGTCTTTCTATATTGCACAGCTTATAAACAAATTGATTGTGACTAGATCTAGAAATGTTATTGTCCCCCTTTACAAAGCCCTCATTAGGTCAATCATTTTGTATAATGCCCACTTTGACATGTATCTGTCCAGACCCATGCAACAATTGGAATACCCACAGAGATATCTTACTAAAAGGATACAAGTCTTAAACAATAGGTCTTGCGTGGACCACCTCAAAGATTTATCACTATACTCAGTATCCTACAGAGTGTTTAAAGGTGACCTGTGTCTGGCATACAAGGCATCCTCCCACCCAATACTGATGGACCTACTGAACTTCAGCAAGTCAAATGGCATCAGAAATACTCAGTCCAGGTATCTCAACTGAATGTTGTGGAGAGATGAATATATATCACAGAAGATACCACTGTTCTGGAACAGACTATCCATTCAAGTAAAACAAAGCTCATCACTATCCATATTCAAATGCAACTTGGATCTAAGGATGTGTAATAGAAAATGTACTCCAGGATTGCCCCTTGTGTCACTAATGGATAGAGTCAGTTCCTAAATGCTGCATCCCTTACATGGGTCCCCTCAAATTATCTATGGTATGATCACAGTTATTCTCACTAGGGCATCAGCAATTGGATAGGTAAGGCCAATCAGGAAATGTTAATTCAAACACCAAAACGGTAATTGACACACACACACACACACACACACACACACACACACACACACACACACACACACACACACATTAAAAGCAACAACCCACATAAAACATGATCAGTATAACCCCACACATAGCATAAAAGCAACAACCCACATAAAACGGGTCTACTTCACGTTATCATAAGCTGACAATATCGAAAGTGAAGAACATCGTGCAAGTAAATGTAAAAAGCTTGTAGTATACAACTCCTTACTTGTACCTAGCAATCTCTTAGCCTACTGCATCTAACTACCTATCCTTAATCCCACTAGGAGAAAAAAAAACACTTTCTATTTTTAATATTTTTGCCTTTATTACTTTTGATTGAAATATGTTTGATCTGTCTTATAACCAGAAATTGTACAATGTTAATCTCTGTAATCTTCATGTAATCTATGTGTGGAATTTAATCTTTGTATAATCTGTATGTGGAGCTTTTCTCCCCAGGACTCCATTGAAAACGGGTTCTTTAGGCCCAATGGACTATCCTGGCTAAACAACTGCAAATAAATAAAATAAATAAATAAAATAAATGGAAATCTCCATAAGGGGAGATTTCCATTTACCTCAAAGTAGTGCGGGCTTGGAGTTGGTATATTTAAGTAGTGGGAGAGCAGGGAGGCTTGCTCCCCTGCCTGTGCCATTTAGTTTTTTTTAATTTGTTTTTTTTCTTTACGTTATTCTGTGTTTTACTTAATTGATCAATAAAGTTCAACCTTTATTGATTCGATTAAGTAAACTTTCGATAACATGATATAGACGCCATAAAACAAGATCAACACACATCATAAAAGCAACAATTCACATAAAACATGATCAGCATAAGCCCCCACACAGCATAAAAGCAACAACCCACATAAAGCATGATCAGCATAACCCCCAACACAGCATAAAAGCAACAACAACCCAAATAAAATATGATTAGGATAACTCCACACACAGCATAAAAGCAACAACTCACATAAAACATGATCAGCATAACCCCACACACAGCATAAAAGCAACAACCCACGTAAAACATGATCAGCACAACCCCCCCAGCAAAAACACTCAGGCAACAAATAATGTGATTGAAAAACTCTCCTTACCTAACCCCCCCCCAGCAAGAACACTCAGGCAGCAACTAATGAAAAACTCTCCTTACCTGGAGGCAGCAAAAACACTTGGGATCGGGCAGCATATGTAAGCAGAAAACTAATGTGATCAAGCAAATTCCTAACTCCTTAGAAGCTGTAACATATTTTAAAATGTGCGGGTGGCAGGAATGCATGCATGCATAGACGTATGGGACCTGCCTGTTCTAAAGAGCAGCTGTAAAAGTTGGGGGTGCTCCTCCCCCTTCACTCTGTGATTTCAGCGCCCTTGCCCTCAGCATTCCTCTTCCAGAATTTGGAGCTCTACTTTTCATGATGCGGAACAAATTGACAAAATGTGTAACACTTGCCAACAAGCTTCTCCTATGATGATGATGGGATGTTTAAAATGCATTGTTTTATACTCGTAAAATGTTCCTTTGATGAACTAATATGGCTCAGTATTATTTACCATGGTTGTTAGATAAACAGTTGTTAACACTGAATGTGTGACAGATGCTTTAATTGTGGAACAATGTGGAACATGGACTTTTTTAACATTCCTAATGAGGAACACTTGAGAGGTATGGAATAAATTCCATGCTGCTTAGCAGCACAGTATGTTAATTATTTTGTAAACCCTACAGCAGTAGTGACTCTAGGCACCTCTTCTTGCCTCAGCATGCTAAGCATACAGTAGCATATCAAGGGTGGTGGGATATGTCAAAACCAAAATAAAGGGGAAGGGGCAGTCAGTTGCCTGCTTTAATGCAGTACAGTAAGTGTAATTGCCTGCCTCAATGTAATGTAATAACTATGACAGGTGAACAATGCCAATAACTAAATAAACTAAATAAATTCCCTTTAAGTCAGGAATAGCATTTTTAAAAGCATTTTTGTTACCAATTTCCCTCCTTACATTGGACAATCCTTTTTTGGACAGTTACATCCTAAGAAAAAATCATTCTGAAATATTGGGACAAAAATATCTCCCAAGGGATTCCTGCTTCACCTGCATCAAATTCTTACTTTTGTACCTGCTATAATGTTATAGGGAAAGTCAGAAACAACTCATTCTACAACAGTGAGATTTTATTTTGGCAGAAGTCAAGTCCAGTCCTTAACACTGCTTCTGGGTATGGTTTGCCCTGCCAAATCTTATATTCCATAAAAAAGTCTCACTTAGGACATTCAAGAAGGTGGCAAACCTACTGATACGTGGATATTGCAATGAATACTCAAACTGAAAATAACTAAGAGGAGTGCAAGCTAGTTTAGCAAATTTGCTTTTTCTTTGCCTAACTTGTTCCCAAATGAAAGGCATAAAACAGCTTCATTTCATAACACATTAAACATTACATCATGCTACAATTTATTGAATTTCCTTCTAGTGTATTAAACAAATTCTCATCAGTCTCAAGTTGTATTACTAATCACAAGTTGTATTTGCATTAATTTTCCACCTTAAAATCAAATCTTCACATAAGGGACTTATCGCACTCCTTACAAAAATTTCAGTGGTATTTTCTAACTGCGGTGGTGGTGCTGCGGTAGCATTGTCGCCTCACAGTAAGATGTTGTCCTGTTCGATTCTCAGCTAGAGCATCTTCTGTGTGGAGACATGCGTGAATGGGCGTACCTTCGTTGAAGGTTGTGCATCAGAGCTGGCAACTCGGCATGTAAAAATCTACTGCCAATCATTAGCGGACCGGAGTTCCGCTGTGGCGACCCCTAACCGGGAAAAGCCGAAAGACACAACAACATTAAACCCAAGAAACCAACAAGCAACTTTTACAAACATCCACAAATCTTGAGAAGTATTGCAGCAATACCCCATAGTCTCACCATCGGTACTTAAATGTTCTAACACTTAATTCTTCAGATCCATCTGTAATGGTGATACTAATAATTTTCTACCTCCAGAAACTGGACCAGCTCATAGCTCTTACCCTCTTAGCACAAAAATCTGGACGTAGCCAAAATAATGGGGGGAGGTGAGGCCCAAAATAGTTCAACATTTTAAATAGTGCTCTTATAAACTTAGTAAGTTACTAAAATAAAAGGTATTGTGTTACTATGCATTTTTCTGAAGGATATGGAGTCTGAAACTCAGACGTTTGTTATTATTTATTGAATTCAATCCTCAATGATTTGCCACAAAAGAAAATCACAAATTTTATGAGGAACAGACCACAAATATAAGTCAAAAATTTGGACATTCTGTGAAAATTCAGACAGTTGAGTGGTATGTACCAGCCTCACCCTCACTCACCCCCCACAAAAAATAAATGGCATTACATGAAGCAGAAATACTATTTGTAAAAAAAAAACATGGTAAGATAAACATAGAGCTGTTCGGAGCTATTTGAGAGTATCCTTCACTTGTGGTACATGATGAAAATAATGGCAGCAAGTAAGGTGATCAGATCTTAAAGGGAATCAGGTCAGAAACTTAGCGCAGACTGAAGGAGGAAAAAATCCGTTACACTTTCAGAATGTATTCTGATCTGAAATTATTTTTTTTGTAAAATATTTTATTTTGTTTTCCTAACAATAAGTAAACAAAATAATTATAAAATAAACAAATAACTATGTGCATATGCCGACAACTGATTAATACATCAAAGTTATACAAATCAGCAACACTTAATATTTTTCAAGCAAATCTTTAAGTTTAAGCCAAGACTTATATGAATGTGTAATATTAGAAGTTCTCATCTTTATAGTACACTTGAGTTTTGGAAATATTTTTCAGAATCGGCATTAACTAAAATCAAAGATATGAAAATATTACATCTCTCTGACCATAGAGCTAAATGACCTCACATTACCATATGCATTCAGTCATCAGCTATTATTTCATCACATCATCAGCAGCATTTTTAATTATTTGATTTATACATAATTGTGATTTTCTTAGTAGTAGCAGAAGATCTGGTTAAAAATTTTTGAATAGGAATAATTCCAATTATATATATATATGTGTCCTACCTTTTATTTAATTTTTAATTATTGACAAGCACAATTTTTATTGCATTGCATATTATTTATTATTTTTATTAAGAATTTTAATTTTGGGGGAAGAATTTATCGATTAAATCTTATTTTATCTCTTGTTCACAAAAATCTTAAAAATTTGTAGTATTATTAAAATTATTCAATTGTGATTGTATCTAGACCTTAAACTTTCAGCAGTATGTACTGTGGTATCATTTAAGAATTGATGCCAATAAAGTAAATTATTTTGTTCTTTCAATTTTATCATTTTGGTGGAATTTTGAGTTTCTAAGCATTCATTTGTGTATACTATTGGAAATATATAAAATATTAAGTCTTTAATGCAGTGGTTAGAATATATGAATTTCCAGAAAGAATAAATATGATTATTTAAATAGGGAATGTGATTAGATGAAATATTTCCATTTATGCAAACACATCTTTTAATAGCCAGATAACACTATTAGGGACTATTTGTTTATGACTGGTATGTGATATGTTTATTATTTACAGTTAATATTTCTTGATGTATTTGTTTCTATTTTGGATCATGTGATGAATTTATCCATAATGCAGTAACTTTTATAATTGAATACCAGGAAATCCTATTCCACCATTATTCCAACCTTTTCTGTGCCATTTAAAAGAAACTCTTGATTTATTGGCATGCCAAATAAATTTAAGTAGAATGTTATTTAGCTTCATTATTTTTTTGATGGAGACAGCACTAGAGAGTGTATGATAAATAATATTTTAGGCAGAATTGCCATCTTAACTAACATTCATTGTTCTTCCATAGTAAAGGAGAATTTATTCCAATTTGTAACTAAACTAAAAATGTTATCAACAACCTGTTGAAAATTGGTTTGTATAATTTCTTTACTAGTAGACATTGTGGTTATACCAATATATTTCATAGGAGCATAGGAGATTATTAGGCTATCGAGCTAGAGGTTTGTTTAAGCCTAGATATTTCATCCAATGTAATACCATAGAGGTACTAGTCAATACCCAAGATTGCATTTAGTGATGACTGCCCATGTCCAGGAGGGTTGTGGGTGCTATCCCCAGTAAGAATTTATGTTCCGCATTCACTCATCCAGGTTCTTCCTGAACAGTGTCATAGAGGTACTCTGTTTCACATGAATTGGTATCTTGTTCCAAAGATGTGGCAGTCTCTGGGGGATAATCTGTCCTTCCGGCATGCCCTTTTTAAGTAGCAGGCCATATTAAAGTCCCTGGAATGGGTAGCCCTAGACCCATTTGATTTACAGGTATGCAGTAAGTGCATTAGGTTTGGGTCTTGGGTTGCTCTGTAGGCCAGGCATAAGTCTCCCCTAAGAAGTCTATATGATATGGAGTATAGTGACAGGGATTTTAGTCGGTCCATGTAAGGCACATGCTGGAGACCCTTGATCTTCTTTGTTAGAAACCTCTGAGGGCTGTCTAATTGCTGTAGCTGCTTAGTCTGGTACATACTGAATGGGGCATTATACCAATTTTATGGGCTGGATAAGTGCTGAGTATAGGGGGTTCTTTTGCTCTAGAGGCGATGCCTTTACTAATCAAGTAAGCTATGTGAAAAACTTTCCTTACAACGGTAGACATGGTGGTCTAAGTTACAGTTACAGTCAACCTGTGATCCCAGGTTCCTTACCATTTCGTGGATACTTAGGTTATTGTTATTGATTTGATAGTGTGAAAGGGCATTGTTTGTGCTGAATGGAATGCTTGATGATGCATTTATTTGCACTCAGTTTGTGACCGTGACTAATACACCAGTCATTGATCTGTGTGAGACCATCCTGGAGTATACTAACATTATTTGGGGATTCAATGATTGCAGCTAGTTTGCAGTTGTCTGCAAAACTGGTCAGCCACAACCCTTTAGTTTTGATCTGAACTTCTGAAAAGTATATACCAAACAGCTGGGGCCCCAGCACTGACCCCTGTGGCACCCACTGGTAACAGGTCTTCTGGTTGATGTGGTATCTCCCGCTTTGATAGTGTGTGCCCGGTTTGTGAGCCATTTGGCAAACCATCTTATAACAAAGGGGTTTACATTCAGTTTGCTACATTTATCGGTAATGCCTGAATGTGGGATTATGTCAAAGGCCTCTGTCAAGTTGAGGTGTGCCGTGTGCACAGATTTGCCCTCATCAATGGCCTTGCTCACACTTTCAAAGAAATCCACCAGATTTAACAGGCAGGATCTGCCCTTCATAAAGCTGAATTGGGTAGGATCCAGGGTTTGGAGGTCACCTATGTCTTTATTTATGAGGTCCATAATTATACATTCCATGGCCTTACAGATGAGGCTGGTCAGGCTTATGGGTCTATAATTCTCTGGGTCTGTTGCTAGGCCAACTTTGTGGGGGGGGGATAACCGCTGGCTATTCTCCATTCCTCAGGAACAAAGTCTGTGGTTAGGCTATGATTGAAAAGAGTACTTAGTGGTGATGCTAGTTCATGTTTTAGCCTGTTTAGGAGACAGCCTGGGATGATATCTGGTCCCTTAGAGGCCATGTTTTTTGCCTTGGACAGGGCTTTAAGCACCTGCTCTTCAGATATGTAAGGTGGGGGGGGGGGGTTGGGGGAGGGTTTGTTGTAAGTTATGATGGGATAAGGGAGTGAACTTTTTGCCAGACCTATCCACTAGCAGGTTCTCTATCTCTGTGGGGTCAGTGTGTGTGATAACTTTGTCCACCAGTTCTGCACATGCTTGAGTCCTACCCCTTAGGTTGCATACATAACTTTAAAAGGTCTTACGGTTATCCTTGGCAGTACTTGCTAGGTTTCGCTCAAAGGAACTCTTGGAGGATTTTACAAGTTGTCTTATTTACCTGTTAAGGCTGAGGAGGGTGCTTTCCCATTGTTGGATCCTTGTCTTTGTTTTCTTGGACAGCAACTATCTGCATTTATTGTAGAGTTTGTTGATGCTGGAATTTCACCATGGCTGCTTGATTATTACTTGGTGCTCTGGCTTTGATTCTGTCTGGTACAGCCGAGTTTATATACTTATGCAAGTGATTGCCAGGGCTTTAGTGTAAGCTTTGGTGTACTTACCACTTTCAGTTGGGGTGGAGCTTGGAAAGCATTTATATCTTCACCTAGGAGGGTATAGTTTGTCTTTGTGCAGTGTTTCAGTCTGAGTTCACCCTTTGTGAGTTCTGGTGTTAGTGTCAGTTTGAAGTTGACTGATTTGTAGTCAGTTTTAACTAATAAGTGTCCAACAGTTGCAGCAGTGCACCTGTTTGATATGTTGGTGAGGACCAGATCTAGAATGTTTGTTCCCTTTGTTGGATTATGGACAATTTGTTGCAGGGCATTTCAATTCACAAAGTCAAGGAACTTTTGTGCTAGTGAGTTTGGGCTAGAGTAGGTTTCCCAGCTGATGGTAGAATAATTGAAATCCCCCATAACCAGTGTGTTTGGTAAAATTTGGATTGTCTTCAGTTTGGTTAAGTAGGCTTTGTGGCTGTCGTGACACATGGAGGGGGATTTATGACTGGCTAGGACTGGATTAGGGGTCTTACTCATTGTAACCTGGACTTGGAGTAACTCAATGGAGTTGTCCAGTCTAACTGGATATAAGGTGAATTTATCCCTAATATAGACTGAAACACCACCTCCTTTGGTTTTCACATGTTTATTTTGTGGTCTAAAGGTGTTAAAGGCATTGTAGCCTTGCAAGGCTGAGCTACTATCTGAGGCCTTAAACCAGGTTTCTGTGACTGGACAGACATCTACATCTTCTAATTATAGAAGTGCTTCCAGAGAGTGCAGTTTTTGGTTTAAGCTCCTAGTGTTTAGCAGCATGACCCTTATTGTGTTCTGACTGGTTAATTTTATGTCAGTAATGTTTTTGAGACCTTGCCTAAAAATGCACTATGGGGTAGGTAAGAGCCTTTGCCAACAGCCGAAAGCCTAGGGATGTCAGGTGCAAACCATCTCTGCCAAAGCAGCAAGGTTTGTTGATCATGGCTTCCCAGGCAGACAGGAAATGGATCCACTTGGAATGACACCAAAAACTAAGCCAATTATTGAAATCAATAATTTTTTTGTTTATACTTGGCATCATTCTAGGTGAGGGTAGTATGTTGCTCAAGGTTAGGGACATACTGCCTGGGACACATACTCAGAGAGCTCGACCATGTCTCTCTTCATATAGTCCAGAGAGGTACATCTTATGTCATTCACACCAACATGAACTATGACAGAGTCATAACGGTACTTGTTGCTGAAAGACCTGAGTGCATGCATGATTTGGCAAATCCTGGCACCGGACAGGCAGCTGACGATGACTTTCTCCTTATCCAACCTGGTGAGTGGGACATCCATGTGTCTCACTATTAAGTCTCCAATGACAAGAAAACTTGGTTTTTGAGTGTTATACCTTACGGGCTTGGTGGGTGAGACATCAGTGTTGCTATGTGTCATGGGTACTGTGTAGACTGTGTTAGGTGTAGCAGACTTGTATTTTGGAGGTCTCTGGTGTTTTGGTAAGTTTTTCAAGAGAACCTCCACATATGTGGATTTATGAGTTTGATGTGTATTTTGTGTATGAGTAGTGGTATGTGTATGAGTAGTAGTACTATGTGAATATGTAGTGGTGGATGAGTTGCCAACCTTCTCCGTGTTACTGTTTTGAGTAAGAGATAGCATGGATTCTAGATTCTTGGTGTAAATACAGCTCTAGCACTCTGTACTAGAGTATGTTATTAGTAGAGGGTTGTCTGTGTACATGAGGCAATTGCTACACTGCCTCAAGAGACCCAAGTCAACAAGGCTGGCAGAAGGAACAAGGCTAGTCCATCTGTCCATAATGCTACATTGAAGACTTTTGTCACTAGGGGTGGCTTTTCAGAAATGATCACGGAGGAGCTAGACAAATGGATATTTCTGCCTAGGTTTTAAGGGAAAATTTGTTGAATTTAACTGTCCGGCTTTGGCGCACAAGAAGCTGAAACCTGCTCAGATGCAGGGTCTAAATATGACTGTTACTCCAACTGATGTTAGAATTTTTGTATGTGTTTTTTAATTTCTTATTAATTAGTAATGTACTCATTTTATTATGATTAATTTTTAAGTTTGAGATGCCTTCAAACAGTCTCGTGGAGCTAATTATATGTTCTAATGATTTTTCCATCTTTCCTATTGTTAGTAAAATATTGTCAGCAAAGAGTTGAACTTTTAGTTCAAAATCATCTTTTATTTTGACTCCATTAATGTTCTTATTATATCTAATACTATTAGCAAAGGGTTCTCTTGCTAATGCAAAAAGTAAAGGTGATAATGGACAACCTTGTTTTGTACCTTTTTGTAATTTAGAGGAATGGGAAATAAAAGAGCCTATTTTAACATAAGCACAAGAGTTATTGTAGAACTTTGAAATTAATACAGGTAGCTCAGCTGAGAAGTTATATACTTTGTGTTTTAAACAGATAAGGCCAATTAAATGAGTCAAAAGCTTTATCTAAATAAAGACTAATAGAAAGTTATTTTTTATTTTTATTTGAAGAGTCTATTGGTCTATGTATTATTATATTATCCTGTATTTGTCTATTTAAAATAAACCCTATTTGATTGTTGTTAATTAGTTTAGGTATTAATAAATTAATTCTGTTGGCTAAAATGGACATGAGCATTTTATAGTCCACATTTAAAAGTGAAATGGGTCTATATGATGAGCACTTTGTAGATCTATATGATGAGCACTTTGTAGGATCCTTATCTTGTTTTAAAATGGATGATACAAGGGAATATTTCCATGATGAAGGAACTTCAGCAGTTGTTTTTTAGACCTTGTCTAATATTTTAACACTATCATCCAGTAGTACTTTATATAATTCTGGTATAAGACCATCTAAGCCTGGTGTCGTATTATTTCTTAACTTTTTTATTTGATCTTTTATTTGTTTTTTAGTGAATGATCTATCCTGATATGAAATTCTGACAACAAATGCAAATTTGTTTTCTTTATTTTGCTGCTAGAAAAAATGCTATCTCAAGGGGTAATATAAATAATAAGTGATATTTACAAGTTCAGTAGTAAGAATGCTGAAAACATTTATCAGCAAAATGACCACATACTATTAGGAAAAGATGTTACCAGTTAAAGTAAACTGAATCAAGGCAACCAAGGAGGGAAATGAAATGAACTAGAAAAAAACTTACTAAATGAAGGGGGGGGGGGGTGAGCATGTGAAAAGTGAAGTAAAATTAAAGGAATAGAATAAAAAATATATTGTCAAAAGGAAGCTAAATGAAGGGGAGGTGAGCATGTGAAAAGTGAAGGAAAATTAAAGGAATAGAATAGAAAATATAATGTCAAAAGGAAGCAATTCAACTACAATTATGGAATGAGGTTAGAAGAGTCTCCACTTCTATTCTTAAAAGGACTTGCATTATTTACATTCCTCCATAGTGTAAACAGACTCACACTGGGATAGCTTATTTCAAGGCTGCATCCATTTTACATGATCAGGAGTGAGATATACAGCTAGTGCAAATGAAAATAGCTAGAAGTTGTTTTATTTCTGTAGTGTAATGTGAGCACTGTATGTATTAAAGTTATATACTCAAAAATTAAATTTGCTGATATTTTATACTCATTTGATATGTTCCCCTTTTCTGGAATGACCCAGCAGCACTACTTGACTAAATGACTTGCTCAGAGTCACATAGTATGTAAATGGAGGTGGAAGGAATCAGATACTGTACTATGGACTACAATGAGCCAAGTGAAATATATAAAAAGGGAAACAGCAGCAGCAAAAGTAGAAAAGTACCAGAAAATGTGCATCATCAGTTCAAAGAAACTAAAAGATGAAGCCTTCTAGCTTAGTTTTTTTTTTCTTATAACTAGCCAGTTTTCTAGTTTCAGCACTCAAATCTGTTTCTTTGATCTCAGCACTTGTTCAGAAAAAAAAATTCATCTGCTTTTACTGTACTTGTGTTTCTACCTACTTTATTTTACTTTTGCATCATCTTAAAAGTACTCAATTGTATTTATTACTGCTTGGTGTAACTCATTCTAAACCTTTTGGTTTAAACACTTGGGCTTCGGACCAGTTGTTTTGCACTGAGAGGGTTTGTAGTCTGCACTGTAGTGGCAGAACAGGTAGCTTACATCCTTCTAGGTTGGGAACTGCTGATTGAGGGCTCAGTGTCTGTTATTCTAAAAGTGTATTAATTCTGGTTTAAGCACTTGGGATTTCAGGCCAGTTATTTTACATTAAGAGGGTTTGTGGTCTGCACTCTTGTGGGAGGAGAGGCTGGACTCTGCCCTTTTGAGCTGGGAATTTCTGGTTGAAGGCTTATAGTGCATGCATATCTGACCTGCTTCTTACTGAAGTTGGTGCGCTTTGTTTGCTGTGGCATAGACTGGATTCGGGCCTGCTGGATCTAGCTTTGTTTGTGTAACTTGAGCACTAATCCAGGCATTCTCTAAAGTATTCAATTGTATTTATTACTGCTTGGTAGTAACTTGATTAAAGTGTAGCTATCATTCTAAGTCTTTTGGATTAAGCACTTGGGCTTCAGACCAGTTGTTTTACATTAGGAAGGTTTGTGGCATGCACTGTGGTGGCAGGACAGGTAGCTTTCATCCTTCTAAGTTGGGAACTGCTGATTGAGAGCCCAGTGTCTGTTATTCTTAAAGTGTATTAGTTCTGGTTTAAGCACTTGGGCTTCAGGCCAGTTATTTTACATTAAGAAGGTTTGTGGTCTGCACTCTTGTGGGAGAAGAGGCTGGACTCTGCCCTTCTGAGCTGGGAATTTCTGGTTAAAGTTTTATAGTGCCTGAATATTTGAACTGTATCTTACTGAAATTGGTACACCTTGTTTGCTGTAGCAGAGACTAGATCCAGGCCTGCTGAATCTAGCTTTGTTTATATGCTTGTTTGTTTGCTTGTTATTTCCCTGGAACGCTAATTCCATTTAATACGCGGCTTCTCAGTGCTTCTGTGGATCACTAGTGATATCTGCATTGCTTACTGTACTTATTTCCTTGTTTCACTTGAAAGAAAGTTACTGTTTGTCGTTTTTGCATTTAAGTTACCTGTAACACATTGCACTTAAGTTAACTGGCACTTGCACATTAAAGCAATTATATAAGTCAGCACTAAAATTAAAAGCACTACACCCTCACTCCCCACTGGCCCTTGTTTTCGATTATAAAGGAATTCCCAATATTATTCTAGCATGTCCAAAGGTCAGTTGTCAATCTCCTCTCTGGTCCAGCTGGTGAATCTGGGAATCTTGAGGCAATGTTACAACTGCCTCATGTACACAGACAACCCTCTCCTCCTCCCAACAAATTCCAACACATGTGAGAGATGCAACCATATAGCCAGACTGGAGGCTAAGCTCTCTCAACTCAGTACTGGCATAACCAGTCAGGAGGAGAAGGAAACCACACTCACTACAATTCCAGTCTCACATAGACCTATCATGACAGCAAACCAAACACATAATCACACAAAAACATACTCGGAGGCTCTAAATAAAGATCTGCCTAAGCAGCAGAGACCACCAAAGCAGACACCCAAGCAACCGCTACCCCAAAACAAAAAACATGCAACACATATCTCACAAAGCCAGTGTGCCGAACAGTCACAGCCCTTAAGACTAAACAACACACCTGATACACTTGTAATAGGTGACTCTATCGTCAGGCACACTGATGTCCCGCTCACCAGGCTGAACAAGGAGAGGGTCACGGTGAGCAACCTGTCGGGTGCTAGGATCCGCCACATAACACAAGCACTCAGGTCACTCCAAGGCAAGTACAAATATGACTCAGTCATTGTCCATGCTGGTGTGAATGACCTGAGACGTACCTCCCTGGACTACATGAAAAGAGACATAGAGGAGCTCTCTGAGCATGTGGCCCAGGCCAGTATGACCCTGACCTTGAGTAGCATCTTACCCTCACCAAGAATGATGCCACAATATGAAGACAAGATGATCAATTTCAACAATTGGCTTAAGTACTGGTGTCATTCAAAGGGGATCCAATGCCTGACAGCTTGGGATGATATGCTCGACAAGCCACGATGCTTCACTAGGGATGGCTTGCACCTGTCACCCCTGGACTTTCGGATATTGGCAAAGGCTCTTGCTACCCCCATAGTGCCTTTTTAGGCAAGGCTCAAAAGACAAACCCACCTCCATAGGTATCACAAGGGATAAGAAACTAAGAGTAATGCTACTCAATGCCAGAAGTCTAAACCTCAAGATGCATGCACTCAAAACTCTCCTTAGCATGGAGAACATCGATATCTGTGCAGTAACAGAAACCTGGTTCAGGGCTGCCGAGAGCACCCCAGCACTACCAGGTTATATCTCATACCATGATTTTCGGCCCCAAAACTTGGACCGAACCACAAAAGGAGGGGGAGTATCGATATTCATCAAAGATACCAACACCTCCAGGTTGGTGGCAAAGCACGAAGCATCAGAGACTATCCATGTGCAACTAACAGTGGGTAAAACTGCCTTCCAGTTTATAGCCTGCTACAGACCACCCTCCCAAACCCAGGAACCCCACTCGGCCTTCCTGAGAACACTGGAAAATATGAAGGTCTCTCCAAACACCATTATACTGGCGACTTCAACTACCCAAACATAGACTGGGAGCATTACTCTAGCTCCAACACCCTAGCCCAAAGGTTCCTAGAATTTATAAACTCAAATGCTATGGAACAACTTGTTACCACTCCCACAAGAGGGGAAAACATACTGGACCTGATCATCACCAACATGGGGACTCTATGCTCCAGACCAGAAGTGTATCCCTCACTGGTAAGATCAGACCATAAACTAATCTCTCTGGATATTCACATCCCGACCCCACCCCCTGCCCAGAAAACCACAGTGAAAAACTTCTCTAAAGCAAATTTCACACTCCTCAAAGCCGAGGTGGAATCCTTCAAAGCCCCCAGGCCTGTGGAAAATACGGCCCAGACTGCAGAATCCTTTATAAACGCATTATATGAACACCTTCAGGAATGCATGGATCATGCGATCCCAAATAAAACCAAGACCCAATCCTCCAAAGGCAGACATCCTGTCTGGTGGACCCCAGCCATAAACAAACTATACAATAGAAGGAGGAAGCTACTAAATAGTAGAGCAAAATCCCAAAAAGGGAAGGCATCACTGATCAGTATTAGCAAAAAACTATGGGCACTCATAAAATTGTCTAAGGCCAGCTTCGAGAGAAAAATTGCACAGGACACCAAGGATAATCACAAGGCTTTCTTTAGTTATGTTAGGAACCTGGGTGGTAATTCCCAGATATGCTCAGAATTAGTCCAAAATGACAAAAATACACCGAACCCACAGACATTGCCAACATCCTAGCTGACAGGTTCAGTGCACTTCTCCCCCCACCAAAGGACAAATATCTATCCCAGCAGAGTGCTGCCCCTGACATCTCAGATGCTCAGGTAAGAGCCGCCTCTCCAAAGCAAAATACACAGCATCAATGGGACCAGATGGTGTCCCAGGCTGTGTCCTACATGAACTCCAAGAAGAGCTAAACCCAAACATAAAACTACTGTTCAATCTCAGCCTTACTACAGGATATGTGCCCAAAGAGTGGCATACAGCAACAGTGGTCCCTCTCCATAAAGGTGGTGCCTCAACGGATCCTGGAAACTATCGCCCCATAAGCCTGTCTAGCTTGGTCTGCAAAGCTATGGAAAGGATCATCATGGACCTCATAAATAAAGATATTGGGGACCTACAGACACTGGATCCTACCCAGTTTGGCTTTGTTAAGGGCAGATCCTGTCTCTTAAACCTGGTTGATTTCTTTGAAACAGTCACCAAGGCCATTGACGAGGGGAAGGTGGTCCACACAGCCTACCTGGACCTTACAAAAGCCTTCGATACAATACCCCACTCGGGCATTATAGATAAGCTCAACAGCTTAAATATAAACCCCTATGTCACTAGATGGATTGCAAACTGGCTCAAGGACAGAACCCACATGGTTAGAATTGCTGGAGCCATGTCAGACTCCAAACCAGTTACAAGTGGTGTCCCAGAAGGCTCAGTCCTGGGACCTCTCTTGTTCGGTATATATTTCTCGGAGGTACAGGCCAACACGGAAGGACTGTGGCTGACTAAGTTCGCAGATGACTGCAAACTGGGCTCCATAATCGACTCTCCAGCCGACACAAGCATCCTCCAAAAGGGCCTCATAGAAACAGACAACTGGTGCCAGAGCCATGGCCTCAAGCTAAATGCCAAAAATGCATAGTCATCCCCTTTGGCAAAAACAAAGTGCCCATAAATTACCACATAGGTGGTAATCCATTAAGTACAGAAGAAGTAATTAGGGACCTGGGGACCCAAGTTGATAGCAATCTCTCATTTGACAACCACGTGGCCAAAGTGGTTAGAAAAACATTTTATATAGCCCACCTAATCATGAAGGGATTCACATCTAGATCAGGGGAGGTCATCGTGCCTCTTTACTCATCCCTCATCAGGCCCATAATTGAGTACAATGCCCCTTTTGGGATGTACCTTACCAGACACCTGCAGCAACTGGAAAGACCCCAAAAGTACCTCACCAAGAGGATCAAAGGGCTCAAACAGATGCCATATGCTGCCTGGTTAAAGAAACTCCAGCTCTACTCAGTGGCATACTGCCTGTTCAGAGGCAATCTGTGCCTGACGTATAAAGCCATGTCCAACCAGAATTAATGGACATGCTGCACCTCAGAAAATCCAAATCCTATCGAGCTACGCTCGAGAGACTTGAACCTCAGCACTGAAATAAATAGGACATGCTGGAGGGACAGATTCATAACCCAGAGGCTCCCTTCACTCTGGAATAAAATCCCAGTCCAGGTTAGGCAGAGTCCCTCATTGACTCTCTTCAAGAGGAATCTTGATGAGTGGATGGGAGATCGTAGGTTTACCCCGGGTATCACTTCTGTGTCACTGTTAGACAGAGGCACAGTATACTAACCTCGAAAAAGGGCATAGCAAAATAAATTTAAAATGGGTGGCGAAAGCCAAACACATTCTGGCTAGGCTTATAAATGCCCTAGGGCAGATAGCCCAGTATGAACCTATGAATCTATGAACCTAATCAAAATAATTTGAGAAGGCAACAGGGATATCTGATTTTTGCAAAATGCATCAGGAATTGAAAACAAAGGGTCATCCTTTTTTCATATAACAGTTGAAATTCCATATAGAATATTCAGTGCAGACATGCAGATGGCATCTTTATAAGGACACTGACAAAAAAGAAAAAAATACATTATGGAAGAGGGCAGAAAATATAATGCATCATCTATATCTAAAAAAACATATCAAGGCATGCTAAGAGAAATGAAAATATGTTAATCTTGGGTCCTTAAAATAATGAGGCTGTGGGTTGGGCTAGAATGGACTTTAACAATTTCAGGTGAGATGAGTCCAAATTAGGTCCACCTTAAAAACAGATATTTAACAGCACAGGGGAAGGCACATTACAGAGGCAAGGTTGTTGTTAAGTTATAAATGACAGCTGCAGTCCTAATGAAAAATTTGCATGGCTGCTAATAATTCCCTGCTTTTGTATTA
Source organism: Protopterus annectens (assembly GCF_019279795.1). Taxonomy (NCBI): domain Eukaryota; kingdom Metazoa; phylum Chordata; order Ceratodontiformes; family Protopteridae; genus Protopterus; species Protopterus annectens. The sequence continues at coordinate 385,042,017 of NC_056739.1, forward strand.
AGGTCAGATACACACAATAATGCCGTTCAAAAATGCATATGAAAAGGCAAGAAAATGTTAAAAGAGTGCCATAACAGTGTAGCAGACCATTGCTGAGTACGAAGTCAGCATCACTGTTAAATCTTTTTAGCCTGAGAAAGTGTGTGTTGTGTTCAATTACAAAGTTGATGTGCACTCCGCAGCTGTTCAGAAAATGCCTGGTGGTCTGATTGAAAGATCCCAGTCCCAAATTACTTGGATGTTTTCAGGCTTAACCAACATATCCATAGCAAATTAAACTTTACAATGATCTATTAGCATAGTAAGGTTGAAGCTTCTGTAATAAAGTTCAAGATGTACCTTACCCCTTTGATCCTGCAGCTTCATTTTTTATGTATAAGTATACTTCATGGACTGTTAAGGAATCTACAACTTTAGATTTATTTTACAGATAGTTGCCAACTATGGTGCATGTGAACATACACACACCCATGCACACAAACACTTTTGTGTTTTTTTTTTTTTTTTATGTGGGCTGTCACCAGGGCACACTTTCAAAGCTAGAACATGCCGCATTATACAGTTACAATACAACCATCCAATAAAATACCAAACCTACTAAGTATACAATCAAGACATTCCCCGGGATTCATGAAGCTTGCACCAGGTGCAGGTGTAGCGTCAGCGATCTAACACCAAATATGTCCACCGAGCGATTCAGGTACGAGCTGTTTCCATGTTTGCTACCTGCATACGCTACGCCTGCACAGCTCCCAGTGCCTGTATGCTAATCACCCCATGCGCAGCAGTGTAGCATGCAAATGAAGGTATATAGCGATTCAGGAAGTGGTGCAGGCGTAGTGTAAGCATGCAGAAATGTAAACTGAAAAAAAACAGTTTACATTTTTCAAACATAAAATTGGAGCCATGACAGCAGACCAAACTCATGTATTATACTGTTAATATATGCCAGTGGCTAAATATATAGCCACTGGCATAAAACAACATGCACAAAATATGAAAAAGAACACTTAATATTATGCCCACACTAACACAAAGTTAAAGCGCTGGGCATCGGTGCGCAAAGGGGATCGCAAGGAATATAAAAAAATATAGAATAAAACTGCAATGAAACACATGTCATGATTTCCCCATAATAGTCACTGGCAGGCATGTTACACCATACTCATGACGCAAGGGTTGCTAAGGGGCAGTGACAGTGTTATGCGCAGTAGCTAGGAATTAGTAGGCAATGCCCTGCAAATGAGAGGAGTAATAGTGATTCGCAGATTTCCCGCTGGTGTAAGGATGCACAAAACAGTTTAGCATTATAACACGGAGGTGAGCCCTTGAGATAAAAATGACATCAAGAGAGGGGTGTGTCGCCACTGCTGTAAGCACATTGGAGCATTGCTAAACTGGTCTGCCCCTAGCTAGGCAAAGCTGCAGGATAGGGGTGTGTCGAATTACCCATAGCTATGCTTAGTGGAGAGTACACAAGGTAACCGAGTATGCATGTGAACGGAGATGAAAACGCGCGTAAACCCAGTAAACGGGTATGCGTGTCGCACATTGCAGCTGAAACAGGAAGGATATAGGAAAGAAATAAGGAAATGCTGCAGCAGTGAAATTGGAGTACAAATGGCTAATTAACACCTAGGAGCCTACAGTGGGCCATTGACAACAGCAAACAAGGCTGCAAGCAGCTACCTGCAGAACAGGGAAGGGGAGGGGCTGTACTGCAAAGAAAACAGCAAAGTGTCAAAGCAGAACAAAGGCGATATGCAGTATATCAGCTACAAGGCACAATTCGCCATGACTGGGTAGGGAATGTACAAAACAAGAAAGACGGCAGGTGTATGCATGCCTGATAATGGGAGGGGATCCAGGTCTAAAAGTGATTTAAAGGGCAACAGAGTAATCAAGGCAGGCAAGTAGATCTCCACAGTAAAGGCCCCACACTTGCAGTACTCATTGCAAAACCCATAATTAAGACACGCAGCAGCTGGAATAGTTCATACACACCCACATACATAGACAGCATCCATAGCACAGTACTATAAAGTTTGAAAGCACCTCACACACATGTGTGTATTCCCATATACTCTGCACCAGTGGTGTATACAAATGGGGACCTTTTATTATGTACATGTTAGGGGCTGCCATAGCTTTGATCCATCAGCATGTGTTGGAGACTGAAGGTGGTGTAGAGGATGATGCGCACGACCACCGCAGGCACCAGAGGAAGAGGAGAGTGTTCAGACCCAGGCTAACCTACCAGAGGCAACATGATCTGGAAATAGTAGAGCATTACAGGGTGGACAGGGACACCCTACAGCAACTTGTGGAGCTGTGCCGGCCTCGCTTCACAGCCAGAACAAACAGAGGGGAACACATCCCAGTGGATACGAAGGTATGTGTAGCCTGGGAATGCTAGCTACATGTACCTTTCAAAGACCAACTGGGGATATCATGGGGATCTCACAGGCATCAGCATCCAGGGTACTACACCAGTTCCTGGATGCCATGTTACCACATGCCAATGAGCACATATACTTCCCCCGAACGCAGGAGGAGTTGGCCAGCAATATGCGTCTCTTCCACCATGTGGCAGAATACCCAGAGGTATTGGGTGCAATAGACTGCACACACATACACATCAAGTCACCACCCGGTAAGCAGGGAAGGCGCTGCATAAACTGCAAGAGATACCCTCCATTAACTGCCAGGTCATGTGCAATGCCCAGGGCATTATCATGGATGTGTGTGCTGGCAGCCCTGGAAGCTATCATGACTCCCACATCTGGCATGCCTCACAGCTGTATCGGTTATTTGCCAGGGGGGACATCCCAAATGGCCACCTGGTGGGGGATGCTGGCTATGCACTGGAACTGTGGATGATGACTCCCATCAGAAATGCACACACACCCATGCAGGAACACCATAATGAGGCACACGCACAAACCAGAATCATCATAGAGCATGTGTTTGGGATGCTGAAATCATGGTTCTGTTGCTTGGACATATCTGGTGGAGCCTTGCAGTACTCTCCAGGCACGTGTGCCCACATCTTCATAGTGTGTGCCATGCTACACAATATGGTCCTGTGGAAACAGCTGCAGCAGGGACAGAATGGTGAAGGCCCTCACAGCCCACCACCATTGCCAAGGGCCCCACAGGCACAGAGGTACTCAGACCACGAACACCCTGAGCCAACCCCAGTAGGCAGACGGAGGTGTTCCCAGTATGCCCATGCCTTGGCAAAGAGGGAATGTATAGCACACACACTGACAGTGTAGGCACCTAGGGACTGACACCCTTCTCCACCTGCACACACAGTAAAAATGGATGGCACACACACAAGACTTCCTGTAAATTGTCATGTATAGGCAGTCTACTGTGTGCATCCAACATAGGCAGCCCTCAACTATTGCACACACAACAGCCAGTGGCACAAGGTAAGTCAACACCTGAACAGTAAACTAAGCTATCAGCATATGCAGATACTGTATGTATAGATTCATAGGTAGGTACTTGGCCAACTGCCAGAGGCCATTCATAAGCCCAGCCAAAATGTGTCAGTGTTTGCCACCCCATTGAGTCATTAACCGTCCCTCTGTGGAGCAGAGCCAATGGCAGGATCCCTGGGGTGCATCTACCGTTCTCCATCCACCCTTCAAGGTTTCTCTTGCAGAGTGTTAGTTAGGGCTCTGTAAAATATAGATAGGGATGTTGTTCCAAAGTATGGGGAGTGTCTGTGACAGGAAGCTGTCCCTCCAGCATCTTCCGGTTATTGTTGTGGCAAGGTCAGCTCACTACAGTGTGTGGCTCACTGTGACATGGATTCCCATAGGTGGAGCATATCCATCAAGCCAGAGTTTGACATGGCTGTGTTGGTCAGTGGAGATCATCTCTGGGTAAACGAGATGCCACTGAGTAAAGCAGGAGTGTATCCAGTCCGGCTGCATAGGCCATATGTTGGAGGCCAGTATTCCCCTTGGTGAGGTACATTCATGGACCCCCCAGCTGTTGGACGTGTAGTCTGAGGTACATCCCACATGGATTATTATACCCTATGATGGGACTGATGAGTGATGAGTAAAGGGGCACTATAACCCCAGTATGTCTAGATGGGAATCCTTTAGTAGTCAGATGGCCTACATAGAAGGATGTCCTAACTACTGTGGAGTTATGATTGTCACAGGGGAGATCACTATCTACCTTAGTCCCCAGATACCCCATTACCTCGTCTGTATTAAAGTGGCCGCAGCTCATGTGTTAATATGTGGGTGCCAATTCCACTATGGAATGACCATGCAGTTAGTGGCACTTGGCTGGAGGCCATGTCAGTGGCACCCTGTGACATTCTCTGTGAGGCCCCCTGAGGGATGTCCGTGTCAGCTGGACTATCAGTCATGGCTCCCAGTTTGCAGTCATTGCCAAACATGTTCTGTTGTAGTCCACCTGTGTTTGCCTGTACATCTGAGATGTATATGCCAAACAGTAGGGCTCCCAGGACTGAGTCCTGTGGGACACCAGTCGTGACTGTTCAAGAGTTGGACCTGGAGACCACTAGTCGTACCATGTGGGTTGTGTGTGTAAGCCTGTTGGCAACCCAACCTGTGATGTATGGGTGAATGTACAGGCTGGTGTGTTTATCAATAATACCTGAGTGGGGCATGGTGTCAAAAGCCTTGGTGAGGTCCAGGTAGTATGTGTGAACCACCTCCCCTGTCATCTAACGTCTTGGTGACTGTATGTAAGATGTAAAACAGGTTCAGTAGGCATGAACTGCAGTCAACCAAGCTGACCTGGGTTGGGTCACGTGTCCGACGGTTACCAATGTCATTGTTAATGAGTGCCATGAGGATGCGAACCATACCATTGCAGACCAGGCTAGTCAGGCTTATGGGGTGGTAGTTACCATGGTCAGTTGTGATTTCCCCATGATGGAGTGGAATAACCATTGCCACGCGCCATTGTATGGGCATGTAGCCTGTGGAGAGGCTGAGGTAGGAATGCATAATTAGGTGGGGGGCAGGTTGTCATGTACAGTTTGCAAGATGCAGTCTGGGTCAACATCTGCCTCCATTGATGCTGTGTTCTGCTGTTAGAGAGGGCCATTTCCACCTGTGTGTCTCTGATGGTTGGGATACTGTACCTTACGGGTAGTGTTGTGGGCTCTTTAGGGGGTTAAGTATGCACCGCATGTATCTGCAAGGATGTTGGTGATATCAGTAGGGTCAGCATATTTTGTGCTATATTTCACTGGCACAGTGCAAATCTGTGTGTCACCATGTAGATCCTTGACATAGCCAAAGAAGGCTTTGTGGTTATCTTTCGAATCCTTGCGTATTCTCCTGCTGATGTTAGCCTTGGATGATGTCATGAGGGACCTACGTATCATACTAATAGTGGTCACGGATGTCAGCCTATCATGGCATTTGCTGTGTGTCTGGAACACTGTCCTATGTCTGTAGTATAGCCTGTTTATTGCAGAGGTCCACCAGACCGGTGTCCTTGTCTAGGAGGAGTGAGTCTTGGTTTACCAGTGATGGCATGATCCATACATCTGTGTAGGTGCCTATAGACTGCATTTTTAAATCTGTCTGTATCTGGAGCAGTGTTTCCCCTTAGCATGGGGGCTGTGAAACCCCCCACCCCTGTCACTAGTAGTGTAAATGTAGCTGTAGGAAAGGTATACACTGTGGTATCCGTGGGTGGGGGAGATGCTAGGGTGTGGAAACAGTGAATAGTTCATGGTCAGATCTAACCAGTGACCAGTAAACCTCCACTGTGGTGCACCTGTTGCCCATGTTGGTGATGACCACATCTAGTAGCTTCCACCCCACGTTAGGGAGGTTACCACCTGATACAGGGCATATGAGGTGATACATTCCAGGAAGCGCTGGTCCCAGAAGTGAGTACCGGAGTACGTGTCCCAGTTAATGGTATGGTAGTTGACATTGACCAATGCCAGGGTGTGTGTTAGGACTGTTGTGTTCTCCACTGTCTCCAGGTAGGTGGAGTGGAGGTCCTGGGTCATGGAGGGTGATCCGTAGCAGGCCACATTCAACATTGTTGTTGTGGCTGATGTTAGCTGCACATGGATGATCACAGAGGTATCATGCTGCCCCACTAACCTGGAGGTGTAGGTATCCCTGATGAATATGGATACAGCCCCTCCATGTCTGTCAGTCCATGTTCCGTGGCTGAAATGTGTGGTATGGGTTGTAGTCTGGTAGTGCTGGTGTGCTATCAGGAGCCTTAAGACAGATTGCAGTTAATGCACAGATGTTGATGTTGTCCATCCTGAGGAGTGCTGTGAGTGCATGCATGTTGTGATCACAACCCCTGGTGTTGAGTAGCATAAACCACATTGAATCTGCTATTGTGCTGTTTATGGAGCTGGTATTCACCTTCGGGACTCTCCTAAATAAGGCACCATGGGGCGCCAATAGCCTTGGCCAGTATTCCAAAGTGTAAGGCAGACACATAGGCTGGTATGGTATCATTGCATGCATGTTCCCCATCTGTGCTTGATTGTCATCTCCCCTGTAGGTAACCTAGTGGTAAGCAATAGAAAGCCTTAACCTTATACAAGTCTTCTAGCTTCCAAGATAGGCATTTGGAGTGACTAAGTATCAGTGTTCTGTATGTCCGTGCTGTACTCAACTGTTCCCTGACTACATGGTGAGTTCACACTGTATATTGTGATCTGAAGGTCTGTTTATTCACATATTATGGCTGTGATGGCCTGCACATTAGAGGTGCACAGATAGCTTACTATCTATCTGCCCAAGGGCAATTAGAAGCATAGCAACAGTGTGTTGGCCTTCCCCGCACCATTGATGAAGTAACTGAGCCTCTGTCAAGCATAGCCAATGAAGCAATTCCAGGCAGAGTTGCAGGAAGCTGTGGAAGACTGGGGTTGTGGAGGGTGATAGGGGCACTTACTGATCTAAAGAGGGCATGTTAATGTGGCAATTCAACACCATTCAATTCCCCAACAGGTCTTGCAGCTATCAAACTGGACAGGCTCACCCACCCCCTGGCTGTATGGTTCTGGGACACATGATCCCAGGGGTGTATAGTCTGTTACCCATTCACACAACAAGGTTTCCCTTGAAGTGTGTCAGTGAGGGGCTATGCCTAATGTAGTTAGGAATGTAATGTATTGTCTCACAGTACATGTGTTATATGTTGTTATTGCATGAGTACATGAAGCTCAGTGAGTTAGTGGGCTACCGGCCTTTGATTACCCTAGCTTACACATAGAAAGCATCTAAATAGGAAGTAGGCGGAAGCAACATTAATGTCAACAGTGTAATGGTTACAGCATCTACATAGTATCTGTGCATTCAAGGTTACAATCCCAATAAAGGCAGGGATGTTTATCATGTGCAAAAGTATACCTTAACCACAGCTTGCAGATATAGGTAGTAATCGTCTGTATAATAAACATTCGAATCACCCATATAAACCCATGTGTGCAGGAGAGTACAGTCAACAGAGAATGTAATGTCATGACAGCACATAGTGAGATGTGATGTCACTGACAGGTATATATCCGGAGTAGTTAGCGGATGTGGCCGTGTTTGCATGCACAGGTTATACATCACAACGTTTGTTTAACTGTGTTTAACCTCTGCTATAATGTCACACAAACACTGTTAAACATGCTTACAACTGGGTAAATGAGCCTTACTCTGCAGTAAAAACATTCGTAAAGCATCACAGGTGTCGAACCCTGGACCATGCACACTATAGGCATGGGACATACCACTAAGCCATCCGAGGTGTACACACCTTTCATGGTCCTGAGACTACACCTTATACCATATGCATTTCACTGTAATGATCACAAATGGGACAGTGGCCTTGTGAACATATGTACAGTACATTGTAATGTACTGTAGTTTGTGAACCAACACATTCCAGTCTACAGATGTATTACTGTTACAAACTAATATGAAATATATATATATATATATATATATATATATATATATATATATATATATATATATATATATATATATATAGATATATATATATATATATATATATATATATATATATATATATATATATATATATATATATATATATATATATATGGGATCCATACAGATTCCCGAAAACATTTTTCACCGAATGATTATCGGTAGGCATATTTACGTGAAAGTGCTTTTCACCGAAAAAGCACTTTTGCGTAAGTATGCCTGTTCCGGAGATCATACTACAGTGCGGGTAAGGAAAAATCCCCTTTTCCCCACTGTAGTGCGATCTCAGCATGAGAATATTAAAATAGGGGGGGTGTGGGGGTGCAGGGGGGCTTGCCCCCCTGCATAAACATAGATTTTATTTTTTAACGCACTTTAACGAAAGAAAAGCGCTTTTGTTAAAGTGTGCTCGGTGATAATGGAGCCAGCCTTTTGCACTTTCGTGCAAAAGTCCTAGATATATATATATATATATATATATATATATATATATATATATATATATATATATATATATATATATATATATATATATATATTATACAGTTACAGCAATAGCCATATATATAAGCATCTATGAACACACGTCGTGACACAGAACCACTTCAAAGGAATTGGAGTGTACACAAAACACATGCAGCTCTGGTATCATAACAATTAATATTAACGTAAGTCACCATAGAAGGGGTGGTTGTTGTGTATGTGAAGATTGGGTGGGGAGGAATGATGGGTAATGCAATCATGCCTCAAGGAGGGCCTGGGTCGGATGTCCAATAAGTGAACTGGAGGGGCATACATGGAGTATGGGGACAATATAAAAAGGACACAAAGCAAGAACCATACTCATTCATAATACACCCTGTCATGTCACATTGCAAAACCTACTTTCACAAACATATGAACATTAACATGTATCAGACATATGTACACCAACTGATTGTCACATATGTTGTCAGTAGTGAGGAATGTCTGTAGTACAATGTATATTCTAAACACCATAACATTCGTGCATATCTCAGATGCCGTAGTGGTAAGGTCAGTGACTGTGGTGTTCATGGTCCCGGGTTCAAGACCTGCAAGGGCTGTTAGGTTATTTTGAGGGCCAGAATAAGGGCTTTTGGATGCAGGTGGATTAAAGCACTCTTAAGCGGTTGTAAGCGGGTTTCCACATGTTTGCGCGATGGTAAGTGGCGCTGCTACATGGTAAAAGGAGAAGAGCTTCACATGTTTGACCTTTGCTTAACGTCATGCAGACCATGGGCAAACCTGCTCTCAACCACGTAAATGTGCATTATTCACACTTTCCCTACCAGTGCCTACTCTGAGAGGTAAAATAATAACACCTTCCAGGAGTAAACCCGCACCCATGTACTCCAGCCTCCAATTAACCTAACACTAAGCTACCTGGGATGTACCTATCCCAGATGTGTATGCAGACAGGTTAAAACACAAAAGGGAGGAATGTGTTGAAATAGGACAACCCGCCATGTACCCAATTATAGGTGTACGCTGATATATATATATATATATATATATATATATATATATATATATATATATATATATATATATATGTAGATTTATAGATAGGTTAGAAACATTTACACATCTGTGGAGGTGCAGATAAATGTATGCAATAATGTATATATCTATCTATATATATATATATATATATATATATATATATATATATATATATATATATATATATATAGATATATATACACATACATACATACATGTCTGTAGACAGCATCCAAAGTGGTCACATCTGAGTATAACATGGACCATAGCAATCACACATTCGAACCCCCCCAAAACAATATGAACATAACATAGGAAGAGTATATGCCAATACGCTATTACAAATATGTTCTATGGACACAGTCACCAACATAACTGCATTGACTGCAAATATCCATGACAGAATTACACAGACAGCTTTCATTTTGCAAATCTTTATTACATTCCGATGTATTGCCAAAAGGATTCAAGGACTAACAGTACCTGCATGCTATACAGGAAGCATTTAATAGTGCCTTAATGAATCAGCCTGCATTTACCATAGTATTAGTCCACTAAGGGATAGGTGTTCACATAGGGAAAGAACACCCACACACATATAGACGTTGTATAAAAGGGGTTCCTACACACTTGCATGTGCTATGTGCACCCACCAAAATCTACCCCACAAACAAAATAATTGCATCAATACATACTGTCATACCATAACCAATTATGCAACTGCTGTACAACATCTGCTGAAACCTTAACATACCTGGACACAGACACACTAACATGGCCCTATGTGAAATAGATGCCGTTATACAATTGAGCAGCTGCTGATGTAACAGGGTTTGTATGAACTAATCCCGTTTCAGAGGGTTGAAAGGTCTGCACACCAGGAAGTTTTACCGAGTACTGATTATAAGCACAGTATGATACACAGTAACACCAAACTAAATATGTCTGGTAAGCACACTGTAAACCCCCTAACATTATATGCATAGCTATGCAGCCTTGAGCTGGTCAAACAACCTGGCCAGACTGACACATATGCAGAAGTATTAGGTACAGACAAACCCTGCACAAGTAGCAATGTTCAGAAATATAACAGCAGTACTCACATTTAGACCAACTCCTCCAGGCATTACACACAATATATTACTGTTAGTCTCAATACAGCTGTTGCAATGGATTCCAAAAAACCTCCACACTGTCTTCATCACAAGTAAGGCAAAGGGACAATGCCCAAGTGGAGTACTCAATTATACTCCACTGTAGCCATGGTATTGGCTAAGGCAGTAGCAGCGCAGCTGATGTGCATGTAATTAGCTACTTAGGAACACCAATTGGCCATCGGGATAGCACATGTTACTGATCTGTAATTATAAAAGGTTGCCTTGTCACACATTCAAACCATCTGTATCTACCTGTAGGATAGTACAAAACACGGAAATAAGAAACAAAAATGAGTAGTACAGTACTTCACAATGCCTCTGATTAATAAGACGGTATGTATAACATGTAGTATGTTTGTGTATGTAGTATCTGTACTGTAAGAATTACAGTGTAATCAATGCATATAGTGGAAATAGCTAACTTGTAGTGATGTATTGTTGAGCAGTAGTAATGCTTGTAGTATTCTATGTGTGTACTGCTGTAGGTCACACGGCACACTCCACATACACCACAAGGGATGCTATGGGCTTGGAACCCACCATTTTGCTTTCAGCCACTGTCAGTGTCAGGAGTGGTCCAACAAGTATGTGCTATAACAGGGGATAGTATATGTTGTTATATTGTAACAGTCGACATATGTATGGGTGTATAAGTAAGATGAACATGTTAAAGGTGGGCTTACCATGCAAATATGGCATGCATTGTGGGATATTGTGCCAATAACTGTGTAATGTACAGGTGTCTAGGCAGATCTGTATTCTATTCTACATAGCAGTTCTGATATGTTATGCAAACAGTAGTTATATCTATTGGCAATTACAATACTCAATGACAGGATACATAGCATTAGTATTCATCTGACAGGTTAGCAGCATGATAGCAAAGATAATTGGAAGAGCCAGGTAACTATCCATGCACATAACACATGTAATATCCACCTCTCTACTATTGTTTGCAAGCAATAACAGCTGTGCATGTGTACATGTTATGCAAATGTGTAGTGACCCTTGTTACAGGGCTGGGCCAAATGGCTATGTGCACACCTACATAGAGTGGATATTGAGAGTACAGACACACTGGTTGAACTACCAGGTTTGTGTAGCCCAACCTAACAGCTGCCTGCACATACTGTATGTAAGGTAGTGCACAGCACTGGTAATGAAACAGGTTGCACATCATCTTTAACTCCAGTGTAACATCTGCAGTAGGAGTGTAAGATGTAGGAGACAGCTGCCCATGTGTAATAGCTGCATCATAGGTGATGGCTCACATTATCTGATTATATCCTGATCATGTTGATAGTGGCATCAGAGCCTATTGATACATGACTCTGTTTGGGGAGTGGGTGTCTGTGCCCAACAGAGCTCATGGTCCTGGTGGATATGTGAGTATATACCCAGAGAAGGAAACAGACCTGTAGACACATGCATCATCTGTAATCAACTAACAGGATGTGATGTGCTCCTCAGAGGAGGTTCGCTGCCAAGGGTAGCTACACTGTTTCTGTAATAGCCAGTGTTGTCATGTCCATAACACAAATAATTACATGTGAGCATCACTGTCTATAACATCTTCATAGGCAATACATAAACTAAAGACAGTACTTGGTACTTGTAGTACTGACTGCTCATACAGGCATGTCCACTAGTCAGCTACTGGTGTCTCCTAATGTGAGCTTTGTGTATGTGGCCATCCTGGGGGAATGTAATCTCTATGCCATGTACACTGCCAGACCCACCTAACACCATGCCCCACACATTGTCTGGGATGCAGCTACAGGGGTAAGCTGGATGGCAGCCCAGTCTACAGCCATGACTGGACTGGACAGTCATGAGGTGTAGGTTAACACATGCAGCTCATCAACACAACCAACACATACCCTTACCAGAACACAGTAAGGACACCCACACACACTACCGGTAATCACACACATTCACAGATGCATCTAAGTATCTGGCTGAACAAGTGACCCCCCCAAGCAGGAAGAGACAGACACTGATATACACAAACTGTATGACATAGTATGCATAATTGTGCCACACCTCTGAACACATGACTGGAAACATGCCCAACAGTACTCATTTGTGAGTGCAAACCCTAGCACTATGTTACACACCGACCTATACGAGGGCATACATACTGTCAGCTGCCTGTCTGACATGATTAGCCACATACTCATACACTCAGACCACCTATTGATATATACACATGGCTCTGGCATATTCCATGTTGTTGTGCAGGACCTGTGATGCAGTAGCCTGGACAGCATGGAAACACATGTAGGAACTGTCAGGTCTTGTAGGCCATGCAGGTATGTCCCAAGGCCTGGGTAGCATTCCGCCACTGGCCAGAATGATACTGCAGTACAGGGACAAAAGGATTGTATTCCACAATTGTGTAGTGTAGTGGTGCATGTTGCAGGGTATCCAGTATCTGTCATCCTGGGATAATATGGTTGACAGACCATGATGCTTTGCCAGACATGGCCTGCACCTGTCACCCCTGGGAATCTGGATACAGCCTAGGGCTCATGCTTCCCCTATAGTGCCTTCATCATGCACAGTTCAGGTGAGGGTCCACTGCTGTTACAGGGACAGCCAAGCAATACACTGTGGGTCTCGCTACACAATGATATATGTCAGAAACACTATACGGACACACATATGTCAATCCCTAACATGGAGAACATATCTGTGCAGTGGCTGAGACATGTTTCAATGCTCTGGAGAGCACACCTGCATGACCATGTAATAACACATACCTCACCTTTTGCCCATTATCCTTTATTGGAACACATGGGCCATAGGTGTGTCCATATTCCTGAAGGATATGTACACCCCCACGCTAATTGCACTTGCATAACATCAGATGCATTATGCTGAGCAACTACCTTTGTGCCACAGTGGAATTCAAAATGCACCTTGAGACAGATCACCCACCAGGCCGCGGACTTCCCAACTGCCATAATGTGCTGTAATGGGGAAGAATAGGTCTGAGACAGAACCATACTATTGGCTACTCTCAACTATTCCATTATGAACTGTGAAGACTCCTCATGTACCAACACCTGCGCTCAATGCATGTTGGATTCCATCGACCCCACTGACCTGGATCACAGTAGTCACACAAACAGGGCTAACAGTATGCTACACATAGTTAGTCTCCAATGCCAATGTTATGTTCCCTAAGAGCAGAGCGGTGAGTGCCATGGCACCCATGCAGATGGACAATGCATGTGCAAATGCTGAATACTACACAAATGAAACCTAAGCAGTCACATATGTGCAGTGATTGTGCCATTGAAACAGAACCAGGAGTCAACCCAACACAAACAAGTAGGCAAACTGGTGGTACCATGCTTTAAACTGTACCACAGAAGGTAGTAACTGTTGCAAGAGTGAACACACATGAGTGTAGGTGATCCCTGTTCAGCCTCAGTAAGATGCAGATACACCATATGAAACCATGCAAAGCTACCATGAAACCAATCAGCCACATATTATGAGGCCAAGCACAGAGCATTCTATAGCTGTGTCATTAATCATAATGGCAATGACAAGACCTGCCATGCTGCACAGCACTATGGCATGGGAAGTACTGCACCTACAGAAATAGCACCCGCCCATCCTGATAGGGCCTTGGAGAACCTAAACCCACTCCCACCTCCCCACCCCAACAGGTACGCTTAGTAATATATCCATGTACACTACAGGGCCCCTGTACTAACGACTATGCAGGTACAAGCTGCACTCTCTAATGCCATACATACAGCTTTCATGGGACCTGTCACCATCCCAGGGTGTATCCTACACAAATGTAAGAACATTCAGCTATCCACATACTCATCATGTTCAATCATAGCTCCATGTCAGGCTGTGTACACACCGAATGGTGCACAGCAACAGTTATCACACCCCACAAAGGGGAGACACCATTGATAATGGGACATAGTGCACAACTACCCTGCTGAGTCTGGTCTGTACAGCCATGAACCGTGGTCAATGTAATTGATGTACTCGGTACAGATGTAGATGACAGTAGGGTTGATTCACACTGCATATCATGACCTTGCCAGGTCGTATGACACCATCACCCATACTGTGTTCCAGCTACACTCAGTAAACTAGGTTCATAGGTTCATAGGTAGGTACTAGGCTATCAGCCCAAGGGCCTATGTAAGCCTAGCCAACAAGGTTCCCTGGCTTACGCCACCCAAGAAAGTTATTTTCCTGTGCCACTGTCGAGCAGAGACACAGAAGTGATCCCAGGGTGTATTTCCTATTTCCCATCCACTCATCAAGATTTTTCTTGAAGAGTGCTAATGAAGAACTTTGCTTGACATAGATGGGTAGCCTGTTCCAGAGTATGGGAAGTCTCTGGGACAGGAATCTATCCCTCCAGCATGTCCTGTTTATTGTGGTGACAAGGTTTAGGTCCCTAGAGTGTGTAGCTCAGAGGGATTGGGATTTCTTTAGGTGTAGCATGTCCAACAGCTCAGGGTTTGACATAGCTTTATATGTTAGGCAGAGATCACCTCGGAGTAGGCAATATGCTACAGAGTAAAGCTGGAGTTTTTTGAGGCGGTCAGTGTAGGGCATTTGTTTGAGGCCAGTAATCCTCTTTGTGAGGTACTTCTGTGGCCTTTCCAGCTGCTGCAGATGTCTTGTGAGGTACATTCCAAAATGGGTGTTGTACTCTATAATGGGTCTAATGAGTGTCGAGTAGAGGGGAACTATGACCTCTTTTTTCCCTGGATGACAACCCTTTTATGATGAGGTGTGCCATGTAGAAGGACTTCCTGACTACTGTGCTGATGTGACTATCAAAGGAGAGACTACTGTCCACCTGGGTCCCAAGGTCTCTTATCACACATTCGGTGTTAAGTAGGTTGCTGCCTATGTGGTAGTTCATGGGTACATAGTTTTTACCAAAGGGGATGACACTGCACTTTTTGGCATTGAGCTTGAGGCCATGGGTCTGACACCAGGCATCTGTCTCAGTGAGGCCCTTCCGTAGGATGTCCACATCATTTGGGGACTTGACTATGGCTCCTAGTTTGCAGTCATCTGTGAACTTCATTAGCCAGAGGCCTTCTGTGTTAGCCTGTACTTCAGAGAAGTAGATACCAAACAGGAGAGGTCCCAGGATGGAACCCTGTGGTACTCCACTTGTCACTGCTTTGAGGTCAGATTTGGAGTCTGCAACTTTTACAGTGTGGGTTCTGTCAGTGAGCCAGTTGGCAACCCATCTTGTGACATAGGGATTTATACCTAGTTTAGTGAGTTTAGCTATAATTCCAGAATGGGGGATGGTGTTGAAAGCCTTGGTGAGGTCAAGATAGGCTGTGTGAACCACCTTACCCTCATCTACAGCTTTGGTGACTGCCTCAAAGAAGTCGATCAGGTTCAGGAGGCATGATCTGCCTTTCACAAACCCGAACTGGGTGGGATCCAGAGTTTGGAGGTTACCAATGTCTTTGTTTATGAGTTCCATGATGATATATTCCATGGCCTTGCAGACCAGGCTCATCAGGCTAATAGGTCGATAGTTCCCGGGATCAGTGGTGGCTCCCCCTTTGTGGAGTGGGATAACTGTTGCTGTGTGCCATTCAGTGGGCACAAAGCCTGATGCAAGGCTATTATTGAACATGGTGCTTAAGTGGGGAGCCAGTTCATTCTGAAGTTCATGTAAAACGCAGCCTGGGATGTTGTCCGGTCCCATGGATGCTGTGTATTTGGCTTTAGAGAGTGCAGCTTTTACCTGCATAGTTGTGATTACAGGGACTCTGCATTCTTCCTGTATAGATATGGGCCCTTTAGGGGGTGGGGGGGGGTAAAGTTAGCACTGAACCTATCTGCCAGGATGTTGGCAATATCAGTTGGTTCTGTAATTTCTGTGCCTTTGTGCTGTAACTCAGAGCAGATCTGGGTGTTGCCATTGAGATTCTTGACATAGCTATAGAATGCTTTGTGGTTGTCCTTAGAATTAGTGGTGATTTTGTTTTCATAGCTAGCTTTGGAGGATCTTATAAGGGATCTCAGCTTCTTACTGAGGCTGACCAGGGAGCTCCTCCACTCATGGGATTTTACTCTCTTTTGCAACAGTTTCTTCCTTCTGTTGTACAGTTTGTTTATGGCAGGAGACCACCAGATTGGCTTCCTTTTTCTGGAGGATAGCATCTTGGTTCTGTTTGGGATAGCATGATCCATGCACTCATGTAAGTGCTTATAGAGTGCATTTGTGTAGGATTCAGCAGTTGTAACTGTATTGTCCATCTGCATGGGTGTCATGAAGTTCACCACTTCTGTCTTAAGAAGCATGAAGTTGGCTTTGGAGAAATCTTTTACCATGGTTTCCTTAATGGGGGGTGGGGGCAGGATGTGGATATCAAGGGTGATTAGCTTATGGTCATATTGGACCAATGAGGAGTTGACTTCAGGTGTGGAACACCGGTCACTCATGTTGGTAATAACTAGGTCTAGGATATTGTTGCCCCTGGTTGGGGTGTGGATATGTTGATCCAGGGCATTGGAGTTCATGAATTCCAGAAAGCGTTGAGCTAAGGAGTTGGTACATGAGTAGTTTTCCCAGTTAATGGTGGGGTAGTTGAAGTCACCCATTATTAGGGTGTTTGGTTGAACCCTAATATTTTCCAGTACATCAAGAAAAGAAGTGGGAATCCTGGGGCATGGTGGGGATCTGTAGCAAGCTACAATTTGGATTGCAGTTTTGCCCAGAGTTAGTTGCACTTGGATAACCTCGGATGCATTATGCTGAGCAACTAGCCTGGAGGTGTGGATATCCTTAATGAATATGGACACACCTCTGCCTTTGGTGTTTCAGTCCAGGTTACATGGCCAAAAGTGTGGTATGAGTTATAGCCTGGTAGTGCAGGGGTGCTCTCTGGAGCCTTGAACCAGGTCTCAGTCACTGCACAGATATCGATGTTCTCCATTTTAAGGAGTGCCTCAAGTGAGTGCATTTTGAGATTTAGACTTCTAGCATTGAGTAGCATTACCCTCAGTTTTTGCTTGCCTGTTCCTGTTACGGTGGTGAATTTGTTATTTGAACCTTGCCTAAAAAAGGCACTATAGGGGCAGCAAGAGCCTTAGCCAGTATCCAGAATCCCAGGGGCGACAGGTGCAGGCCATCTGTGGCAAAGCATCATGGTCTGTCGACCATGTCATCCCAAGCAGACAGATACTGGATCCCCTTAGAATGACACCAGAAGCTTAGCCAATTGTTGAAGTCAATCATTTTGTCCTTGTACTGCGGTATCATTCAGGGCAATGGCAGAATGCTACTCAGGGCTAGGGTCATACCTGCCTGGGCTACAAGATCAGAGAGCTCTTCCATGTCTCTTTTCATGTAGTCCAGGGAGGTACGTCTCAGGTCATTCACACCAACATGGACAATGACAGAGTCATATTTGTACTTGTTGTGGAGTGACCTGAGTGCGTGGGTTATGTGGCAGATCCTGGCACCTGACAGGCAGCTGACAGTAACCTTCTCCTTGTTTAGCCTGGTGAGTGGGACATCAGTGTGCCTGACTATAGAGTCACCTATGACTAGTGTGTTGGGTACATTGTTTTGCCTTATTGGCTGTGGTTGAGTGGCACACTGAGTCTGTGGGCTATGTGTCATTTGGGTTGTGTTGGGGATGGAGGTTGCTTGCGTTTCTGCTTTGGAGGTCTCTGTTGCTTAGACAGATTATTATTGAGAGCCTCCGTGAATGTTTTTGTGTTACTATGTGTGGATTTTGGTGGTGTAGATTTAGTGAGACTATGTGATGAGTGTGGTGTGGTGCAAATGTTTACCTTCTCCTCATGACTGTCAAGTTCAGTCTTGGTTGGAGAGAGCTTTACCTCCAGTTTGGCTAGATAAGTGCATCTCTCACAGGTTGTAGTGTTGGGTGGTAGGAGGAGAGGGTTGTCTGTGTACATGAGGCAATTTCTACATTGCCTCAAGATGCCCAGATTCATCAGATAGACAGGAGAGAACACTGGGAGCTGACCCTTGGACATGCCTGAATAAAAACTATTTTCCTCTAGATAAGTGAGGAAAGTGAGTACAAGAGCTGTTTTTCTCTAAGCAAGTGAGAAAAGTAAGTACAAAAACTGTTTTCCTCTAGGTAATGAGGAAGATTGAGTGCTATAGTAATTAGTAGCTTATTTAGTGCTTACAAGTTCTGAACAAGTGCTGAGCATGAATAAGCAAATTTAAGTGCTAAAACTAAGAATCTGTATCTGCACTAGATGAGTTACAGGACAGAAACAAGTGCAAATGCAGGCTTTCAAATCAGAATGTTGAGAGAGATGGAAGAGATTGCCCAAAATGGCTAATAACTACAATTTCTGGGCCAGAACCACTCCTTATGTGGTAGACAGGTTACCTAGTGTTTACCACTCCCACTGATAAGCTAGAAGGCTTCCCTCCAACACAGAAAGGCTTGGGGGCTCAGAAGCTTACATACAGTCCTGGATACAGCAAATCTGTATTTGGAACACTAGTTACAGGAAAGGTAGGAAACAGGCTTACATTTTTTTATTTTTTTACAGAAAAGTAGCAAAAACAGTAGTAAAAACAATTCACATGCAGTGCAAGCTAGCACACTTGAGTATGTAGCAATATTAGACCAAACACAGTTTAAAAATGCAATTAAATTAAAAAGGACTAAAAGCAAGTGCAGAAAGAGTTTATTAGGTAGAATGTGGTAAAGAGATGGGACTGGGGGAGTGTCCCAGATCAAATCTACAGTGGGCCGGGCAACTGCAAAAGCCACCAAATTTAAACTACAAACCAAAAATAGGGAGGGTGGGTGGGACAAAACAGTTTCAACAGAGATCTAAGCAACAACTAACAGTACAAACTCTAAAACCAAAAATATATACTCAGCTCTGTATATTTGCAGATCAGTCTCTCAGAACAGGGAGACAACAGTTTCAACAGAGATCTAAGCAACAATTAACAAACTCTATAACCAAAATAAATATACTCAGCTCTGTATATTTGCAGATAGTCTGGAAGGCAGTCTCTCAGAACACAGGTTCCAGCAATTAATATACCTATGTCACAGGAGTGTTTGGCAACTGGACTGCTGGCAGAACCCACACTACAGAGGGTGTCCGATGAATACACGCACATCAAACCAGTGCCAGCTACAGTAATACAGGGGTAATTCCTGGTACGTCCCCTCTTTGGTATCTATACCACATAGACTAACACAGAAGGCATCAGCCTATTGATGTCTGCAAATGACTATGAACTAGGAGCAATAGTCGACTCATTGTGTGCTGCATTCAACATACAGAAGGGCCTTAGTGTGTCAGATGTGTGGTGTGTGATGTATGGCCACATTCTGACAGCTAAGTATTGCATTGTCATCCCTATGTTACAAACCCTGTACCCATTAACTACCACCTAGGCAGCGGTCAACATAATGGCAACTGTGTGTATGAGATGCAGATGGACAGTACTTCCCTTTGATAGTTACATCACCACAAAAGACAGGTAGCCATATGTGGCACCCCTAATCATGACAGGGTGCCATCCAGGAATATAGAGATAACTGCTCAGCCATACTCAACTCCCATGTGGCCCATAATAGATCACATATTTCCTTTAAGGGTTAATGCCCATGTTTACATGGCCTACACTGGCCTTCACAATCCCTAGCTGCACTATGTAGCATGCAGCCTACCCTGAATAAAGCCATGTCCAACCCACAGGTGTTGGACATGCTACACTTAACACATCCTGATCCCAAATAAACACATACGTCATGGACATCCACCTGTCTAGTACAAGGATCACAACATGCCTGACAGATCCCTGTCCCATACACTTAACATAGTCTTGCCATACTATGCATCCCTGTCCAGCGGAGCTGCACATTGCCCCTCTCTGTGACATGGTGTGATGACCGCATGCCAAACATACCAGTAACCATGTGTATCAGTTCTGTGGCACTGCTTGAACTGGCCACTGAATATTACCTGTCTGTTGCCTACAGCTAGGTAACCTGTCTGCCTAGGCTCATAAATGGCCCAGGGCATATAGCCTACCACATCACTATGACCATACATGCCATAGTTGATACCCAACCCTGCAAATACCATCAGGCTAGCTATTGTCCCATGTGTTACACATGTGCAACACAGGCAATACATGGCAGGATGCTACACAGCTGTACAGTGCCATGTAGATGTATATGGCAAAACACATACATGCTTGCAAGTCTGCAGGGTCACAGGTCATGTCCCTAATGGCTATGTATGACTATATATGTGGCATATACACAGCATTAAGGTCGATTGCATTAATGTGAACACATCCAGGCATGTGCTGATAGGTAAAGACACCACTACAGGCAAACAGACATGCCCACGTCAAGACAACATCCACATGGTGTATGAGCAATGTCATCACATGACACACACATATATGGTGATAACATCACATCACCAGTAGGTGTCAAATGTGTGTGACTTATACATGTCAGTGGTGTTAGTGTCATGTAGATCTACAAAGACATATTTGTAAACTTAATAAATGTGATACACATGTATGTTCAGCTGTACTGCTGTACTTCTCTGTGTGTTATTGTGACCTGTCTACATTGCTATGTCTTCCAGGTATGCCCCGTACCTGCCTGCCACCATACAGCCCCTTGGAGGATGAGGTCCTCGTCCCATACCTCCTCGACAACTGCACAGCGCTCTTCAGCCATGTACCACAGGAAGCACAGCAGTGGGATGCCCTGTGGGAGGAACTCTGCAGGAGGGTAAATGATGTTGGTGGTCACAATTGCACCTATCAGCAGGTGCGCCGACACTGCACTGACCAGATAAGATGGGCGAAACAGTGTGCCAATGCAATTGCCAGGGAACAAGGTGCAACAGGTGGGGGGCCACTCACCCAGCCCCCACTCACACGTACTGAGGAGCAACTGGCCAACCTGGGGACACCTGCAGGCCTCCATCCACAAGCATTAGCTGGTATTGTGGAGGTGGGTGTCTCTCAACCACCGAGCCTGGAGTTGCCTGGTAAGTCACTACTGCACATAAAACACAACCATATATCACATAGTTACATGTGTTACTGTACAATATGTAATGTAACATCATATGCAAGGCATGTATGCACACATGCCACATACTATAGTCTGCTACTCTATGTATGCACAGATGTGCATACTCCATAGGATAGTGTATTGTACTGGCTTATGTGCTAACATAGACATTGCACCCTGTAGCTACCACACAGGTGTGGATAATCTTACTGCTGTGACACCCCTGTTTAGGTACCTCTGGCATTTTGCAGTGACAGCAGCCTGTGTCAGGTGAGATTGTTATTATTTACCAGGCTTGATACTGCATGGAACATATTAATTGCATGCTATCTGCCATAACACACGTACACATAATGTATGGTGGTCCTGGTAATGGACACTGGTCAGACCTGCAATGCATCACACTGTTTACCTATGTGAAACAATTGTAGACTATTTGAAACACCTACACTAAACCTTCCAAACTGTCATTGCCAGATGTGTGGACAACAGTGAATACAATGGTGGAGGTGTGTTCCACTGTAGGGACAGGTACTACATATCAGCATTACACATGTTGGGAATATGAACAGTACTGTACAGAGAGCATATGTGTGCACACACACTTAATATGTTGGAGCTGGAGTATGGCCGGCCCACAGGATACACCCTTGTGGAGTATACCCTTGCTATGAATGTCACACACTGTCATGTGCTATCAGACATGTCCATGACATGTAGTGGGCTGACTGCAACACTGGTCAACTATCCCGCAAAACAAGTCTCACATCCCATACATACCACCCTTTGTCTGCATAACCCTGTCCTCAGTGGAGCATATGACATCTATGGGTGTATGTCATATGGGATAACACTGACATGTGAAAGACGATGGCCATCACAACCATTGGACTGCACATGTGTACACATGGCCATGGAGGATGGCCAGAGACATGAAGCAAAGCACACAGTAGAAGTGATGTACATGTGTCTACACCCTGTTGTACATTGGCTCGACACAATACAACTATGGCCTTTGTGTAATGGTGCTATTGCAGATGTGAAACACTAAACATCAGACAGGCCTGTGCACAGCTTGTGTAGGCATAACATGAAACCACCACATAACATGTCCTGAACATCTGGAGTGTGTCACGACATGGAAGCATACACCTATACAGTATCCAAATACATACATGTGTTGCACAACATACACATATATCCACATCCTGCCACAGATACAGTAGATTCACCTTGCTGGTGTCAGACATCACTGTCATGCCTGCTCCTCATGTGTGTGAGGTACACAGATGGCATGTGGGACATAGAGAACTTGTACATTAGCCATGTGTGGGCATAGTTGGCAGGTATCAGTAATATGGTTGCAGATGTGCAGGGGTGTCATCCTTATACCCTACTGTGACCTGTGTCACACATTCAACATTAGGGTTTATTGTGTATACACCTCGGTGACGTGGGTCACATTCCACATTAGATATGTAATGTATGTGAACATAGTCATGGCTATGAACTGTGCCAGTAGCTCACACTGTATAGCAATTGTGAAGCCACATGATGCCCTGCAATGGCTATGCACATCAGCTCAATGTGCAGTATGTCCCTGCATATATGTAGGGTGGACAGACAACATTGCATCAGCTGAAGGCCCATGTTAGTATAACATGTACCTGCATTGGGACACCATTACCGTACTGTAGATTGGAAAGGACACCATTGTGTTACACATGTATGCATGTCATTCAACACGTCAGCAGAAGACATGTCATACTACATGTGATTGGCAAGGTCATACGCCACACAGCAGGCTGGTGTACTGTACACCTGTGCTGGTCTGTGGCACCATTGCAAAGTAGGGACAGCCATGTCAAACATGTGTGTACAGCCACATGCACAATGTCTACACTCAGCTCAGGGGTAGGTGGAATAATGTTGAACAGACATGCACTGCTTTGGGGAGATATGCAAGCTAGGGCTCAGGCAAACATAGTATGCAGTCGACATACCCTACTGCTCATGTCCTCACACATAGGGGCGGTGGCCAACACAAAGCATCAGTGGCAGATGTACAAAGGTTGGCGATGGTCCATTAACATGTGGTGTATGTTGCACACACCATGGCAGTGCAGTGCAATGGTGCAAAGTGCATGCATTGTGTTGCAGGTATGGGGCATAGGCTACTAACACAAAGGGTGCAATACAGGTATGTATGCTAACCACCACTATAATTATGTAAGGTGCATGCCATCTGCTATACCACATGCATGCTGTTGTGTGCAACTCAGGGATGTATGATGACTACCACTATAATTGCCTAAGCTGAAACTATAATTGTCTATGCTGAATGCCATCCGCCATATCACATGCATGTAGCATGTGTGTGTGTCTGTGTGTGTCTGTGTGTCTCTGTGTGTCTCTGTGTGTGTCTGTGTGTGTGTGTGTGTGTGTCTCTGTGTGTGTCTCTGTGTGTGTCTGTGTGTGTGTGTGTGTGTGTGTGTGTGTGTGTGTGTGTGTGTGTGTGTGTGTGTGTGTGTGTGTGTGGTATAACTTGTAATGTACAGTTCTTGTCTTCCCCTCACAGGTGTTGATGTAGGTGCGTTGCCCTCCTGTGGTCCACCTGATGTTAGTGTCACCACAGACTCTAGCAGTGATGATGATAGTATGATTGAGGCACAGGCAGGGTTGTCAGGGGCTGAATCTGTGCCATTGGTTGCCATTCCACCAGTCTCCCCCTCATCCTCACACAGTTCCCCTGCCTGCACATACCCCATCACCACCAGCCATAGAGGAAGGACAGTTGGTGGGTTTTAGCATGGAACAGGGAAGTGTGGTGACTATGGAAGGTGTGCCTGCACACCATGCTCCCAGTCAACAGACAGGTGATGTCCCACACAGGCATGTGCCCAGTGCTGCTCATAGGAGGACCACTGGCCAACATGCCCCTGCAGGACCAAGCACATCAGCTGGTGTCACCAGATGCATGTTTTGGGCTGTAATGGAGGCACAGGCATGTGCTGAATGGCACAACAGAGATGGTCTGAGGCTTCAGAGGGCTGCTGTCCATTCATTAACCAACAACATCCAGGCACT
The DNA here is from genome assembly GCF_019279795.1 of Protopterus annectens. NCBI lineage: Eukaryota > Metazoa > Chordata > Ceratodontiformes > Protopteridae > Protopterus > Protopterus annectens. The sequence continues at coordinate 385,066,842 of NC_056739.1, forward strand.
TGCAAATGCTCACCATCATCTTGCAGATGTTATGGATAGACGATTGGGTGACATGGTGGGAGTCCTTGACTGTGGCATGTCAATCCTCGACTGTGGAATGTCTGTGCTGGAAAATCTGGTGGGAGCGAGGCATCGAGCACGTGGACGTAGGCCAGCTACATCACCTGTTGAAGGTCTACGTGAACATGCTACTGCACATGCCCCCTCCCATAGTGGCGGTAGCAGCAGCAGTGCTGCTGGTGCTGTGCAGTCCACACCAGGATGCAGCAGGCCATGTGCACGTGGTCCTGGATGGTCCCAAGAGGGACACGATTCCAGTGGACATGTGTCATCAGATGGTACCCAATCTGGACCTCTGCCTGGTAGTGCCCGTGCAACCCCTGGCAGGTGCAGGTCACGTGGCCATGGTTGGACACTGTGAACTGTGACACCTGCCTTGTACAGTCTGCAGCTGTCAATATTACCCCTGTGTAGGCCAGCCTCATGCCAGACCTGTGTGCATGCATACACACACACTGGAAACAAATGTAGGGCACCTCAACACACACATGCATAACATCCACAAATGCCCAATGATATCACAGGCCCTAACACACATGCATGATGTCATCCAATGGCACAGCCTAGGCCTCTGGCAAACATTATCACCCTGTGCATATGATGATGCCTGTGCTGCATCCCTGTCATCCACACCATCGGTGCAGGGACATGTTCATATGGTCTGATGCACAGGGTGAACATACTAGGTAGACAATTGTAGGATAATATTGTTGAGTAGTGTTGGCAGGCAGCAGACATAACATGTATTGCAGTTTTGGAATGCATTTTGTATGTTTGACAGCATGTATCATGTATAACAACACTAACAGCATGTTGATCCTGACGTTCTGCCTTCCTCTTTCAGGTGTACTTGCATGTGCCGGGGGATGTTGGTGTATGTGGGAGTCCCATATGTACATGTTGACTACCCACAGGTCAGTATGACAATACCTGCATGCACTTTGTAGCTTCCACATCACAGTTATATTCTCCCATGTTTTAATTATGTTTACTGTTCTAATGATCCAAGTGCATGATAGCTGTGTAGTAAGCTACTGTGTTCAGAGCCGTTGCATCCATAGTGGGTGACATCACAGGTATAGTTACCTGGAGCATGGAGTGGGTAAAAGTGTGGTATGCTGGATGACAAGGGTAAAGGCCGGTGGAAATAGTGGCATCACATTGGGAAGCAGTAATACCCACTGCCATGACAGCATGCAAACACAGACACACCCACACACTCAGGGAGTCCAGACACAGTAACACACACTCTGACACACACACACAGTTGCCAGTGTTTGGATGTCAACCCCTGCCTATGTGCATATCATCATTATAGTACTACACAATTACAAGATGCACCACAGAGATTACACATGTACAGGTAGTTGGAATGTCCTAAGATCGAGGACATCGACAGGGATACTAAAGTGCAGTGAGTGTATGTGGGGAGGGGGGTCCATCAGTAGGCTATGTAACAACAGGTCACACCCCAGGGCATACATGTTAACAGGCAGTTTGTATGCCCGTCTATGATTGATGTTATCAACAGGCATGCTACACTGCTTTGAGTGGATGGGGGGAAGGGGCATTAACATTCCACTATGGTAACATACAGCCTCACTCCAGGTACCGGACAGCCATACACACACACACACACACACACACACACACACACACACACACACACACACACACACACACACACACACACACCAGCATTCACAAAGATATACACCTATGTCACACACATACAGACACTTTACATGTGTGTGGTTCAACCACCTGCCTATGGCTTTCTTTCTACACTTCACTCTGTACTGGTGTCACCAACAGTGTTCAGGAGAGTGATAACATGTGGGATGTATTCCCAACCATACATGACATATATGGACACACACCCACACGTGCCAGTACTGTGAATCAAACACATGGCTATCTCATGATAGGTACTACAGCAGTACAGCACTATCACATCCGGTACAATGCTTACTGACTCTTTCCTATGACAACTGTGCTGATATATGCACAATATATGCACAGGGAGGTATTACTGTTACAGGTGTCATGGGGTTTGCCTTCGGTGTCACCCTTACAGCATTCTACATTGTCTGTCTTCCACTTCAATTAACAAACCTGACCTTAGCAGGTACACAGGTTATTGTAGGCCTGGTTGTAACACACCAGTGAGCTGTCCTCAGTAATCATTCATCTGCAAAGAAGCCCCACCACTTAGTAGTCATGTCCAAACATCCGTCCATACCTCATGTATGGCTTACTGTACTTAGAGCATATCACCATATACAGTTGGCAATGTTGAGGCTGTATTGCAACAGCATGATGTACTAAGACAACAGTCACCTTCAGACATCAGACACTGCACACACATGGAATCTACACAAACAGCAATACATGTACACATATGCGGTCCACATCAGTACGTGCACTAGCAGGTCAAGAGGAAACATTCCACACCTTCCCCACACCATGTGTGAAACATAGCTGAGCATCTGTGGCTTGTAAACATCTCACCCCAGCATGTACTGTCTATTGTGGTACTAAGGCTAATGTCCAGACAGCACACAGCATGCATGGCTTGCAATTGTTGACATGGGGTATATGTAGGAGCTGTGGCCACACATGGCTGTACATGTCATGAACATATCACCTGTGACTACTCAGGAACATACAGTGCAGAGCTGGATTTCCCTGAGTCTGTCAATACAGGCCTTGTGTAGGTCCTATGGTCCTGTTATTTGGGTATGTTTGTAGGCATTGCATTAGGTGGACATGTCTAAAGACATACATGCCACATGGGGTGTTGTATGATATGATAGGTGTCATGGGTGACCAGTAGAGAGGGGATATTACCTCTGTCAACATAGATATCGAACCTTATGTACTGTTAGCATGCTATTTGCCATGTGCATGTGTGTAATGGCTGTAGCCACCTGTATGTAGAAAGGTAAATGAAAGCTATGGTAATGTGATATATGTTGTATGAGTGTGGGATGTACATATCCAGGGCAGGTATGGTTAGGTCATATCCAACCATGAGGGTGTTGGTTACTGGTGTACAGCAACAGTCGACCGTGTTAATGCTGACAACATCTGAGGGGCCCTGGTATGTGTACAACTGAGCAGGTTACAAACAGTGGTATTATTGCATTGCATAACACATTATGCAGCTATGTCTGTACATGGGTACATTGCACAGTTGATGTAGGCCTAGGTACAGTCCACCAATTGAGGGTTATCTGGTGGTCTACCATACTATGTCATACCACATATGGATGTGTGTTGGTAGTCTGGGAACAAGGTGGTGGATGTATATGTGGATACAACCTAGGATGCTGCATTTGCCACTGTCACCTGTACCTGACTCATCTGTGATGTGTTATGTCGGAGTAGTGGTCCATACATGTGAGTAGCCTTTATGAATATGTGTACACCACCACCTGGTATGGTCCATACCACTGTTATGGCCCACAAGTCTGGATCTGAGTTATATGGTGGTAGTGCAATTGTGCACTACAGAGCCTTCAGCCAGGTGTTCCTCACTGCACAGATGTCGGTATTCCCCATTGTAGGTTCTACATTGAGCTAATGGATTACTAAAGCCACACATCTAGCATGGGTTAGCATAGGCATCCAATGCAATTGTCATGTAGGTGTCGGGTGTTACTTCTGTGTGTAGGACATTTGCCTTGGAATGCGGCTATATGGGTAAATGTGACCTAGGTATTATCCACACACACGTGTAACATGGATGCATTTGCTCTGTGTTGAAGGCTCGTCATATGGTCATGACAGGCCAGAATGACAGACACTGGACGACCTCATAATAACAGCAGGACATTGGCTCATTGTTCTGGTCTAGCAGTTGCCACCCATACCATGACATCACTGCATGTGGCATTCATGTGCTTGGTAGCAAATGCCCCATGTAAGGTGACGGACAGTGGCAGAACTTGTGTATATGACCAATGGGAGATATACTTAGGGTAGTGGTCCTGGTAATAATGACAACTACTACCACAGCCGGGAGAGGTCATCTTGTCACCTGCACCTCAGTACCATTACACAAGGTGGCTCACACATTATGCTTGCACATGCCACTGTTCCACATATAATGCCACTGTCCACAACCTGCTATCAATGTATGCCTTTCAGGGCAGCAAGGTGTGTGACACATGCTGTAGGTAGCATCCACCTGTGTGACCCAGGTAACCTATTGACTGTCACATCCACACATGCATGAATGTGTATACGTAACATATATATGTCAGTACGTCATGTACATGTATGCATGTGTATCACACAGCACAGACACAGATATATCATTTACAGGCCACATACAGGTATCAGGTAGTAAACCAGTATGATGTGCATATATACTGACAGGTAAGATGTACCTAGCTGTTAACCTGTGTGTTTACAATAGGAGTCCATTACAATGTGTGCAGTACATGTAAGTGTTTGAGCATGCACACTGTGGCCTTCAGTGTTTAGAATCAGAGTGCATCCCAAACAGCCCTGTGCTACTAAGTGTATGAGCATGCCCACTGTAACCCTGTATAGTGATACTAGTTGTCCATTCCGCAGATGGCCATACTCTGGTTCAGGTTCCTGTTGTGCTACAACTATACCTCTCAGGCCTACCTGCAGATGATGTGTCTTGTTTGTGCATACAGGTTGTAATGGATACCTACTTTAAACACACAGGTCTACAGCTATGTACTTCATGACTGTCAGTCTCCCTGGTGTTGTCCTCAATTGTAGAAGGGCAGTCTGACTGCCTTGGAATGTGTAATCTCTGTGGCGCATCTCGTAACTGCGTAGTACTGTAATCATGAACATTAGATAGGCAGGAGTTCTGATCCCACCACTGGCAGCTGTGTGCATGTGTGTGTGTCTCAGCAAAAGCCTGAGTGTGTGTGTCAGCAAATGGATGAGTGTGGTTGTGTGTGTATATGTGTCGGCATCCTGTCATGGCAGCAGGTTTTGCTGCATTCCAAAGTGATACCTCCTTTTGCACTGGCCTTTATCCTTGTCAACTGCTAAACCTCTCTCTTCCCCCTCCCAACTGCAAGTAATCAGTCCTGTGATGTCACCCAGCTCAGACGTGGAATCAGCATGTGTTAGTGTATGTGTTCTGTGGCACATACCCCAACTGCATACCACTGTACTAGTTACCTTTACATAGGCATGACGTGTATGCAGAATACTGGCATGTGTGTGCATGTTTGTGTGTCTGACTACTTTGTAGCCAGGCATACGCATGTGTAATGTCTTTTAGCACACCATGGTAGCCAACCATGGTGACTGGTGTCTACAAAGTATTACATAGTTAGGAATGGTAAAGAATACATGGTCATGCATGACTACAGTTGGGTATGTTATTTTCCTGTGCCACTGTCGAGCAGTGACACAGAAGTGGTCACCATGGTGTAGGTCCATACCCATCATTCCCCCACCCTAACTCCACAATCCCCAGGGTAGATTACAATAGCCATCATTCCCCACCCCAAACTCCACATACACAACAACCATCCCTTCTCTGGTGAACTGCTTATGATTTAAATGTTATGACACAGGTGATGCCTCTGTTTTGTGTACACATCAGTTCCTTTGGAACCCTTCTGTGTCACAAAGGG